>NC_084762.1:34505297-35105297 GCF_028858725.1 Colius striatus | reverse complement strand
AAAATCATCCATGCTGTTATGCCTCAGTGTGATGAGGATTCAGGTAATTCAGTGGTCAAGTGTAACGTGTTTGCCAGCACTCTCAAAACGACAAACACTTTGCTCAGGACTGAGGTGTGCGGACGTGTTTAACGACAATGAGCTACTCATCCTAGGTCAAAGTGTTTGCAACCATCGAGAAAATAAAGAGAATAAAAACCGTCTCACAGATGAGGCTGTGTCTGGTCCAGTAATTTGGGGTTTAAGTACAGAAACATCAGGAACTGAGACAAACTACAGTATTTTGATAGGGTCTTCTACATAATGTGCTGTATTATACCTTTTTTTCTTTTTTTTTTTACCCAAACCCAAACTCCCTTGAAATAAATACCCCCAATTGGCTAATGTAGGTTACTTTACAGGAAGCACTGTGTTCGTGGGTAGCTGAAAAGTATCCATTTCAGGGGAAACGAAATCTCCACAGATGTTTTGTCTTTTGTTCACTGTTCCTACTATGTAGAAAGGTCTCCATCAAAACAGGCTAGAGTGTGGGGAGTCAGCAGGAAGATGAGGCAATAACACCAACAACTAGCTTTCTTTTCACAACGTTCTTCTTGATTCACAGTAATAAGCTAGCCCACATCCATCTCCCTGCAGGAAAGGATCACTTGAACTTCCGGAGCACAGCAACTGTGGAACACACAGAAACATGGGAGAAGAAAATACAAAGACCTCACAAATGCAAAAACATTTGCCTGACGAGTGCTAATTGAGAGAATATTCTTGCAGATTAAAAAAGTGCTGTGAGGTTCAGAGAACCTTCACTTACATACAACTAATAGAAAAATAAACGAATGAGTAGTAAACAAGTAAACAGGTATCTATTGAGATGGTATCCAACATTTGCAACCAGGTTAGTTTTAAACTGCTTCGGGCTGCTGGTTTACGGTCAGAGGAGGATAAGCTAAGACATTATAGAGGCCAGGTGCATAAAAACCTTCAGATTCTGCCAAATGTAGTGAGCAAATGAAAAAAAGTAAGCATCAAATTCAACTTCAAGCAAGAGACAAAGACCAGGAGTAGTATAAATGGAGACAACTCTCTATTCTCAACAAAAAAAGGTGAATTTAAAAAAAAAACCCAAGTATTTATGGGACAGAGTCTCTGAAACAAAGGCTCAGGTTTGTAAAACCAAAAAGGGATTTGGAGCATTCTTCTTTTTTAGCATTAAGACATACTACATATGCTTTCATTGAGAGGGCATAGCTTTCAGAAGACAAATATATTCCGTCATATTCTGCAAAATGTGGAAATGCCACCTGTCACTAAGCACCCAAGTGCACTTGGTACTCTCATCGGCATCTATTTTCCATTCCATCGAGGAATGAGAGCAAGCCACTAACTTTTCTCTGATGGCTGCACTCTTCCCTTTGATTATTCAGGAATGGAGAGCAACGGTAGCAAAGTCGGAACATGCAGTTTAAAGGTGTTCTATGAAATTTTTAATGAAGAGCGGCACTTTCAAAGAAAATTCTCACAAAATTGTCTGGTTTAAAGATTTACATTTAATTCACATAATAATTCTTTCATTATTTCAGAATGAAAGTTCCCTGCAATTAAAAAAAAAATTCAGAACATAAATTAGCAAAGAACTTACCAGGGACTTTCCAAGGCTCTGTCTTTATTTTGCACATTTGTTGACGAAATACTGGCTTTCACAAGCTCACTGTTGACAACTCCCTCTCCTCCTTTACTGTTTTGAAAAGAGTCTCTAAAGTTTTCTTTTGTCTGTAACTAAGAAAGTCTACACTATTAGGTATCTCTTTTCGTCTTGCCTGGGGTTTGAAATCAGGCTTCCCATGAAAAGGGAATCCTTAGAATGGTTTCTAGATTGCAGTGGTCTGTGCTTCAGGTCACAGGTGTGAAAGCCACAGTCCACAACAGCCTGCAGAATTCGGCTGCACGTACCTTCTGTTGACTAGGAAGCTGAGTCAACCTTTCAGTCTCCACTGAGTTACCACAAAAGGACTTCACCCTAACTTTTCTCTTTTGCCCTTTCTGTTTGAAACTTCCCATCTATTTTTCCATATTATCCACCCTGTGGAAAAGCTCATTACATCTAGTTTTCCCTTGGTCAAAACCATAAAGATGCCTTCTGGTGCCCTTTCCCCATACTCTTTCCATATCTCGAGAACACATCCTTCTTGCTACTCACAAGTAATCTTTCTCTGTCCTTTTTTGTCTTGCTCCTTTCTCTGCTTCTCATGAAAAAAAAAAAAAAAGTCTTTAACTACAAAACCATCCACCCTTAAAGGCATCCAAAACCATTCCAAGTTACAGTTTTTTTACCACATACTTTAGTTCCATAAACAACCATGAGAAAGTTTTTCAGTCCTCATGAGATTAAAGTTGTCTATCCTCTGGAAGAGGAGCACTGTTACTCAGAAGTGAGAGCCTCTTAGCTGGATCCAACTAACTGAGAAGATTTGTCTGCTGCCCAATTCAATTCTCCACATAGAAGTCTCTGCATGAAGTTCAGCTGTGGTTCCTTGACCATTTGCCCTCGTCAGGACAGTGAATTTCATAAGCAGTTTTTGAAGACGTAATGCATTGAGAACAACCATACAGATCATAACTCCTCATCATATCCAGTCTTTGTAATCTACTAAACTGAGTATTTAGATCGGGGTCAGTAGTCTGGTTATTCCTTCTTTCCAGTCAAATTAACTAGTTGCAGTGAAGCTCCAAGTAATTATGTAAGACAAAAAAAAAAAAAATCCCAGTCCTTGTGGGGATTACATTTCTTTTGCCTTTCTCTGTCCCCAACATTTCTGAGCTGCACTCTTCAGTCGTTCTCAACTTTCTTTATACTTTCGGTGCATTATATTTGTGCTTATAGAAAGTCAAAACACTTCCTTCAGGCAGTAATTCCATGTCCAAGAAATTCATGCTTCCCTCAATCTGAACATAAAATTCAGACTTCAATTAGACTACCAGAATCTCCATGTAGCTGAATATTACTGGCACTTGCATAGGGCTGAATGTTTTCTTCATGCTTAGTGTTGAACTTCAAAGTGAAGTAAAGCTTTAACCTGGAAATCTTTTCAACAGAAACAACTGAAAACATTTAAGACTATGAAGTACTTTTCATCTTGTGGTAAAATACAAGCTTTGTTTTCAAACAAATCAAAAGTGCAAGTACCATAGCAGATCTTCAAAAAAATCTCTTCATTCTGTTTATGTAAAAAATGCATTGTAACAGCACTGTTGTACCTCTGTTTACAATGAGAAGTACCTTTCAAATGGAGCTAAATTTTTTATGCATACCCTGCTTTGGCTCAAAACTTCTATTACTAACTTCTATATATCTTCCACTTCTATTGGTAGCAAACTTAAACTGTAATGTTAAGATGGTAAATCTAAATTTTTAACAGAAATCGTTTCTGCGAAACCTAATTATCCAGGTTACTATCTGAGTCATCTTGTTAGTAGGCTGAAAAAAAAAAACACACACAAAAAACAAAGCAATACCTTGTTTAACAGCATTACTGAATCACAAGAAATTAATTACTTGGATACTAGAACCATTTTAAGTAGCTTTCACAAAATTTTTCTAGCTTTTATATTAAAATTCAGTATGAGAAACGAGTGAATCAGCATAAATTCACTTGAAGTTTTAGGCTGACAGGTTCTATAATCCAAGCTGGAAGGCACCAATACAGGTTAAGACTTTCTCTGTCACTCTGCTAGTCTTCTCAAGCCCAAATCCTCATCAATTTAATCTTCTCCATCCTGCAGACTCTCTCTGCAAGAGACCGCTGCACCCCCCCAAAATGGAAATCCACCACTAAGCAAGTCTCACCTCTCTTTGAAACACTCTGACAAGTTTTCCATTCCTCAAAAGCCAGAAATGCACTATCAACAGCCCTTTCTACTGTGATTGTCTTGTTGAGAGTAAGTACGAACCTACCTCTTCTACCAAGCTCCTTCCTGCATCTAAGAAATACCTTATGTGGTGTGGTCTGTACTCTAAGACATGAAGACTCTGGGTGATAATGGGTTAATACAGCTTAAAGATAGACCTGCTTGCCTTAACGGCTTAATAGCTTGTTACAGAGAGCTATAGCATTTAGTAAGGCAAAGAAGAACTCAGCTCCTTTGGGGTGCCTCTCTCAACTGAGAGAGACAGAAAGAGGAAGAGAGAAGGAGAGAGGGAGAGGGAGAGAGGACCAATTCTTGTGTTCATCATCATTTTACTACTCATTACACTAAGCCAATCTCAGTTTGTAACAATATCTGCATATCCCAGATACAAAACCCATGTTTACCAGGTGATGCTGGCCAGAAATGGAAAGGATAAATCAGCTTTACCTACTCACTCACTGAACTGGACCAGGACAGACTCTCCAACAAGCTGCTGGAAATTAACTCCACCTACACCACATCCCCTGATTAAAGGGGAAACAGGAAAGCTGTTGGGACTGGCAGCTCTTTCCCCTTCCCTTGCTAAACTCCAGCACCAGATCACCAGTTTGGCAAACAGTTACAAGTCTTCACCCAGTCTTAACCTATATGTCTATCAAGCAATGGCAAGGAAGAGCCCTGACACCACACTACAGCCTCAGGACACACGGTTTCGAAGAACGCAGAAGCTCAACCTTCTTAATTAGTTAATTCCCCACAAGGAGTTCATTCCATGAACATCTGCTCTTCCAGGGAATGTCAAGTTTTACTGGAAGAAGCAAAAACATTAAGAAATCCACAGTATCCACAGGATTGATATTTTTAAGTAAAACTTTGGTGACAGTTACAGTAACAGCTGCCTTTTTTAAGTGATCTTGTCAGAGCCCATCAGTTTAAGAACCCGGAGGAGGACCCCACCTCTCCCATTCCAGGCAACTAAATCAGCACTCTTGATGCTTGCCATTTTCAGATTTGAAAAATATGCAGGTTTGTATTTTGCAGGGAAAAAGCAATAAAGGTCTGGTTATTGCAGACATATCTATGAAAAACAAAACAAAACAAAAACAGAAAAAAAACCCAAACCAAAACAAAAATGCTAGTACTGCTAAATCGCTGCAGAAGTTGGGTTCCAATTTCTTTCCAGATTAAGAAAGACTATGATGTTTTGGACCTGATAGGAAGTAACCAAAATTGCTACAGTACTTCCCCACTGAGCAAAACAAGCCAGGAACAGAAATTTATCAGCCACTGCCCCAAGTGCTCCAATGGTACTCTGAGATGCATCAGACTGTGCTGAGCAGCAGAGCATCCCTGAAGTGCTCTAACTTCAGTTAGAACTTGCAATACAGAAACCTCCCAGTGACCCCATTATCAGCGTAGCATAGAGAAAACAGAGTTGGTCTTGGTATATGAAGTCAATGACTATTCAGGGAGCTTTAATCAGAAGGAATTTAAGTGAACAAACAGCCATGGCTCCCAGAGAAGGGCTGAGCACTTTCAAAAATTGAAAGCAGCTGACCATATGCTTTAGAACAATAAGATAAAATTTTTACACCAAAACCCTTTAATTAATGCATGTGACAGAAGCTGTGATTTTTAAACCCTAATCTCCTTGTCATTTCAGTTTTTAAGAAATAGTAAAAAGCACCCATCTGCTCAAGCTGCCACATGAGGCCCAAAGTTCTGTTCTCACATCAGTTTTGCGCCGGATGTCTCAATAAATTTACTGCTTATTTACATCAGCCAAAATGGAGAAGAAAGCTGCTGATCTCTTAAGTTTGCCCTCCTGCAAAAATGGCCAAAATGTATTTTCTTGTTACACACACCATTTTTCATTCTAAAAGCAGGGGCTTGCCTTCCCCTCCCAGAAAAGGAAACCCATAGGACACACTGAAAATCTTGACAGATGTTTAATTGTAGAGGTCCTAACAGGCATTATTTTAAGAAGGTCAAACACAGAACGACTGTAACTGACGACCAAATGGTTGAAGTTGTCTACTGTACCTCTAGTGAAGCAAAAACTTTGCTGATTAGTAAAATTCACATTTTACTAATTCAAACACCTAATAATTCACATACAAGAAAAAAAAGCTGCTGGTAGCACAACACGTCTGAATAACCATTTAATAGCAGAAATTTGTGGTGTGATCTCATGTTACTAGGGGTATATTATGAAACACAAGGAAGAGCAGTCAGCACTATGTTATGAAATACCAAACCAAACTCTTCCTCTCAACATCTAAGAACAAAGTATCTTTTGTAATGCAGGTTTCTTTCCCCATCCACCCCCTAGCACCCCCCTACTTATTAATTCACAAAGTTCATTCAAGTAAGTCTGTTAGTCACTGATGTAAGCTAACACAAATCTACAGTATGTCTATGGGACATGCAGCTCAAAGAGAATAGAGATGGCACTGCCTTCTCTGTTGTCATTTCCAACCCTTTCTTACAAATTTCTCATAGATTCCCTGGAAGTTCTCACAGCACGTTCCAATTACAAAAAATTCTTTTATTCAAAAAGTCACAAAATCCTATTTTGACCTATTAAAAAAATCCCAAACAAACAAAAACCTAAAATACAGACACCTGGACCTGTGTCTAAAATTTCTTGGATGTGCCTGTAAACAAAGCAGGACTTGCCCCTTCTTTGCTGAGTCAAATTCAGTAGCAATTAGTCTTCGTCCCTTACCCATCCTCAAAGATGAGAGTGGGGCAGATGCACTTTGCTGTGTTGTTGAACACTGAGCATGCACCAACATGAAATACTGTCCTAACAGATTTAAGCATGCCTCAAAGCACATTGTTCTGACAGCGCCTGGGTTTCCATCATCACTCTTGTAACTATCAATGATTCTGGTTAATTTTACAATCACAAGAGGTACAGGCCTCCATCTGGTTAGTCTACATATTATTGCAGAGTTGAAATCACACTGATCAACAAAATATGTTGGCCACTAATGCTCTGTTAAGGTGGACTGGTGAGTGGAGAACAGCCCTATACCCAGCTCCACTGAAGACTCACGGTGAATAGAAGGAAGCAGAGCACAAGGACTGGCATTCCCAGGGAGAGATGCCTGGGGCTGTGTGGAGAGGCAGGGCAGCCAGATCAGAATTCAAGTGTGCCAGCAGGACTTCTTGGTAACGTAACACATCAGGTTCAGCCTCTTGAGTGCCTGCAGTGCTGCAGCGTGTATGGCAAAAGCCTGCTACAGCTCTTTGCCTGGAATGCAGCCGAAGGGAAGAGAGTTCCTAGTTTAATGCAGTGACCGAAGCAACATCGTGAGCACAGATGGCAGGGTTTCCAAACACTTTTTGTTCCTTGCTTGCGTGAACGCCAAGTACAACAGCACCCTCGCCCACAACAGGAGTCATGGCATAGCTGTTACTACAACACAAGCCACCACCATCCCTGTCATCCCTCACCAAGAGACCTGCCTCACAAATCTGATAGGCAGAGCAACCATGAAGTCACTGCAAGGATCCTCACACTGGGAGTCCCAAGGCTGGATCCAAGTCGGGAACCAAAAATCAGATACTCCCAGGACTGTCATCATGGATACAGACAAGACTGCTATTTGTGCTGTTACAGTCAAAATCCCTTCTTCTACACAAAACCCAGTTAAAACTGCCAGGTGGTTAACATCATTGGACCTAAACTAGGAGTGTGTTCCACCAGACCTACACTGGTCAGCAGGTGACATCTCTATAAAACCTGACACTGACAATTTAGCTGGCAGAGCCGGCATCAGAGGGCATCTAGGTCTCCTGCAACGCAGATGTTTCTTGCTCATCTTCTAATTGTGGGTTACTTTTGGCTATTGACACAGACTAGGACTACCTCCTATCCCCTTCTGTCTTCTGCTACAAGGGCTGGTGGTGACTTCTCCCAAGCCTGGATGAATTTTATTTGTATCTTTTACATATGCCCTTCATGTGAACTCTTGCTAAGCAGCATGTTCAAATGCAGAGCTTAAAGTCTACAGAGACTGTAGATCTGTAGCTACAGCACATTCTCAAATAAATTTGCAAAAACTCAAACTACCATACGTACAAGAAATTTACTCTGTAAGAAAAAAAAAAGGACAAAATTAAAGAGTTTTTTCTCATTTTGAACTTCAGAATGCACTTTTCCAGTAGGACAAGGAGTAAACCCAGTAAATATTCTTTAAAGTTCTGCTTAGTCTGTAATGTCAAATTTGCATCTGAGGCTCTTCACAGCTCAGCAGATGTAATGCACAGTTATACAATGGAACTCCCTCATGCACACAGTTCAGAAGCAGAATACCTCAATCCTCGCGTTGTTTCAATCTGTTTTTTTTGTATTAACCTACCAGGCAAACAGAAACAGGCTGTGAGCAGAGGGCAAACATCTCTACTTTTCAAGAGAATTCCCCACAGCTCTACTCAGACCTACTCACCATGATCCACTGTATAGAATTCCCACAATCACATTTTATTTCTTTCACCTAGTATTATTCTAAATATGTACAAGAAGTCTGTTGTGATCCCACTGAAGTCACTGATGATACAACTGTTAACCTCAAAGGAAGAAGAACTGGTCCAAAGAATATAAATAGATAACAAGCAGAGACTCTCCCAGCTCTGGACAACTGGAGTTTTTAAAAATCTGGTGGCTCCATGACATAAGCTCTGAAAAACAGGTTACAGAACTCAGCAGCAGGAATTAATAAAAATACCCAGAGGTCATCTGTAGTCTATCAATCACTATATCATTTACAGTTCATATTACAGTAGAAAGGTATGAACGTTGCCAGTGTTGTACAGCAGCTACCCTGAGATCTATCATGAATAATTGATAGAGGTTATCCATTTGAGTCCCAGCCTATTATTCAAAACTCTAAACCTGCTGTTCACCAACAGCAAAGAGCACTGCAGATGAATGATGAAGGGGCACTACAGGGAACTATTTTCAGTAATGCCAGCAGCGATGAGGCAATGTAGATTATCAGAAAACAAAAGTTGAATTTTTCTGAGACCCAAGGCACTATCCCTCGTGAAGCTACAAAACAGCATTTCATGTCTACTCATTTTGCACAATTTACTGTCAAGAATAAAATACACCAGCTAAATCTGAACTTGAGATTTCAGTCTTAAATCTCTTAAAAGCTTGCTTGTTTTGAGTTGACGGCTGAAAAGTGCATTTGCCTCATATCCCCTTACATACTTTGCACTGAGCATCTAGTATGCATCTTCCCAATAAAGTGATTTTAACCTACAATCCAAGGATAAAGAGCCTTACCATTACAGACCAAAGTTTTGATGATACTTTTAAAATAAGTAAAAAATTATCCAGGAATAGCTATATTTACAAATTATACTGGATGCCTGAGGAACTAAGACTTGCAACATCACCTACACTGTATTAATCCTGACACAGCCATTACCCAAATAACTTACTCCAATGGTATGAGTAACTTTGAAACTTGGAGCAAAGTAAGGAACTGTTAACTACTAACTGTCCTACTAACTACTGCCCTGTAACATAGGGCAATCTATTTGCAGCTCATTATGACTGAACTAAAGAATCACCATCTCAGACTCTCTAAGTACACGCTGCAGCGTAATTTCATCTTAGATTTAAGAAGGTCAAGCTCACTGAGCTGCCTTTGTATGGTTTATAATGTAGTAAAGGATTAGTCTGACAACGACAGCCTGAGACACTGAATGGGATTGTCTAAGAACAGCAGTCCCACTGTTTACCCTTTACAGTAGCAGCTCAGCCCCTGCATTCAAACAAGCCACAAATATAGTATGTCCTTTGACGAGCAACACCTGAAACACCTTCCTTATCTTCACATCTAGCAGGACACAACAGAGATGTAACATTTTTTCCATTACCTGTGAGAAGTAAAATAGTCAAAAGAAAGAGATCTGCAAATTTAGGGACATCAGAGCCTGCTTTTCATTCTGTTTGCTGAAATACAAGGCCTTGTCTAGACACCAGCCTTAAGGCGTTCTTTTTGCATATAAGGCAGGCCAGGGTATACTGGAAGTATAAGGATTGTCAAAAAACCTGTTTGGGCTTTGGCAAATTAGTATTATATATTCTGTAGACAGCACAGTTCTTAGACTTATGTCTGACAGAAGCAAAAAAAACCCCCACATTGCAGTCTTTCTGACAAACTCAAACTTTCCTTGCCAAAAGCCATCCTCGCTCAGCCTGTTAGGAAACCGGCCTGAAGGAGGCTTTGTTCAAATCTCCACTTTTTCTTACCAGGAGATAAATGTTGCCTAATTTCTCTGAGTTCTGAAGCCCGCATACTTTGGTCTTGTGGACTTCAAGATCAGTAATACTGATTCGTTCTTCTTATAACTTCCCATTCATCATTTCCATCAACTCCATGGCGCTCTTTTTGAAGAGAAACTAATTTTCAAGTTGCCCAAATAAAACAGTAACACCTCAATCCTGCTCCCATCTTCAGCTTATAATGTTTTTCTCTCACCAAGGTCTGTTGCAACAACTTGCATGCATACAGTTGGTGATTGCTTTTGTTGAGTCAGATTCTCAGCTATTCCAGTCCTGAGGCTTAGGGATATAGACTTACAAGCAAATGGATGAATGGGCTTCAAAACACCACTGTGGCATCAGGACAGTTGAAGAGATTGAGTAGTTTTCACCAAGAAACTTATACTTGAACTGGTTGAGCTTTTGGTATGGTGGCTGGGCAGGAAGAGAAGACGACGGAGAGGGAAACAGATTTGATTGCATGCGAAGAATTTAACTCTGTCATTCCCTCGTAATTCCTTTGCTAGTTACAAAGTCAAGAGACCTTTACAATATTTTATGTGGACAGGTAAATACAAAGAGTAACATTTACAATATAATACAAACAATGTGCCCACGTGGCCAAGAAGGCCAGTGGCATTCTAGGATGCATCAAGAAGAGTGTGGCCAGCAGGTCAAGGGAGGTTCTTCTCCCCCTCTACTCTGCCCTGGTGAGGCCTCAGCTGGAGTCCTGTGTCCAGTTCTGAATTCCTCAGCTCAAGAGGGACAGGGAAGGGCTGGAGAGAGTCCAGCGCAGGGCCAGCAAGATGATCAAGGGTATAGAACATCTTTCATACGAGGAAAGGCTGCAAGAACTGGGGTTGTTTAGTCTGGAGAAGAGGAGATTGAGGGGTGATCTTATTAACATTTATAAATATCTAAAGAGTGGGTGTCAAAAGGTTGGGACATCCCTCTTTTCTATAGTAGTTAGTAACAGGACAAGGGGTAATGGGATGAAGCTGGAATACAAAAAGTTCCACTGAAACATAAGAAAAAACTATTTCACCGTGAGAGTGACGGAGCAGTGGCACAGGCTGCCCAGAGCGGTTGTGGAGTCTCCTTCCTTGGAGGTCTTCAAGACCTGCCTGGACATGTTTCTATGTGATCTGATCTATGTGACCCTGCTTCTGCAGGGGGGTTGGACTAGATGATCTCTAAAGGTCCCTTCCAACCCCTACCATTCTGTGATTCTATGATTCTATGATTTAGTAAATCAGTTATGAAGATTAGCTTCATCCAAAACATCTGAGCAAAATACAAGAAGTAAAGCCCAAATGAACTTCATTATGAAGAAAAATAAATAATTGCACTTTAAAGAAAGCCTAGTAAAATTACTGCACTATCAGAATGCAGCCATTTATTAATACGTGATGATCACATGTTTCTTTTGAGTTAGGCTTAGATCTGAAATGTGAGCCATGGAAAGCAGCTTTGATGACAGTCATTTATTTGGGAAAGCCTTTCCAGCCTTTTTGTTTCACACAAATGATGTGAATGTTTAAAGCATTTAAAGAAATTCATATATACGTATTATAAAAAGATGTTGTTTTACCCGTTGCTTACATTTTTAATTAAGATTTCAGTGAAAATGCAGCTGCTGACTTATAAGGAATTCAGAAACAATATATATACAAGCAGGCAGCCATTTTCACAGTCTGGCAAGTAACATGTTTCTGTAAATAACAAAGAATACAGGATCATCATATCAGCTGATCAGGAATTTTAAAACATCACTATGCCTCTAATGTTACAGTGATTATTGCCATCGTGTTTGTATTTATGGCTCAAAACTGAATTTAGAAATGTTTTCCCTGAACTTCAAACACTGCTCCCAACTTACTGGCTGTCCCTCCTGTTTTCTGACTTCCACCTATCCATGTCCACGCTGCAGTGGATGATACTGGTCCACAAGATGGGCTTGCAAAGGTTTCCTATCTTCTTAATCTGATCCTCATGCATTTGCATGTACACACATTGGGTGACTTGTTCACGTACATGGGCAGCTGCCCTGTTACCTGGCTCTTCAGATGCCTAACATTAATTGCATTGTACAGCCGCTTTACATAATTAGACACAGCTGTATGTTTGAAAATAGTAACGCGCAGTGAGAAACGCTTCTGGAATATTTTGGTCATAAACACTTCCATAGTTCTCAGATATACTATTATCTACTCTTTATTAACCCTTTATTTTGATCCCCATTTAAAGTTTTCATTCCGTTTTCCCTTTGAGATTTTGCCAAGCATTCCACTTGAAAATTATTCCACGATATCGTCCCTTGGCTTCTAACAGAAAAAAAAAATATATACAATTTTGTGAAAATGTAAGTTGTTTCCTTGAAAGAGACAAAGGGAAAGGAAAAAAAAGTATTTTTAACTCGCAGAGCTGATAGACAAGAAGGGGTTGATAATTCTTTCTTTTGAATGGTATGTGAAATATTGCACTTCACATATTTCTCCCCTCGCTCCCAGCAAAAGCTGGCTTATTTTTTCCAGAAAGAGACAAGAAGCCCAACTCCAAGGTGGAGGCGAGAATGCAACAAACAAAAAAACACACCAAAATTGTCCCAGATCTGCTCAATTAATCTCCTTCCACAAACATAAATTACAAACCATATTAGCTTAGAAGTTGATTTTGACAATCTCATTACCTCATGACTCCGGTAACTTAAAAAAAAAAATCCATGGCACATCTGTTCATAAAAATTATGACACTATCCTTGTTATTTCTCATCTGAAAATACAAACAAATCAGGTCTCAGACATCTTGAAAAAACAGCTTGTTTCACTTTGTTTTATTGGAAGAGGTGTTTAGAAATAAAAGCGAGAAAGACTGGAAATTGTGAAAGCATGAAAAGTCAGTGGGCACAAAGGTATACACAGAAATAAATGCAGTAAAACAAAAATAAACACATTTAACCAATCTGACAGCATATCTGGCATCCCAGAACCAGAGTACAGTATTAGAACTGGGCATAATCAAGCGATTTCTTCACTGGTTTCAGGAGTCCAGATACAGAAGACTTTACAGGAAGAGCTGTGATAACCCCAGAAATTAGAGCAAATAATATCTCTTCGATTCATGAGCTAAGACTTTCTTCTTCCTTTTTTGTAACTGACACTAACTGTATTTCTGGTCTTCTGCTTCAAGTGAGCACCAAGCTACTGGGGGATTTCCTAAGTGGGATTACCGGTGTTTCTTCAGTTCCTGCTAGCTGGTTACAGTTGCACCTGTGACAATTTAACTGAGCTGGCTGTCAACAACCAGTAACCAAAGGTGAAGAAACAGAGAGACTTAAGCTCCCTCAGAAGCAATGTGTGTGGATGAAATAAAACCTCAGGGTGGGATTTCTTCTTTTGGCTGAAATTGGTGAGGACTTCTGTTTCCCCAAAAAAAGAACAAAATCTAATCTAAGCTAAAAACTTCCGCCTTTTTGTCAACAGAGTCTTGTTTTTCCCTTCAGCTTTTGCTGAGGTGCAGTCACAGTGCAGAATATAATTAACCCCTGAGTAAGGGAAGAATGGGAAAATGGTTTCCCTTCTCTTCTCAGGGAAAATCTTTTAGGGTGGGGGCTGTGGGTCAAAACAGAACAGTACCACATCTTAAAGTAAAGAGAGGCGTAATTAAGCTTTCATACAACATCTGTATCACATTTGCACATGCACTCGCTTCCAGGGAAGAGACACACATCAAAACTAATGGAGAACATCCCAACTCTCTGAATGTAGGAAGAATGTTGTAGCCTCCCCAGCTGTGCTCTCAGGACTGTAAAACAAGAGACTGGCAAAGGAGTCTATTTTCTCCTGTATTGTTTTTACTGTTGTCTTTGACCAGGTAGTGTTACAAAGTTCTTCAACAGAACTGTCTTGCTGTTCTATGTACTATGTGTACACACATAGACACTACTGGAAAACAACAGCTACAGAAAAAGCCTCATCATCTTCTGGTTGTTATGCACAGTAATTGGTTCCAGGGTCAACACTGTGATGCTGCAACAAAGGACTATAGCTTAGGGGTAAAGAATAAACAGTAGGAGTTAATGGAAGTTCTGTTACTATATAAATGCCCCTAAAATGAAAGAAAAGCAGAAAATAAGAAATTCCATACAGCAAAACTGATTATGAATCCAACTTGCAATCTGAGCTCTCAACAAGCTGATAAATTCATTGAAGGAAAGAAACATACCAAACACTTCCAAGCATCTGTAACAAGAAAACAACGTAATATTTTGAAGACGGTTTGACAAACACAGTGCTTGCCACAGGAACCAAATTATTTGAGTGAAACTACAGGCAAAAAAAAGTGTCTGGAATTACAGTATTATTCATAGAATACCCACTACTAGGGTACAGGCAACTTTGTTCTACACAACATGTGCGATTGTTCTGTTGAATCTAAACATCTGGGGCAAGTTATGTATCTGGCTTTAGTGTCTTTGAAATTACATACTACATTTAAGCTAAGAGGTCCAGCCACACCAGTTTTAACAGTCATGTTTTCAAAGTCCAGCACTTTATCATTTTGAATCTTCCCATTCAATGACACTTTTGATAAAAAAATTTATTTATTCTCTTTCCCCACACACCGGGAAAGTGAAACAGATGTAGAAGAATTGCAAATGTCTCCTTTCAAAGCGTTTCTCCAAACGTAACGATTATCTCCTGACACTCAAGCACTCAGATGAAAAGGTACAAAGGAACACAGTCATCCTTGTGATTTACCAGATGAAACACTAAGACACACAACATATCAAAACGGAATTCCTCATTTGTACACTTCACTGTTATCACTTCTCTTTCTTTCAGTTTCCACTGTTCTCAGGACCTGAAAGAAACTTTGACCTGTTTTTCTTTCACGAGCTCCACCACCGTGCATGGCTTTGAGCGCTGGGACTGCTCACATAGGGTTGTGGCAGGGGAATTGTGTAACCTCCTGCCTCAACGCACTCCCACACCCTCACATGAACTGGGTGAAGCTCAGCTATGGTACCTCCTTCCTTGGTGCTGCACCTTCTCTCCACATGGTCTCCGCAGTCACCCACTTCCTTCCTTTAAACAACACTAGGTTTCCAGCTCCAACTGTGCCCACACAGGCCGACTCCCCACAACCGCCCCAGCACACGCCACTCAACCTCGGCCATCCTCATGGCCCTTTTCCCATTAGTAAGCTAATGCTACGACACCACTTACGCAAACAGAACACTCTTACCTCCACCTCCAGACTACTTCTTTATGCCATTAATTCAGCTTTTTTTCCAAAGCTGCTCCTAAGGCTCCCATTTGCTACCATTTCACCTACAGTTTTCAGCTGACAAAGAGCCTGAATCCAGACTAACCTTTTCAAGATAAACTCTTTTACCACTACCTTTGTAACTGCCACAATGAGCAGTATCAAAGGGAAGTGCCCCCAGCCAGGTCCCATCCATCCCCCCCCACAGCACTGAGCAGCACCAGTCTGAGTGTCTGGTTCCCCCACAGCACCACCAAGATACATGAGGAAATGGCACTTGGTTTCAACATTCAGACCCTCAGCAAATGAAATGTAAGTTGGTCATCTTACAATGTATACAGTGTATGATATGTCTGATACTGTGCTTCAGATTGAACATACTTGTATTAGAAAACAAACTCACAGACAGGGTAGTTATTGCAGAAGACTGGCTTGCACTTTTGTATCCCCTCCAGTCCCCACTATGACAAGGATCTCTCGAAGTCTGTCAGCACCAGAGCTCTGCTTGGAAGTGTCAGTGAGCTTCCAGAACAAGTTGTTCATGTCATCTGAACAGCATTTCTAATAGTAACATATCAGCTTTTTCCCAATCTATACTTGTTATACACACACAACATACTGAGTTTTTGCCTTGGCTTTCTCAAACCTTTTTCAGCTTGATAGAGTTTTTAATTACATTACCTTTTTGGCCTATTCCAACTTTCACCTCCCTAGGTATCATGTTTCTTTCCTTTTGGCTTCTGAAGGCCTCAAAGAAAGTTGCAAAACTGGAATCTGAGTAAATACTGCATGAAGAATGCTTTCCACGATGCCTTGGTTGAGTGAACTCTGTATTTCAACTTACTGAACATAATCCTAAGAGATTCTTTAAAAAAAACCTCTTGCTCTAATATAACTGACCAAGAAAGGTCAGTCTAGCAGAAAATTTTACTAGCACATAAAAATTTCATTATGCATTAATAACACTTCATTTCTATTATAAGCCTTAATATTAGCACTTGCATGCAGATAACATCAAAGATAAAAACCCGTAACAACTTCACTTGCAAACTAAAGTGATTACATTTGAATTATAACTAATATCACCTCTGTGTGGATAAACTAATGAAAAAAACAACAATTCATATTTCCACACAAATATTAGCATTGAAGCTTCCTTGTCAAACATATTTAGCACTACAGTAGCAAATAAGTGATCCTCACTTACAGGCACTGACTTTGCTGTTCCCTAACAATTCAAGTAAATACTATTTTTTCCCTCTTACAACTTTACTTGCCCTTCTGCGTTTGACTTTTTTGGTTTTTAAGGCTTCTCCAGGCTTCAACAGTACTTCAGGTTAAGATATTTCTGGGAAATTGATATGCATATGGATAAAGGCATGTCAAAGGACTTCTGCACAGTATTATGAAGAGGTTAGGATTAATGTGTTCCATGTACAGTGGAAACCAAACATCCTCAATTCTCTTTTATGGGAAGAGAACTATCTATTTGTTTCATTATCTAGTAAAATAGGCTTTACTAGCTACTGAATGAAGACGAAATCACAGAAAACTGAACACATCTTCGGTTCAGTGGTGCTACGCACCTAGCAAAACATGCAAAAGGCTGCTCCACTACCTTTGGTACAGAGGCGATGGGAAGAGATGAAGTCTTGTACATCCCATTATCATTCTGATTTATTGCATTCAGTCTTTCACCATCATGACACTAGTGTGCCATCTCTGCTGTTAAAACACACAGAAACCATTTCATGCAGACCCAAAAAAAAAAAAAAAAAAAAACCACCAAAAAAACCCCATCTGTTTAGAGCTGAGGTTCACATTTCTAAAAGAACCCATACATTTCCCTTGTGGTTCTACTTCTGCCCCCTGCCAAATATTTAGTTTTTGCTGACAGCAGCTTGCCTCAAATGCTATTTAAGCAATAAGACATATGCTATCCTGAGATAACACACACCTCTGAAGTGCTGTTAAGGTGTAGCTGATGCCTTCAACTGCCTGATGAATTTGTTATCTCAAAGAAACACAAGGTTTAGGAGTGTCTTCTATTACAAATGAAACCCAAATTTAGGCTTTAAAAAGATAAAGTAAATCAGTGATGTATCCTTTAAAAAAAAAAAAAAAAAAGAGAGATAACTGACTTGGAGTAACTAACCTTTAACTTATGGCTCCCAAAAAAGAGTAAAGTTACAGGTGTGATATTACAAAAGAATAATTTCAATAGTACTTATTTTTCTGTTAGTACTATCTGAGATTTGACACTACCAACCTCGAAAACAAGGGTTTGAAAAGTAGGAGGGCAAATCTTTCCCCACGGGTTGTGTGAGAGGAGTATCTCATGCTCTAAATCCATGTTAAGTAAGCACTCATATCCAAGTTACAATAAGCATCAGTTGAGAGAGTACCTCTGTCTTTCACATGGACACTTTCTCAACAGAGATCCTGCACTTTAAAAGGACAAAGCATTGCATTTTTTCCCTTAGCATCACTAAACCTTAACAGAATCCATTATCAGAGTATCCACAAAAGACAATTCTGAGACTTGCTCCGCCCAGGTCTTATCCTGTGCAAAGTTTGTGTGCTACAGTACATTTCACAATACTCAATTTACACTGGCATTGATTACAGAAAGGAAAGATTTCTCTATTCTTCTCTAACCTCAAGATATTAGGTGCCAAGTAGTTCAACTAAGCAGTTAACAATGATTCCAACCTGACTGCTCCTTTGCTTAAAATCAAGCCAGCTGATCCAGAGTTTTTCTGGATCGGGGCCAAAGCATTAAGCAATTTGCCAGTTCAAACCCATGCTGTCTATAAACAAGGAAAGCAAATTCACTATGAAAATAAGTTCCCTACACATATACAAATCCAGGCATTGAAAATAAAGTCTAAGTATTGGTCATAAAATATGACACAGCAGCAGTCACACACCAAGGGCAACAAAGATCCAAAATTCTCATTCAACCACAAGGGCATTGAAAACTGTAGTGAAAAAACTTGAAATTTTCCTCCACCATTTCCACAAAAATCACTATATGCTTTTCTTCTCTATAAAAATTTGTGTTTGCTGCTGATAAATCTTGTAGCCAATCAAAAGAAAACTGAAAATAACAAGTTAATGATGCATTCCCTTAACTGCAGCTAAGTTGCTTTTGATTTTGATGGGTATGACTGGTGCCACAGTCAGGCCTCTTTAAGTTAAAGCAATCCAGTGCTTGGATGAGACTGCTAGGTTAAAAAGTAATAAAGTCAAGTCAAGTGAGACCTAGTAAAACTTGTATTTGTAAAATGCACTTACAGAAAACAAATTACTTACCAATACTAAGCTGAACCACTCATTGCTTTCATACCCCATGCAGACCTGGGACTCCTCCAGCTTTCAGCTCCTGTAGAATGTAGCCTGTCATATCCATTGAGAGCATCTACTGCCAAACTTAAAGCATTAACAATGAAAATCTGGCTCTCCATTTAAGATGCCTTCAAATTGGAAACCATAAATGTTAAGAACAGCAAAAAGATTTAACGTTAAATACATCTACACAAGTCCCTCATTAGCAGTCATTTACAGATCGGTATAATCCCACTAAACACAGTCACTTAAATATTTGGAAATCAGATTCAAAATACTACTATTGCAATTTCCATTGCCTCAATCTTGTTTTACTAGCTGAGCAAAAAGGAATCCTCTCTCACTAATCAGAAACTGATACAAAACAAAAGCACAACACAATGTGATCTTATGCCTATAAATGTCACAAAACACTATTTCACATGCTATAGCTTGATGCAATAGAAACATGCAGTACTAAGAAATACCAGAATTGCTAAACTGGCTTTTACAAGGCAGCAAGGCCAGGTTGGGTGTCAAGATGTGAGGGTTTTGAGAAAGGTGAGTTACTGTGCCACTAGATTCCCACCAGCCATTCCAACATGCAGAAGTTTGTAATGGTTGTCAAGGAAGAGCTAAAAGCCTCCTATTAAACCCAGAATCCCTCTGCAACTGACTTAAACATAAAGGGGTATTTTTGAATACCCCTGAAAGCTAGAGAATAGCTTTCCACAACATTTTTTTGTCTGTTTTTTTTAATGTTAGTGTTTGGTAAGTATGAAATGGAAATTGGCAGTTCAAGAAGGACTAAACATAAGAAAACACACAATCCTTAGAAGTAGCTCCTGTGACAACATTCATAAACACCGTGCAAGAAGTATGAAGAACTAATCTTGCTTTGAGCATCTTGCGTAAGCTTCAGGGCAAAGCTTATCCTACTATCATCTACCTTTAAAAAAACCATACTCACTTCCTTGCTCTGTAACAGATAAAATAAAGCGTGGGTAAAACCTATCTTTCCCTTAGCATCTCGGTACAAATTTTCTTCCAAACTAAGCTATGCTTTGGTCATTCATCACAGACCTAGAGCTACAATAAACTATCTAAACAATACTTCTAATTGTCTCTTTATTGTATATGGTAATCTGCAAAAAGGGAACACTTAAATACAATAGAAGTATCTTTGACATCCTGCATCAAAAATACTCTGCACAAAATCTTCAGTAAACACGACCCGCATTGAAGCTTGAAAGGAGTAAATGGTACAACAGTTAGATAAAAAAACTTTGAAATGCTGCAGAAGTTCTCTGAGCAACAACAAAGGCAATCTCTGCCACGAGAAGTCATTCATCTACTGAAATATCTCAAGTTCAGCCACCAAGCCCTAGTTTTGACTTGAGTTGACTGTGTGTTATCTGTTCCTCATCACCCCACCCCATTGTGAGAGGAACTTAAACTACTGTTTAACACTCTCACTGGCCACCCACATTACATGAGACTGAGTAAAACAGGGCCCAGTAATGCAGAGCACAGTAATCAGGAATTCAGTGGAAATTACTCAAGATGCCTACAGGGCAATCGTTACACGTTCCTTACTTGGTATGATGTCAGGATAATGTATAAGCATTAAAGGGTCCAGACTGCATTATCCCTAAGTATTGCAATCCTGTTCTAGTAAAACACTTTTTGCCTGAGTTTCTTGAAGCACAGCTCCCACTATCAACCTAATATAAAGCCAAATAACTTCACATGTGAGGTTCACATGCCAAGGGAAGTTTTAATCACACCTCTAGACATCCTATGGCTTTTCTCTCCTCTTCCTTCCAGAACACTTCAGTGATTGTGGCTGCCACAGTGTTATGACTGGCACAATTTCTATTTTGTTCTGTTCCCTTAGTTTTAATTCATGTCCATGTCAACCCCCAATTAAAGATAAGTGAACGCAAAACGCTACTGCTGAAGGCAGCACCACAGGAATATATATACACACAGATAAGAGATACCCTTTACAGTCCTGAGAAGCATACAAGGGTCCCAAGAGGAGGGAAGAGGTAATGCAGTACTGCTAGGAGGTACACACAGGTCTGTACTGGTCAAAAAACAATGCTTCAACCTGCAGTGCTTTGTGGAGAAACTTCAAATCATGAGAAAATACCACACTGCATGTGGTTTTGCTATGTACATCAGGACTGGACTATGCACATCACAGCAAGGCTGATATAAAACAGACATTTCTGAATGGTAGTATTAGATGCATTCACACTAGATAACTGAGGTAGTCCTGATCCAACAAATTTGCTTTACGAAACAACACCGAATGGATCTTACTACTGCCAGCACTGAGTCCTTGCCTCTGCTCAACTTGCCCTCTAATTTGAATCATCAGCTTGCCGTATTTTAAAGTCCTGGCATTAATCCCACTGGTGTTAACCACCAGAACAATTAGTTTAGGTTGTAAAGTTGAGGGGATTTTTTATTCCAGCAACTATTCCTCAGTAATGCCAAAATTAACCGGTGAAGTGCATAATCACAGGATAACATTTTTACCTTTGTGGTAGGGATATAACAGAGGCCATGAAAACTCTGCTTTTCCATGAAACTACCTCCTTTCGTGGAAACCTGGGACAGTGTTCATCACTGAGACATTGTCCAATTTGTTGTATGCTTATTCTGTAAAACAAATATGCTAATTCACTTCACTATAAAGATTGTACATACAGAACAAGAACTTCATTTGGAGTAAAACGCCCCAAACAGCACTGACTTTAGTAGCAAGAAACTGTGGGATTTACAGTGAGAGTCTGGCATGAGAAATATCTGAAATGTAATTATGTGATTAAGATACATTGTAAAAATGTTTTATTTTTAAACAGTGGAGAGGAATTCCCCTGCATGCAGAAGAACATTTTTCATATAAGCAGAACAATGAAGTCTTGGTACTGGATACTGGCAGCTGGGTTTCATGCACTTTGGTAACAGAAAACATTTACTAGGACTATTTGCCATTTCACTGGAAAATAAAAGCAACTCTGGACAATTTTTTACTTTTGATTTATTTTAAATCAAAAGCCTTATGAAATTAGGCACTTTTGATTAACATTCCAGCTCTTGGATTTCTTGTAATTTATATATGATCAAAACAAAGTCCAAATTTATGCTTCAGAAATCTCTCCAACTCTTCTTCTTTCACAAAATTTACTGAGGTCATTATTCAAGAATTCCAATTTACATGTAAGATTTTCTTGTAACGTGCCTGGGATAAATGGTATGTGTTACATCCCCCAATTTTGTATAATCTGGAAGAAATTCATAGGCAGCTGTCTCTTCTCCTTCAATTCACCAAATAAAGATACTAAATCTGGCCATAGATTTCTATGATGTTTTAAAATGTAACAAACTTTTTAGCAGATCAATAACTGAGATGGTAGGTCCATTGGCAGATGTAGACAAGGCAAGCTCCTGCCGCTGTCTCCTACTTGTGTGATCTGGTTCTCACATGGAGATCCTCTCGGACTTACTCATCTCCAAGTACAGGGCATCATGAGCCCTCACAGCTTCAGTGCAAGACATCCAGCATCCCGGCACTGCCTTGGAGTCTTTGAACCCCACTACCATCTCACAGATCTCTTCAGCTTCCCCTCTCTTCCTCACCAAGGTACTGCTTCTCCCTGCCTTCTCCCATTCCTGTTTCTCTCCTCCCTGTACCTGACTCCCATCTCTTGACTCACCCCTTCATGGAGCTCATCTTTCCCTGATTAAGTCCCACCATACCACCAGCAATTCCCGATACAGACCACATGCAGCCATACATCTCTTTTGTATTCACTGCCTGGTTTACTTTTTTTTTAATATATATATGTATATTCTGTGCAATCTAGCAACTTGTGTCCACCTCATCTAGTCAAACTATCCTTGGACATAAAGCTGTGTTCACACGGGGCCTAGCACAACAGTTCACAAGTTAGCCAATGTAATAAAAACCTCATGTGTTCAGTAAGAGTGAATCAGTCTCTTACGAAGTATTTAAAAAATCTGGAGGAGTCTTACAGAAGGAAAAAAAGAAAAAGAAAAGGGAGAGAAGAGGCAGGAGATAAAGGAAATTAAACAGATGAGCAGGTTTTCACTGGAAGCAGCATGCCGAGGTGCAACACTCTCTCCTTTCCTTGCTGTCCTTCTCTGATAAGTAAGGCTAGAAGCAGCATTCTCTCCTTTATTCATATCGAGCACTCATTTTTAGTTTTTCTTTTACTCCCTAGATTACTTTTAACATTTACCTCCTGCACAGTCTGGTACTTACATGCGAAAAAGAAGTACCTTTATGGCACTCTTTTACTGACTGAAGTATCACAGGTCTGTACTTTTACCACATGTTTTCCGAGTGCCAAGTGGTATTTGAATCAGTTTAACTTCTTTTCTTCATCTTCCCCCCTGCAGCAGCAGTCAAAGCCTCAAAAATCATACTTCCTTTTTCACTTCAGGACTGAAAGAGTTCATAGTGCCTTATGTAACAAACTAGAACACCTTCACTGCCATGACAATGAGGAGGTCTATGTTGAGCCTTAGAAATACTAACCACCACACGCACACAGGCTGAATTATTTCTTTGGCATATCTAAAACTACATTTTACTTGAGAAAGACTTTTAAAATAAACGATTTTTCCCTTCTTTTATCTACGCATGCATAATCCCAAAATAGTAGGAGTTGGAAGGAACCTTTAAAGGTCATCTAGTCCAACCCTCCTGCTCAAGTAAGTCCATCTAGATCAGATCAAAAAGGAACACTGTCAGGTAGGTTTTGAAGACCTCCAGAGAAGGAGACTCCACAACCTTCCCGGGCAGCCTGTGCCAGGGCTCTGTCATTCTCACAGTAAAATAGTTTTTCCTTATGTTCAAATGGAACATTTTGTGTTCCAGCTTCAATCCATTCATTACCTCTTGTCCTGTCACTAGCTACAATAGGAAAAAGGGATGTCCCAACCTCCTGACATCCACCATTTATGAAAGATGCTCCACTCCCCTGATCATCTTGGTGGCCTTGCGCTGGATTCTCTCCACAAGCTGCCTGTCCCTCTTGAGCTGGGGAGCTCAAAACTGGACACAGGACTCCAGATAAGGTCTCACCAGGGCAAAGTAGAACAGGAGGAGAATCTCCCTTGACCTGCTAGCCATGCACTTCTTGGTGCATCCCAGAATGTCATGGACCTTCTCAGCCACAAGGGCACATAGCTGCTTCTTTACAGTTAAGGAAGTTAAGGATCAATTTGTTACAAGCTTCCAGCTGTTGGCTAGTGACATCAGCTACACCAGTCACCTTAATTCTTGTGGGAGAAACTGCTGTGTGACTTTAACTCTCACTTTTTACTCCTACAACAAGGCCTCAAAGCTTCAGTTGAGGGAAGAAGCAGGACAAAGCAAAGAAATGAGACAGCTTAATAGAAATGAAGTGCTTTACATACAGAGTGCATTAGAACTTTCCTGTTTGAACATAATGTGAAAAAGTGTTTCAGTGTTTTCAACCTGTTTCCAGAGAGATTCATCACGGCAGTTTCCATAGGGCACTATATATTACGCTGCTAAAACATGGCAGCCCCGTTTAATTCCAAAGCTGCAGTTTTACCATCTTGTGTTAACTAAACCGAGGTGTTTCAGGCAACAGCTGACAGATTCTCACTCCAAGTTAGTATGTATGCTCCCATAAGGAACTTTAAGTGTCCAAAATCCCACAGCAGATGGGAAAGACAAATTTTGTTTCTTTTAAATGGGCAAGTAATCATAGTGAAAATATTTAAGTCTGCTTGTCACTAGAACTATTTGGAGTTGTGGCTTCTGGAAAGAGAAAGAAAGCATTAAAAAAAAAAAAGTATTCTCTAGCGTACTCCCAATTTGTCCATCAAGGACTTCATCCAAGTTATAGTAAAATCAAGTTTATGAATATTCTTGTAAGTTTAAGGACAAACACATGGGTTTAATTTTTTACAAGTTCAATCCTTTGTAACTTTCCTCCTTCTGTGCCTTACATACTGGAAGTTATATTGCGAAGTACTGTTGGCCCCAACTTCAGTTGTCCTAAAACCATGGGACTTTCAAGAAAGAAGTTTAATGACAACAAAAAATTAATATATCCAACATTGCTTCAAAACTTATGAAAAACACGTAGGTACTAATACACTATTCTGGAAAATGTTGCTTTGCTCATGCAGCATCTGTAGCCAGGAGAAAGCGAAACATCATGTAAAATCTTGAAAGAACACAGCTAATTGTATAAACCCACCCTCTTCCACAGTGGTGCAGATTACTTAACCTGTGATTGTCTTGAAAATTAGTTTAACTCTACAGATAACTATGTTGTTCACAACAAAAGAATGAAAATGAGAGGAAAATGTTGTTGTTCACCAAACAGAAAACAAACAAAAAACCAGCACAAGCCTAGTAAAGAAAGAATGGTTAATCTCACATTTCTAACAAAAACTTTTTTTTTTAAGATACAAAAATTGCTTAATGTTGCTCTTTCAAATATTTACTTTACTGTTATTTGGAGAATAATTTGTTCCATTTAGTAGTGCTGGGCCCAAAGGACTGCTTTAATCCAGAGAGATTAATTATGGCCTTTGGAGTTATAAATACAACTTGGGAAGAGAAGCAAAGAAGAGGAGAGAAGATGCCTCTCACGATGGTCATTAACAAGTTTACACACTTCAGGGCTACACCACAGAGGCTATGCCCTTGCTACATACACCTGCATGCTACAGGCATAACAGTGCACAGGATATCTAAAAACTGGGGGAAAAAAAACACCTTTGAGATGTCCAAGGAAGAGACTACCCTATCCTACAGTGTTGCTATAGGTTACTAAGATACATCTCAAGTGTCCTTCACTAAAACACAAGTTCACTTGCACATTACAAAGACGTCCTCTGATCTCACCTTTGCTACCTGGGCCAGAAACGACGAGTTGCCATGCTGAGACAAGCAGCTGTGCTCAGTGGGCCCAGGACCCCATCCACACTGCCTTTAAACTTCCCATTTACTTTCATACATCATTTCCTCTGCTCAACACCATGTCCCACATCCAGAGACACAGGGATCAGTGACAACAAACAGCGCAAGGCTGGAAGTGGTCTTACCTAGTGAAGGGTTGGTCGCTCCCTCCTCCGAACTCTCCTCAGCACCCTCCTCTCCCAGGCCGGAGGTAGACGAGTCCTCTGGGGCAGATGCAGAGCCAGGAGTGCTGGGCCCGCTGACAGACCCTGAGTCCCCTTCCTCGCTGCTGGAGCCATAGCGGTCCGGCTGGGTGGCTGTCCCACCCTCGCCACAGCTCCTCCGCTCCTTGCGGTGCACCCGGGAGTGCAGCACCATTTGGTGATAGGTGCGGAAGATCTTCCCGCACTCAAAGCACTCAGTGGACTTATTCTGGGCAGCCCGCCGGCTCTGCCGTGAGGCAGGGCGGTAGTCCAGGTCCCCCTGGGCAAGTGGGTAGCTTTCCCCTGGTAGGGCACTGCCAGTTTTCTCCTGGCGCCCGCTGGTGCAGTTCTTCTTCTTGGGGTTGCTGGAAGAGCTAGGCGAGTCCTGGTCTCGCTTGCGCTTCTCCTGATTGACAAGGATATACTCTCTCTTATCCTTGTCATAAGTCACATCGGCATCTGCCAGGGCCTCGTCCCATCCCACATACTTCACATACTCTGAGGGCTCTACTACTTTTCCTTTGGTGGCCAGTTGCCAAGCTTGGTAGCTACTGACCGGATCCAGCTCAGCTACTCTTTTCCCAGGCTGTCCTCTTGTAACTCTATCCAGCCCTACAGATGGCCTTAGACTGAGACACTGCAAGAAAAACTGCTTTGTTACCGAGGAGCTTAGGCTCCCATCAATTAAGCCTTCGGCTTTATCCCCGGTGTTGCCTCGCTGTGTCCGGTAGTGAACAGCGTTATGCGCTTTCAGGCTTTCCATATTTGTAAACAGATTTCCACACTTGGTGCAAACTTCATACAGAGACAAGCCTGTCACAATCGTCTCCTCCTGTACCACATCATTGATAGTGGCTATGAGATCCAAATCATTTTTTGGTTTGTTTTTGCTCCCAGCCTTGGGGCCATGCGACTTCATATGATTTTTGAGAAACCAGGGCTCTTTGAACCTCCTGCCACAAATGTGACACCCGTGATCAAATGACCCTCTGTGTTTTTTCATGTGAGCTTTCAGAAACCAGGTTTGACTAAAGGCCTGACCACAGACTTCGCACGGAAACTCACCCGCACTCAGCTCGCTCTTGCAGTTCTCAGAATAGGCCTCCCCATTTGGGACCTGAGCTGTTATATGGTCCTTCTCTATGTGATTTAAGAGAGTCTCCTCCCTCAGGGTCATGTAGCTACACAACCTGCACTTGAATGGTTTGTGAACCTGTTGCAGGTGCTGCTCCAGGTCCTTCTTCCTTTCAAATTTGTTTTTGCAGAAGGTGCACTGGTAAGAGGTCAGCTTGCCATCCTCCTCAGCTGATGCCACCTCCACAACCTCCTTCTTGCTGCTCCTCAACAAGATCTTGCTGCTATCTACCTGAGTGGTACCGTTCAAGATCTTGTTGCAGGCAGACGTACTTTTAGTGGGGCTGGTGCATCCTCCAAGGCCCTCCGCAACGCCCATCTCCCCCAGCTGCGCCTCTCCCATCTCTGCCTCGTGCCCCTGACTTAAAGTGCCTGTTCTGTGACTACGGATGTGGATCTTCAGGTTACCCTTTTGTGAAGCTCTGTGATCACAGTAAGGGCATTTGTAGGGCTTCTCGCCTGTGTGCTTCCTCATGTGCTGTGACAAGGAGCTCTGGAAAGGGAAACTTTTACCACAGATGCAGCAGCTGTGGCACATGGTCTTGTCAGCATCCATGTCATTCTTGCTTAGCTTGCCCGGGCTTGAGGATCTTCGTAACTCCATTTCTGCCCCTCTACGACGATCCATCTGTATTACTGCAACATTGGGTGAGCAGGGCAGGAGGACAAAAGCATGTCCGGCAGCAGAGAAGAGCTGGACTGTGTTTTCAATCATACGGTTCTGCAGAGAGATATTTTATTGCATCACTCTCGGGGTAATGTTTCTCCTTCCAGCAGTGAGAGAGAGTCTGAAGCACCGATTTATTTCTGTGGGCTCTGTAAATGTGTGACATAGATCACCTGAAACAAGAACAAAAATCACTTAAATGTATAGAAATTATGTAAGTAGATTCTTAAACCTATCTGCATTTTTGATTTAACAGCTTCCAACACTCACCCCGCATTCAGAAGCCGACTACCGTACAATTTATTGCACCAAAAAGCAGCAGCTTCTCCTTTCACTGCTATTCTAGACTTCAATGACAAGCATCATTAATAAACAAGTAAAACTCAATAAAGAGCAAACATTCATTTTCATACATTGACATCACAGTGTCTTTTTAAAAGTTCAAATTTTAAAAAATATTTTTTGTTTTAAAACCAGGCAGAAGTGGATAAAAATACACCTTAAATGAAGCGGGTTTCTTGAGGGGGTTATTACACTTTAAATCTGTGGCTTTACCATCATGTGCAATTTTGTGTAAAATACTCACTTGCCAAAGATAAAAGGCCTTCCTAGAGACTTTAGCAAGTATCATATTCCTGCTGGTAACTGCATTACTTTGCGTCTCAGACAGCTCTGCTGTGCTTGATGTGGCATGCACAGAGCAGGCGCAGAAGCTGAGGACTTTCAGTACTTTGATTAGAGAGAAAACAAGAATCCAAAGCCCGACATAACATTCAAGAAAACTAAGATATTTCCTGATGGACAAGGAAGAAAAACACCCTCAAAGTGTAATATTTTGTTTCAGTGTAACAAAGTAAACTGCTAAGGTGTGTAAGTATCAAAGGATCTTAAAAGTGAGTGATTTATGTGAGACATATAGGAAACCGCAGCACCACCCATCTCAATGAAACAGAATCTTAACCATAAGCAAAGAAATAAGAAACAACTTTGATTAACAAAACAGGTCAAGAAAAGTTTAAAAGCTTTTGTATCTTGTTATGATTAAATGCAAGGGTCAGTATCCACTTCAGTAATGCAAGATGCAATACAACAGCAATTATCTACCTGTACACAGAAAACCCCATGGTTAAGGTCTCCATAGATTCTTTCTTTCCTAATTACCACACCATAAAACAATAATCTCCCTTCCTATCTATCCTCACTACATACTACCAATACACATCACTAAGATCAAAGAATACTGTATTCTCTAACAAAGAGAAGAAAACTATTACATTAAGAAAATCCCTGCTTCCCAAAACTTAGCTAAAAATATGCAGAGCAATTACAAGACTACACAGTCACACATCCATCACTTGTCATCTATGGCTCAATAAATAAACAGATACAGATCTACAGCTGCAAATTTTAAGGTTTCTCAATGTATTCACCTGAGACTCCTCAATATGTAAATAAATAAATAGTCTCATCACATTTACCAGCATGAGTCTAACAAAAAGCAAGGTAAAACTGATGCAATCCTCATCTCAGTTACACATTAAAGAGTAAGTCCATTAGGTTTAAGTTAATCTAGCCCTCTTATTTGCTACAAGACCATTCATTTGCAGGTTTGATTTTCTGCGTATCTAGTATCTGTTCAGAATGTTAAGATTTATCAACAGTCATCTACTCAAACTACCTTTTCCTCAGACAGTTGTCAGTAATATCTAGGGGATGTATTACAAATATAGTTTCAATTTTGAATGAAACATTTTTATTTATGACTAATTTATTAAGACTAAAAAAAAGAATTCACATCAGATCACAAATTCAGAAGTCCATATGAGTAGGAAGTTTACAAACACAGCTATCTAAATTAATCCCCCAAACTAGCCATTTAAAACAAAACTGAGAGAGCCTCAGGAACAGCTCCCTGGGTATATAAAAGGATGGCAGCCACTGGAAGCTGTGGCTTTACCAGAAGGTATAACCAGCAAATACAAAAGCAGTTTACACTGCATATTGATGGAAGAAGGAATTCAGAGTAACAACTCATTTATTTGACCCATAATCTAAATCTGCTGAGTAACAATTCATATTGTCTTATAATCAAAGACTTAACCTAAAACCTATTAAATCACTCAAAGAAACACAAGGGTAACTTCTGGCATTTAAGATGACATTATATTTGAATAAGCAAACAGCTTTTTTTGAAAAAGCTGTTTTAGAAAAAAGATAGCAAGCTTTGGGGACAGAGTCTTCTAGGTATTTTATACAATGTTTTCTACACTCAGCATTTTCTACAGTTTACACCAATAAGAACACTGCCTATTGGTAGGCTTTTACACTAGTGACTACTTTTTTCTTTTTTTTTTCCAAATGTTAAGTCCCATTTTAACTGAACTTTCTACAGTGTTTCCTGTCTGAAAGGTCAAAAGAGCTTAAAGTGCCAAACTTAGGCATGCAGCAGTTCAGGCACACATAAATCCAAAGTGTCAGAGTCCCTTTGTTTACTTGGCCAGAGCTTCCTTGTGCTAATTAGTCTTGACATATTTCACTGTAATTATTTGCAGTATTTTCATTAATGAAACTTTGTCGTGAAAATGAGGATATGAAGAGAACATTATTTTTTAAGAGCGATATTAGCCACTCACAGGATGTCCCCCTAGCCCTATATTAAATTAGGTCTGAGGGGGAAGAAAGGTCAGAGTTTAAAAATTACCAAATTACTTTATTAATCTAAAATACTTAATGGAAGTAGTATTGCCTTCACCAAAATGTTCCAAAAAAATTATTTCATCTTTATTACTTTATCTTGACTAATGCACTGAAATGCATAACTTTACCAGTTGAAATAAAGTATTCCTAGATTCAAATTATTTGAATTCATACACACTTAAGACTCACAAAATTTCAACTCTGATCTTCCACAGACAGAAATTTCAAGAGGAGGAAAAGCTTTCTGTTCACTCAATCTGAGTTTGCTTTACATGGTGTGTGGTCATGTTCCTTAAGCTTTGGTAAATCGGTTGATATAAACATATACAAACAACTTAGAACTCTCTCCTCACATAATTTGAGTGCCTCTTAAAAATAATTGTTTTCAAGGGGCTCTCTGTAGAATAGCAAAGCTAGTGCTCATCAAAAAGAAGCAGCAAAACCAAAATTAAAGTGACAGCTTTGAAAGTAGCTTCAATTTGAAAGGCTGAATATAAAAAAAATAAGTAACACTTAGCAAGTATCCTACCAATAATAAATAACATTTTGACTTAATTTCCACCTTAGTATTAAATATTAAACAATTATTTCTACATTAAAGATGGTACAAAGAATGGAAGATGTCAACTGGTACATCACTACACTGATTACTCTTTCACTGTGAATAAAATTTTGCCATAGCTATTTTTCATTTCTTTTTTCTGTCTGACTGTGATGATAAAAGTATTTGTATTTGCCACAATCACATATTTGCAAGTATTCTGAAACAATTCTCTTTTATCACACATGAAACACAGCCATCTCCAGCAACTCTAAAGCTGCTAAAAACTGTTTCAAAGTCCTAGTAAATTCACGTGGCAACCAGTGACCTTTCATTGCCCTGGTCCAAGACCAACCCTGCAGTTCCTCAGCACCAGTTTGTCACACAGAATCCACAGCAGCATGATATCCAGTCTGCATTTTTCTCCCAGACTCACAGCTTGGAGATCCCCACTAGCACAGAGACAAGCTTGAAGGAAACGCAAGTGAATGCAACTGGTCAATTAATATATAGTCTTTAAAAATATTTTCTGTGTTTTAATGGCATCGCAGTCCATGCCAAATGTCATGTAACTCCTTGAGGTGGGGTTGATACTCTCTTTGAAGAGGCATATGAACTCGATTCACTTCATTTTGTTTAACTAGGGATCAGCAGTTCACATAAGAAACTGATGAACAGTATCTGGGAGGCATTTTCTGTCCCATTAAAATACTACGAGGCCCTTAACATCTTCACTGTTTATGTGCAGGTTTGGTATATAAAGCAAGGTGGAAAAGAAACACGAATCAAGACACAAAAATAGGAGAGGTGGTGTGTTTGGCCTTCGCTCAGTCAAACATTTAAGTTGCAAAGCTTGTTCCTACACCCACTGCCTCACAGAATCTTTGTCTTGACCCACATGGGAACAAACACAAATAAACCTTTTTTATCCTCCCCTCCTGAAGATAAAATAAGCTTTCCTACAAGCTTAAACTAAGTATTTGTCAGAATCTACTCTATTTCAATGATTTAGGCATCAAAACTTCTCTGATTTTAAAAATTAACTCAGAGTTCTTGGCTTGAGAAAAAACACATTTGGCCAAAACAATCTGCTCTCATCACGGAGCCCCAGCACCTTTCCCAGCATCAGCTGCAGCTTCCTCAGCAAGGCTGTGGTAGACCATCCCTGCAGCAGTGCAGCAGATACATTGGTGCTTGGCTGCATCATCCTTGCAACTTCTGCAAAACCCTCATCACGTAGTCTTGAAGTGAAGTATGCATAACAGTACAGGGGAACAGGACTTTTAAAAATAAAACAGGAGCATTCTGAAACACCTATTACTTTTAATGCCACCTGCATACTCTGGAAGAGGAGCAGGCATGCTGTGAGGAATTCCCAAAGAGCAAGACAGATCCCCTTAAGGACCTTGTGGGCCTCTTGGAAAACAATTAATAAAAAGAAATTGAAAATAAGTAACACAAGAAAATTGAAAAACAGAATGCAAGAGATACTTCACTGAAAAAGAAACTGCAAATTAATTTATTACATACAAACATCCTGTGCAGTGCAGACAGAGCAGAAAACATACAAGAAAATTATTTCTATTGCAAGATACAGAAGACTACACATAGTTTTTTCATTTCTCTTTAATTAAACTTGACTTTAAAAATCATATTACATGGCTGTAGTGACAAGAAGGGAAAACTCTTCAGTAAGTAACAAACAGGAATATACAATCTGTGAAGCTACACAGATCTATTCAAATAGTGTTTAAAAAAAATTGCTTTCAGTTTGGGTGTATTTCAAGTCTCATCTGAAAGATAAGTGCACTGGAGAAATACGTTCTAGACTCCAAGAGGTCTGAATTTACACTGCAATCACTCCGTGTTCCTCTGCCAAAAGCAACAATGGCTTTAAAAGGGAAAAAAAAACCCAAATTAAAAATAAAACAAAACAAAAACCAAAGCAAACTATGAGGCATGATCTTGTGGATAAAAGTATCTTACTGAAATTCTTTGTTGATGATGAAACAATAGAACATAGCATGGAAACATCTAGGTTAATCTGAGAAAGTTTTACCTTTTGAAGAACAGCAACCTGGAGAGTTAATCTCCTGATTTGAGATGGCTTAGGTTGCCCCAGAGCCTGGGACACTTTACTGTTCAGAGCAGAGAGGCCAGAAGAGAGCAAAGAGCAGGAAGAGTGGAATAAAAAGAACATTTTATAACTGACACACTGAACTTCATGCTCACTGAGCCACAGATGTCTTCTCCATAAGCCACAAAGACACCACCCTCCACATGTGCCTACCTTGCTCTACCTGCACATCCCGCTCTTCATGAGGAGACATGGTTTCTTTTGAACGTTCAGATCCCACCTACCATCCTCATTTAGGCAACAGTCCTACTGAAATGCTTGTTACGGACCATGTCACTACTCTATAGACCCTTTACTGCCTTAAGCTGATAGCGTCCTTCAGATCACACCAGAGAGCAGAAGACCAAATAGATCTTTAACTAGTAAGCTCACACTTGAATTTGGAGGAAATCCTGGCATTCTGCAACTAATAGTCTATAGACTAAACCTGCCATTAGGTAAAGGCAATGTAGCTCCAAACTGATTTTTCTGAGAGTAATCTAAACCAACCCAATGAAAAAGCTATCAAAAAATCCCAAGCCAGCTGTAGAAGACTGGCAATTTTCCAAATGTATTCAGTTATTAAAAGTGGTAGTCTTGACAAAGATCTCCTGAAGTTTGTTTAAGCCTGTCTAAACTGACACAGGATTGGAAAGGAAAAATAGAAAGCTCCTGGAAAAACAAACAAGGAATTTCTGTTGGTATATTTCTGCTTAGGCTTTATAAAAATCCTTTGGCAGCATTTTGCAATACTTCTTTGTTTAATTACTTTAAATTGGCTCTCCTCTGCAGCCAGGGAAGCTCTTCCCATTTGAGAAGTTTGCTGTCTAAAGCCTGAGATATTATTTTGAAATTGTCCAAATACATCATGTGTTTTTGTGTTCTCCTCTCTCCATGAGCTAATGGCATTTTTCAGCAAGCTTAAGAGCAGCAGCCAGGGCCTTTCTCAACTGGCGCCACACCCTTAGCAAGGGAAAGAATAACCTGAAATAAAGATAAAACCACTAATGCTGAAAAACCTGGAGGTAGGCATTTGCAGTGAGGTGATCTCTCTCCAAACAAACTCAGCAAAACCTTTGTAACCCAGATTTTCTTTTTGTGACTATTCAAAAAACAGTTCAAGACCATGGGGTGGGGTGGTTAGTTTGCTTTTGCGCTGCTACGGACTATGTTGAGAAACAAGAGCCATCACCCACTCAGTACATATTTTGTGTTTTAGTATACTGTGTGTATTTGTCTTCTGGGAGACAAAGAAATGTACTTTATTAGTTACACTGTAGTATTCTAAGCAATGAATTGAAATATATCGTTAAGATCCAGGACAAGCTTTATCTTGCTCCCAAAACAAAGAGACCATTATTAGAACAAATTGAGGGGGAAAATCCCATAATGACAATGAAGAGTTCCTCTCCCTAAAAACTGCACTGCACGAGAGTAACAATTATGGGCTTATACTCTACAGACTGGGGTTGCGAATAGCTGCATGAAGCGATGCATTCACTATTGGGAGAGTAAGTACCATTGATGACAAGGCCTTGGGGCTTCTGCTGTTCACAGACCAATCAATAATCCATTATGAACACACTATATTTCCCCTCTAATATGAAGAAATGAATAAAAGAGAACCAGTATCACTAGTACTTTCATGGAAAAAACAACAATGCAGAAATCACAAAACACTACCATCACGAGACTTAAAACCAGTGGCGATGTGTAACACTGACAGAACTGCCCACAATAACCCTTTATTCTACAGCAGTTGCTGGAGACCGTTACATTATAGTGTAAAAAGAAAAAAAAAAAAGTTAAGGCTTATTTTAAAGGCAAGATTTTATCAAGACTACTTATTCTGGCTGCAGGACAAAAGCAAAGAAAAAGGCAACATTAACCTTTCAAGGCAAAGAGGAAAAAATGAACTAACTTCATTTCATCCAAGTACCTACCAGTTTGCTTCAAACTATTTTCTAACGCAATTTAAACAAGAACTTCTAATTACAAATAACTGTCCAGATGTGTCTGGTCAACCATAACATGACTTATTGCAGCAGCTGTGTTACCATCCAGATATGAGACCCTGAAACTGTTGTTCTCTCACTGTCACCGTCACATGCTACAACACAATCAAGAGAGGATTTATTTAAATAGCAAAACAAGAGCAAACCTCAGCATCTTCAGTCTAGTTCCCACCTAGATCTTTCAATACAGCACTAGAAAGTAGAAGAAAAGCTCTCATGAAAAATAACAGATAAATTAAAAGAAGTAATAAAAAAAAACCCCTAAACCTTCCAAAATTACTGATTTTTTTGTACAGGTAACAGTAAATTAGACCCAAGGGAAACACTGCAATCAAAATTATTAACACATAATGCAGTCTATGTCCTTTTTCTGAAATATAAAGTCTAGTAGTTAAAGTTGACCTCGTGGGGTGGGGGGTGAGGGAAATGAATACACAATGATATTATTGATCAGCCCTAGAAAAGCCAAGAACTGCACTAGTGCAGATGTGATTTTTTTTCCCCCCTTAAGGTCACTAATGATATATTCTGGAAAGTCAAAAGCTCTTATTTTGACATGTAGTAACAGTACCGCTAATTCTGAACATAAGCATAATCCTAGGTGAAAAAAAAATCTTTAAAACAACAAACAAAAGCACTCCATTTTACTTCCATTTAACAATCACGTTTTCCTATTTGGCTACATCAGTCAGTGAGCTACTTCAGTGTCAGTATTCTCAACAACCAAAAATTAAAAGTTGAGCAAACATCCACAATTCTGGCAATACCAACAAACAAACAAAAAAATCCACAAAAAAATCAAACATCAAGTCAGTTACAAACACAGGCAAAGTCACCTCAATACTGTATATTACCTCCTTATTTAAATCAATGGCATTGATGCTGTCTATTCATGCATGTCTATGGAGATGCACATACACATGGGCAGCACACTGTTTTCCCAGCATCCTACAGTGCTTTTATATTTAATGATCTTGTTAGGGTTTCCACTGCAAACCAATTTACATGACGTTGTAATGTAGTCATTTTAGATCTTCAACGTGGGGGTTCATTTCAAACTGTATGAGCAGGGTATTTTCTTGTCAATATGCTCTGTTATGTGCTCAGTTTGTATCTTAAAATGAGATGTTTTTATTAGCATTGTCATGACAAGGAAATACTTAAGTTTTACTGGTTTTTTGTTATCTGCAGAAGAACAGGTATTAGATCATCAGCTGGCATAAAATGCAGGGGTGCAGTACACTGCACACATACACATATATCCACCCCCCACTTGTTACTGCCTCTTTCATCTGCCCCATCAATGCAAGCTACACACAACCCACATCCTCAGCTGCCGTCAGTGCATGCAGCGCCATGAGATCAATTTGTATCAAATGAGAAGCTATATCGCTAGCCGAAACCAGAATATCTTTGTGCTGTGTAAATCAAGACTGGAATGCAAGAAAAACATAAGCATAATTAAAAGTAAACATATTGAATTGTTGATTTCCCACCCCAGCAAAAGTCAGGCAAAGCAATCTTGCCCTACATGCCCAAATTCCTCCCCATCACAACTACCAATTACACCAGTGAGGAATGAACTTCAGTGCTTTAGTATATTCATACAGCACTGTAATGACCTGCCTATGGCAGACCTCAAAAGCAAAAAACTGTGTTTAATATTGATCAAATTTACTAGCTACAGCTACACATTCAGCATGTCAATGGAAGGCAAAGATTATTTCTGTGTACATTGTATGAAATAAACTATGTGGAGAATTAAGAAAATCAAGGTAATAAATTAATTTCTCTTATACATATTACATCCTACTGCTGAAATTGCTACAGTAAAACCATAACCTTATAAATACAAGTGTTTCCAGGCATTAACCTCTTAACAGATTCAGAATTGCAGCACTGCTGTTTGATTAACTACTAAAGCCTTACCATAATAATAAAAAAATCCTTCTGAAGTAATATCATCGAGTTATTTCCTTACATTTTACCCCCCTGCGGTATTATACAGGAATTGTAAAGCACTGAAACAAGCTTTTGGGCTATCCTTCCTTATCACTTTTCAAATCCCACTTTAAGAGAGTAAAAAGACTGTATTTTAAAATTGGGGGGGGGGGGGGGGGGGGAGTGTAAAGAAACAGAGAGAAAGGGCAGAGGGGAAAGGAACTGTAAAGGAACTGTGCCCTGAAATACAAGGATCATCATATGCTATAAGCCATAAAAGCACTCTGTTAAATATTACTTTCTGATGTACCACTGTTTGCCACTGAGAAGCAACACAAAACACACAGAACCATAGCCTCATTTTCAGCTGTCAGGTTACTTTTATATATACATATATATATATATATATATATAAAAGTATTTCACTGTAAGCTCTTGCAAAGCACAGAACAAAATGGGTAAGTTCTATTTTAGGAAGCTTTCTTAAACGTTTAAGAACTTAAGCAGGTAATTAAGACTTTCCATCACAGTTTTTCCATTCTCTGCAACATTTCTGAATGTCAAGCATGCAGACTATGCCCAGGCCCAGGCACAGTCAGTCTGCACTTCAGAGATCCCAAACCAGCCAAGCTGAAGCTTTCTTTGCACCAGCTGAGACTCGGGACCAGCTGCATTGCTTAAACTGCACACGGCTTTGGCTTAGTGATGCATGTCCCAAACCAGCAGAGGAGAGTGCTGAAGGCCAATCTGTGAGTTAGCCAGTATCCTAGAAATACCTTCATTTCACCTTTTCACTATGGCACACAGTACCCCTGAAGATCACATCATCCACAAGTACAATTTGTGATGAAGAGTTTGTAAGATAAAGAAGCACAGCCGAAAAGATAAGGAAGTAAAGCCCAAAAGCTTATTTCAGTGCAAATTTACTAGATCCAGTGATGTGTTCAGCAGGAAGGTAAAGATTATTTTTTCTACATAATTTGATATGAAATAAGCTGCATGGAGAATTAAGAAATTCAAGGTTTAAAATTAGAAATTTGTGACTCCTCTTTTAAACTACCAGCAGTCATCTGCCTTACTACTAAGTTCACCATCAGTTTTGAGAAAATGTCTGCTGTTGCTTCATTTCAGAGTTTTCTGTAGTTCTCATCGTGAAAGGCTACTTCCAGTACATATTTGATAAATTCAACTTTGAAATATATTGGATCTTGTATTGGCCCATTCTGTCTGCACAGAAAAGTAAATAGATATAGTAAGTACAATAAAAGTGATGCTACCATAAAGCATGAGCTGACTTACATAGTACGATAGCTACTTCTCTTTATTTACTTTTTTAAACACAAAGAAAAGAAAGCAACAGTCTTGTACATCAAATGAATATAAAGCCCAAGATTACTTTTTCTGGATTTCAAAGTTCCCATTCAAGAGAACAGATACTAAACTCAAAATCAAATCCTTCAGCTGTCAGTTGGTGTGGTTTAGTTTGGCATGAAGTGCTGAACTATCTCTGTGGAAGATCACTGCAATGTATCGTCCAAAGAGACAAATTCCATCCACTGCTTATAAATAAAATTTCTTATAAATAAAATTCCTTATAAATAAAATTTCAAGGCACATTTTACCAACTCTGTTAACTTCCGTCTCATCATGGTACAATGTAAGGCATGACAAATAAGGAGGGCCTGGTTGGGGATGTGAAGGTTGGAGGCAACCTCGACTGCAGTGACCACAAGGTAGTAGAGTTCAAGATCCTGTGTGGAAGAGGCAGGACACAAAGCAGGACCGTGACCCTGGATTTCAGGCGAGTCAACTTTGGCCTCTCTAAAGATCTACTTGGACAGATCTCATGGGATATGATTCTAGAAGATAGAAGTGTCCATGAGAGCTGGTCAGTCTTCAAGCACCACTTCCTCTAAGCCAAGGATCAGTGTGTCCCAATGCTCAAGAAAGGAGGAAAAGGAGGTAGGAGGCCTCCATGGATGAGCAAGGATCTGCTGGGACAACTCAGGCAGAAAGTAGCTATCTATGAGAGGTGGAAACAGGGGCTGGCTTCTTGGGAAGAGTATAGGAACATTGCCAGAGCATGCAGGGGTGCAACGAGAAAGGCTAGAGCCCTTGTAGAATTAAATTTAGCCAGGGACAGTAATAAGGCATTTTTCAAGTACATCAGCAGCAGAAGGATGATGAGAGGGAATGTGGGCCCACTGCTAAACACAGGCCCTCAGGAAGCCCAGTCTAGCAAGGATAATAGGATGGCCGGGACAGCAGAGGACTTGCCCTGGGTGGAAGAGGAAGAGGTTAAAGACTTGTTGGCCAAGCTTAAGGCTCATAAGTCAATGGGTCCTGATCGGATGCATCCTAAAGTGCTGAGGGAGCTGGCTGATGTGATTGCTAAGCCTCTCTCCATCATTTTTGAACAATCATGGAGGACAGGCAAAGTGTTTGAGGACTGGAGGAAAGTCAATGTCACGTCAGTCTTCAAAAAGGGCATTAAGGATGACCCGGGATACTACAGGCCAGTCAGCCTCACCTCCATCCCTGAAAAGGTGATGGAACAACTCATCCTGAATGTTGTCACTAAACATATGAAGGAAAAGATAGTTATCAGGGGGAGTCAACATGGCTTCACCAAGGGGAAATCCTGTTTGACCAACATGATACGCTTCTATGAGTGCACAACTGTCTGGCTAGATGAGGGGAGAGCAGCGGATGTCATCTACCTTGACTTCAGCAAGGCTTCTGACACTGTCTCGCATCACATCCTCATCAGAATCCTCAGGCAGTGTGGACTGGATGAGTGGACAGTGAGGTGGATCGAGAGCTGGCTGAATGACAGAGCCCAGAGGGTGGTGATCAATGGCACAGAATCAAGTTGGAGGCCTGTGGCCAGTGGAGTTCCACAGGGATTGGTTCTGAGGCCAGTCTTGTTCAACATCTTCATCAACGACCTGGATGAGGGGACAGAGTGTACCCTCAGCAAGTTCCCTGATGACACCAAACTGGGAGGACTGGCTGATTCCCCAGAAGGCTGTGCTGCCATTCAGTGGGATCTCGACCGGCTTGAGAGTTGGGCAGAGAGGAACCTCATGAGGTTCAACAAGGACAAGTGCAGAGTCCTGCACCTGGGACGGAATAACCCCATGCACCAGTAAAGGCTGGAGATTGACCTGCTGGGGAGCAGCTCTGCAGAGAGAGACCTGGGAGTCTTGATTGATAATAAACTAACCATGAGCCAGCAATGTGCCTTCGTGGCCAGGAAGGCCAATGACATCCTGGGATGCATCAAGAAGAGTGTGGCCAGCAGGTCAAAAGAGGTTCTTCTCCCCCTATACTCTGCCCTGGTGAGGCCTCATCTGGAGTCCTGTGTCCAGTTCTGGGCTCCTCAGCTCAAGAGGGATAGAGAACTTCTGAAGAGAGTCCAGCTCAGGGTCACCATTATCAGGGGATTGGAGCATCTTTCATACGAGGAAAGGCTGTGGGAACTGGGGCTGTTTAGTCTAGAAAAGAGGAGACTAAGGGGAGATCTTATTAACATTTAAATATATCTAAATGGTGGATGTCAGGAGGTTGGGATATCCTTTTTTTCTATAGTAGCTAGTAACAGGACAAGGGGTAATGGGATGAAGCTGGAATACAAAAAGTTCCACTTAAATATAAGAAAAAACGATTTCACTGTGTGGGTGACGGAGCAGTGGCACAGGCTGCTCAGAGGGGTTGTGGAGTCTCCTTCCTTGGAGGTCTTCAAGAGTCGTCTGGACATGTTTCTATGCAACCCGATCTATGTGAGTCTGCTTCTGCAGCGGGTTTGGACTAGATGATCTCTAAAGGTCCCTTCCAACCCCTACCATTTTGTGATTCTATGATTCTATGCTTCTGAAGATTATGCCAGGTCAGGACATTGTAGATATCACAAGATAAACCCTGACATCTCCTGTTCAGAACTACTCCACCTTCCTTACATAAACAGGTATGTGTACTTCCCCACCCTTGCCATTTGATCAAAGACTTTGAATCTCTCAATCGATCTCTCACGTACAACATACAAGTCATTTTCCTAGATATCCAGACAGAAATTTATCCAACTGCAGAAAATTATTGTGTTACATCCTCCATGAAGAAGGGCCTACATTCCCTAATTAGAAACTCTTGTTAGCCTCAGCACACAAATGATGTACAGCTACTTAAAAACAAAATCAAAAACCTGAAATTATCGCCCATAGGATAGCAAGCAAACAAGTCTGAAAGGAAGAAAGGTCTGCTGCACAGGCTGTTGCTGGTTTGTTTATTTTTCCATACACTACAACTTGCAAGACAAATCTATCAACTTGTAAGACAAACATTACTCACTCACAACAAGAATATAAATCTGCTTGCATCACCAAACACCACAGTTAGATTTTATTTCTGCTTTTCAAAGAAATGTGGCTATGTACCATACACACAGCAACATCCTCCCCTCTCACACACTCCTCACAACAGAGAACTCAGCATGCCATCACTGCCATATACACATCACTCTACCTTCTGCCGCAGTGCATGTCCCTGACCACCCCACTTCTGCAGCACTGACCTCCTTCCTTCCTTCTGTGCTCCTGCCCAGCTCCACCACGCCTCCATCACCACCATGCCTCCAAGCCTAAGCTATCCATGCACACTGTCTGCCTGTCAGATCCCTTCTGGATCATCTGCAGGCAGCTGCCAGGCTCTTCATCCCTTTTCCTGGCCATTGCCAAATGGCCACGTCTTTTACTACTCCTCCCTTTCTGTCTGCTCGCTCTTCTGAGTTCTCTCCAACGCTTCTGCTTCTTCAGAAGTACATTCACCTCCTTTTCTCTCTCAAACCTGTTTGGGCTCTTCATGACTAACTCTCCCATTTGGGTTCTCCCTCGCTCGTGCAGCTTCAGTGCTTGCTCACTGGCTCCTTGTTTGCCAAGACATTTCAGCATGAGCTCAAGTGCCTTCTCCTTGTCCCCTCTGTTCTCTTCCCTAGAAGATGTCCATTCTTCAGGCTTTTCCATCTTCAGTTACTACAGTCATCTCTGGCCACCAAAGCTCAGAACTTGTTCCCTTCTAGTCTATTCAAGGAACTGCTGCTAACAGCATAATGCTCTCCTAAAAATCAAAGGATGCCAACAGCCAGGTCAAACATTCCACACATTAGGCTCAAGTGACATTCTTCTCCTTCAAGGATCTCCACAGTTCCACACCATTCTTTTGTGTGGGTAACAATTCATTCTCCCTAATGCATCTTTTGTATTGGTTCTCCACTTATGACCTTGCGTTTCAACACTGCGTTTAGAATTGTTTTTTCATTACTTTTTTGTTCACTCTTAAAAGCAGTTTTTCCCCACAAATGACCCAAAATTATTTTCCAAAATTAAATCCATCATCCAGTTTTGTTGGATTTTTCCTCTGTAATGCACAATATGTGTACATATTGCTGTATTCTAACTGGTGTGTATATTCCTCAAGGCAGGGATCTGAGATCATGTTACAACTTCAAATAATTTCGAAGAGTAAATTATCATTATAAAGTCAAGCTTCACCTTTTCAAAGAGTCAAAGTCCTTCTTTTCAACAGAGGCAACAGATGGAAGTCGAGAAACCAAGATTCTTTCCCCATGAGCCCCAAAAGTAAATTGATCCCCTCTTCTGCTATCCAGAGTTCATCTTAGTGAGCCAAAAGGATCAAGGAAGAGCAAAAAGAAATGAACAAAGCATAAATCATGTAACTAACCTCTCATCTCCCTGCCTTTCTAAAACATAGGTTTCCAGTCAATTTTACCAATTTACAGGATATTAATAACACACAAGAAACAAATAAATTCCAAGTGCCACATACTACCAACAGAAACACTTCTTTCTCTATTTCCTTAATTCACAAGCAACCAGAAAAAAAAAGCAGGATATGTGGAACACCAAACAAAAGTTTCAAAGATCCCTAGTTGTGAGTCTCACTTAAGTGAAGCATTCTTCTTACCAAGGGGTTAGTTTCTCTCTCCATCTGGGACCGTAAGTCTGATTTAAAAGCTTTCCAAACTCACTTTCCTCCAGCATGCGCATGCTGCTTTATACCACACACTTCACCGTTCTGCAAATACATGTTCCTTTACTCTTCAGGAAGATGCTGAAGCAAGGAGATGTTCCATCAGTAAAGTACAACATAACTGTGACATTAACTCCAAGAGCAGAATTTGAGTTACACCGCTAAGACCTTAAACCTGTTACACAACAAATAAGCATGGATTACCGCGTGGCTGGTTCATCATGGGATATATTGTGATGCAATTCCTAACACACAAACACGGTTTGTCTTACCCACAGATATTAAAACCATTCTCCTGCTTTCCATTATGCACTTTTTATAACTTTCACTTTCCTGCATCTCATCAATTTATTATGCACCTACTCCCTATTTAATGTACTTTTACACTTTACAGAGTAATCATGATGTAAAAGCACAGTATTACACTTGCTCTGTATAGAAACAACTGCTCACACTACAGTTACTTGACACTTCTTACTGGCAAAACAAACCATTTGTAACTATGTACTACCCTTAGTACTCCAAGGCTACTCTACTTGCTTTGTAAACACAAAGCATACAAAGAGAAGCATTCTACACTGAGAAAGACTTTTAATTCAGTATAAATGTCAAGCAAAACCTAAATTTTTAGGCAGGTGTAATCTAATTTTGGCAGCTTTACAACAGTCAGCTATAATGTTTGCTAAAACTTCAGAGTTAGGCTTAAAAAAAAAAAAAACCACACCACCACCCAGGTTTAGATAAGTACACTATTTATTTCCTCAGGTAACAAAGGTTGATCAAAGTCACTATTTATAATCTGAAGAGAAGATTTCCTCACAGAAAAAAACTTGCCATTATTAAAAAAAAAAAAAAATAATCCCAGCCTCAAAACGTGACTAACAGTAAAAAACACACTCTTCAAAGAGAATCACACACAGCATTATTACTAATCTGTATGCAGTCACAAGCACTGTGCCTTATCTATAACCATCTATTTTCCAAACAGAAGGAAATTTTTTTTCATGAAAGTTTTCATCAGGTTTTTAATCAAGTAGGATAACTCCTTTCAACATCACAATTCTTAAAATAGAGCTTTACTACTAAATGCTAAGCACTGCTCCTCATTCGATGCAATTCTCCGACAGGCTTTTTTGAGTATCTCCCAAGCTTCCCACATGTGACTAATTCAATTAATACATAAATTCCACTTAAAAACACTATCCAAAACCAGGTAAGGTTAAAGCTTACACTGAAAGCAAAACAAAAATTATGATTATAGTACTGCCAACTCAGAGGACTAAATCTCATGGGTCAAGTATCGTGATACATCCAAAGACTTAGGAGATGTTTTTGAACACAGCTGTGGATTCTCTTATTTGTGTTTTGAGTTTTTATAGTACACTCATGTCTCAAGCTTCTCCCAATAACTGCAAAGCGGAGGAACTATGTTTTGAGGCTTACATCTTCTGTTTTGCAACCATCAGACTGTAGAAAAGGGGGTTTCAGGAAATGATCCCTATCTTCTCCACTGACAAAATCATAAGAAGTGGCAACATCGTAACTGAAAGAAATAGATGTGGTATTCCTTTCTTCCACCACTTCACTCATAAAACACTCCTCAGAAAGCTACAGCAGCTTACCTATAAACATCTAATGCAGGGGGATAGAATAATCACTACACATACTCATTTGGTGGACAGTCAGATGTACAGAGAATACATATCCTCCACTTACTCCGTGGGATTTACAAGTAATCAAAAAACTGGTCAAAAGAAGGCAGACTGGTTTATTTGGTTTGGAACAAAATGGCATTTGATTTAGGTATGCGCCACTTTGAGATCTAGATTCATAAACATTTTTCTCAATGTTTTAAACTACATTTAACAAAGAACACTAAAGATAAAATACAGTGTTAAACATGTGTATAATCATTAAAAAATAAAAAAATCAAGACACCCAGTGCCATATATTCCTTGGCCCCAGCTACTTCTCCTGCAGGATACAAGTCATTTGCTATACTTACTAAGTGCCTTGTGGTGCAAATGTGGCAAAAACATTGCAAAACACTGAGTGGTACTAAAAATACTACCAGAATGTTTCTAGTAAGTATAACCCAGAATATAAGTAGAATAGATGGTGATACTACTATTGTAAGGCAAGGCAGCTCTTGGAGGAGCAGACAAATGCTACTATGTCTTCACTGGGTTTGCCATCTGCAAAACTGAGTCTGTCAGTCTGTCTTGGGTACAACTCAAGGCAGCTGCAGCATTTAACACTGACATCAGTATGAGGAAAGAATTGCGTTACTTTGACTCAAATTATTACGTATCCTGTAGAAGAGAAGTCAACAAGCCAGCCCTCTGAGCTACACCAATAATGCTGGAAAATAAAGGTCTGGATTAGCATCTATTTCACCATCTTATTCTCTAGTACTTTATCAGTTTCAACCTTGTGAAGATGACATTCTTCTGTATGCTGCAGACTTCAAAGCTAAGGTACAAAGAGTGGTCTCATGCTGCTACCTCGAAGTTTCCTCATGCTGCCTTCCAGATGACTGGACCAACCAAGGCTGGTCCAGCCTCTGCAGCAGAGTTTGACTTGCAGGAAGTCTAGGCATGTTCAAGGCTTTTTTGGTTACAAACTGGAAGTCCCATTCTAACCTGAGTCAGATGAGTGCCCATCCCAACTTACTGCATCAACTTTACCAAAGTCACTGCACACTTATACCCACACAGGAAGGGAGACACTAGCCCTTCAATTTTCATTTTTAAGTGAAAGGTTGCCATTTATCTTACCTTCATTAATTTGGAATTATTTCCTATTGCATCAGACTTAAAACCCTGTCCAAGCCTATGAGGTACAGATCAGCTGGAAACCAAAGCACTGAAAACTGTAGGAAAGTTCCCAATTTGTCTACTGCCTCAACACTACCTAATCAGTTCAAATGAGGCTCAACATTTGTAGATGGACTAAGTCATGAAAGAAAAGTGCATTCAGGGCTAGGAAATCAGAAAGGCAAAGACATGACCTCTAGCTTAGAAAGCCATTGAGTGGCAAACTAGTCAAATCGTGAGAGTATCCCAAGAGAGGTTACCACTAGAAGCTTGTCTCACTTCTCACACTCCTTCCCCAAGCACCTGCCAGCAAGCACTGTCCAAGGGAGGATACTGGAACACACTAATCTTCAGCCTAATCTAGTTCAGACCGTCTTGTGTTCCCATGACTATTAATAACGTCTGCTACAGTACAAGAAAAGGCTGAAGGCCTCCTTACGTTCAGATCTTATAGTCCAAGCATCTCCAGTAAAAGGGCGGGGAGCCACTTTTATGTGGCTGTAGAATTTCACTGCAAGCCTTATCTTTCACGGCAAATTGCCATACAGCCACCGCAGCTGCCCAGCACGCAGGCGGAAGCTCTGGCAGAGTGGTGGGAGCACACATTGCCAAGGTAAAGCTGACTCCATTCCCTGCCTTTTTATAAACATATGTGAGAGGTCAACAGTCTCCAGAAAAGCTGACAATGCAACTTTCAAGCTGGGAAGGCAAATAGTGCTGGTTCCCTAGGACATTCAAAAACAAAACAAAAAAGCTCAAAAAACACCCACAGCTCCTCGTACCCTGCTACCTGCTCCATTCCTGCGTCATAAGTTCCTGCCACATAGGCTGTCAGGAAGATGGACATCTTCCTTGCTGCAAACTGGACACCACCACAGCTGTCTACAAGGAGCTTCAGAGACATCCTCCTTGTGCCTCCACTGAATGGACTGAAGTGACCAATTCAAGCCAAGTGTCTCGCACCCAAAGAGGAGGAACAGAAATGAAGAAAAAAAAAAGATGTGGAATTAATCGCAGAGATTTAGTGTTCTTAAGCAACTACATTTAAGAAGTTTTAAGATTTAAATGGCTTTCCATACTTGACCACCATTAGATTTCTTGAGTGACTGGCATGCTACTATGAAGAAAAAGGGTAGACAATTACCAGTGTGTTTGTGCACACACCCCTCCAGTCATCTCAGCTTTCTGCACAACGGATGGTTTCTGTATTGGAAGAGTGAAACTCATCTGTAGAAATATTGTAGGCAACAAACACTTGATTTCACTTTCCAGCAACAATACAGCCATCGTATTACAAATAACATCAAATGAAAATTTAATTATTTTCTAAGAGTCACTTGGTAGCTGTTAATGAAGGCAAACTGTTAGGGAAATTCTGCCAAAAAGTAAGTAATGACCAGATGTGTATCAGTGCAGCAAGGTCTAATTTAACTGAGTAACAACTTTAAATCATTAAGAAGAGTCAGACTCATCTATTATCAACTTTCATCCCAACAGTAATTTTAAAGTATTTCTCCTGACCCAGAATCTGGATATAAGCCCATGAAAAAAGCAGCTTAGAAACTATGAAACATACATAAATATCTGAACAAGAGAAAGAACTTTCACATTTAAGGCTTTCACATTTAAATCTCAAATTGTTCTCTGTAACTTCTATTAATCTTTCTTTACATCTTTTACAGTGTTGGCAATGCTTCTTGCAATGTAAAATTAAACAAACTGAAGAGATGTCACAAAATTATGGATGCACACTTTCACTACCCTAAATAATGTTTATCATTGATGTTAACATTGTAAATGAAAACACATGCAAATTTGGGAATCTGCTCGCGATAGTTTGTCCCCTTTGCTGCCACGCCTATGTGGGAGCAGCTAATTAAGACAGTGAGCTATGCTGATACAGAGCTGTTGCTAGGCTGTGAGATACTACATTATAACTACTTGCATTGCAAAAACGATTTATAGTGCAGCTCGGTTTAACTGCGCAGCGTGGGGCTTTGAGGAAGGACTCTCATTTCATACTGGTATTATTAGACTGGTATTTTTCATGAAGTTGAAGGGAACTGTGTTTCCATACACATTAAATAACTGGAAAGCGCAAATGAACGAGCAACTTGTATCACCTTACATTTCCTTATAAGGGATTTGCAACCCAAAGATATTTAAACTACTCCGATAGCTCTCTGACATAAACATACTAAACGTCAAGGCATAAAACCACAACATACCTTCAGCATAGGGCATAAATACCAAACTTAAAAGCCATTTCATTTGTAAACATTTTGTTATTAGAAGAATGCTTATTGCTTCACTGGTTCATATTCCCCTATCTCCGGCCTATTGAGTAAATAAGTGAAACAATATCTATGCATTTTATAATTAGGTTATCTCCACATTGTTGTTGTTCTCCACTAGTTAAAGCCCTAAAGGAAGAAACGCAGCTGCTTGAGCAATGAAGGCACTCCTCATTTAAAGTACCATACAGAACAAAGGCTGAAGCCAAAAGTTGGTCTCATTCATTCAGCACAATAAAATCTTTCCAGGAACAGATTCCTGCATGTTCTAATATCAGTCATCAAACGTGCACAAAATCACCATTCTTCACCCACCAATTCTAGCACCCACAGGAAGACTTCCTGGGAGTGTTACCACTATTTTTTAATTATTTTAATCACTTAAGAAATGCAACCAACCGAAAAACTATATGCAAGGTTTTAATTAGTCTCTTAGTGTCTTGCCATGAAATTTGTTCTAATATTTTTTCAGCTGGTCAAGAAAAGCAAACACATGTCAAGGTCATAGATAAATAGTTGGCTCTTGCTTCATCTGAATTCCACTTCTGGGCAACAAAAAGTCTAGCAATTTAAACAGGAAACTGGCTTGACAGTTCTGAATTCAGCTTTCCCATGAAAGGAGTAGCAACCTGCATCGAGAGAAACAAAAAACAAGCCAAAACAAAACAAAGAAAAGCAGCACCTTTTTTTGAAAAGCCTCAGACTTGATCTTGCTGGAAAAGATCTGCAAGGAGTGGCTGCTTTAACAAAGCTGCTCTTCAATAAAGTGCATGACACGTAAAATGCAGAATGGTGTGTCGCTTTACTAATAATACAGTGTTCATTCACAGTATGAACTGGAGTCTCCCATACAAAAAGTTCTGAAGATAACCAAGTAGGAATGCTGCTTGGTCACCACTCATCGTTGTACAAGCTCATGTAGTTTCAGTGACATCGCAGGCACTCTGTTGCTTTACTTTGGCTGACCCAGAGCTTAACTGCTGCATTAAGTTTTTTAAAACCATTTTATTGGAGTAAAAAGACATTTTATGATGTACACTGTCCATACTTGGTACCAAGATAACAGAGCACGCACAATCATGAGAACATTTTTTAAATTTATGTCACTACAGCAGTGATTCATTGGGGAAAAAAAAAAAAAAAACTCTAAAACCAGTGCCATCACAAGAATACGCATAAGAAACAATACCAACGTCCTCAACTTCAGACAGTGAAAACTAATTCTGAAGTAGGCAACAGCACCCTGGTTCAAAAAGGCATCATCTTGACTCCATGCTTTGAACATCCCTCTTCTGCCATTAAACCCTACATCATAACCTCTTCATTAGTTAGCCTGAGCTGTAATGTTTGATGTTTGTAACTTTGATGGTATCTTGGTATAGCGAGTTCCACAGATTAAAAGTCTCTGAGCAGTCAGCTCACTCTCGCATGCAGTCATATGAAGACATCTCTTTTCAACCAAGCATCACACAAACTGTTACAGGCAGTATTAGTTTTGAACATCGGTTCAGTGTAGAATACTTGTAAAATAACCTGAGCCTAAAACAACCTTTCCTCAATGCCTACATCTACCTTAAAAGAGATGTTAAGCCAGTTTTATAATACAGTAAATTTTATATCCCTGTATGTGAACAGATACATAGCAGTTAGACAAAGAAAGAGGTGTAAATTGACATTTTCAAAGTAGCCAAGGAAACTTAGGCATCTTACTTTGGAGAGTCCTTTGAAAACTTCTGCCATGCTTTTTCCAAGTCTTCTCATTTGCTTTCTTGTATACAGGTTTAACTGATAATTTAGTGGTAAGCACTCAAGAATGCACACCCATAAAAGAAAATCTCTCTCCTACAGTAGAGGAATTTTTTTTTAAAAAAGGGCAAAACAAGAGAGTGAGGGAGGGAGGGAGGGAGGGAGGTTACAGAGTGACTTTTTGAAGGAAGCACTTTTTGGTCTACCTTTCAGTATGTGGGGGGGTTCAGTATGCTTTAATTGTTATTTGAAAGTGCCCTATTTTGGTTGCAGAGCAAGCAAAGAAGTGTCTGAAGCTATTAAACTTCCAGGTACTACCCAGAACAGCTATTTAAAAAGACACATAGTGAACCTCATTTAAAATTTAGTAACAAGAAGCATTTTATATTGTCTGAGGAAATCTATGATGAGTCTCACAGTTTATCCAAACTGTATGGCAGTACCACGGGATTTACTTAAAACTGCTATTTTATAAATTTTCTTTACTAAAAAACAAAGTCCAACCATTTCTATGTTTTTTTGTACACTGCCTGACTAAAAATATCTGATACACAAAAATTAGAGTGTCCTAAAGTGGCCTGCATTAGAGAAAGCCTCATCTGTCTCATCATTCCACATAAAACCATTAAACTGCTCTGAATGGTGAAGTCCACATTTGATAATTGTAACTCTAAATTAAGGCTTTTATGTTGTTATGACCCAGGAAAACTTGCACCTACATTTTACAGTGAGAGGAAAAATATCAAAATACATCTTTCTAAAGGTTTATGAACGAATCCACTGGATCACCAACAAAACAACACATATAGTCAAAATCTGCTCAATCTCCTCATTACTATTTTCCTTTCAGGGAAGCCAAAGTTGACCTAAAAGTCTGAAATCAAATGCACAGGTTGGGCTGTGCTGTAAATACAGGCTTCTCAGACATCTTAAAGAAAAAAAAAAGTTATGAAGAATGGAACAAAAAGAAACTTGAAGTCATTAACTGAAACTTCACACAAACCCCAATTCTGCTAACACACAACCAAGAAGCTTCACACAAATGATCTGATTAAGTCCAGTGGGGCTACACATATTTTCAAAGCTACCCCTATCTACTGAGTATGAGTAGAATCGTGTCACAGTAGACTTCACAAGAAGTGGAATCAGAGATTTCAGCATGAAACATCAAGATTTCTTCCCAAAAGGCAGTACTTAAAACACTCGATCAAACACTACTCATCTGCTCTAAGAAAAAAAAAAACACAACACAATACTTAAAATTACACAAAATTAAACATGAAATTTCCCAAATTATGTGCAAATATTTTTCAAACAGTTAATTGGCTCTAGAAATATTAACTAGGTTACTAATTTAGGCAAATACTTTTCAAGTCTTGAGTATCTCTATAAAACATCACATTTAAGTGCTTAACAAGGACAGCTTGCTTTTTAAAGTGCTTATTACTGCAATTCCCGTTGACTGCAATGGGATTTCTAAGTACTCAGCTCTTCTGAGTAAGGGAATACTTAATACCAGGACACAAGAGTGCACATTTAGAATTCTATAATTAGGTCATCCAGAATTCACAGGTTTTGTCTGAATAACTAATTTGTACGTTGTTTTAGAGATTATAAACTATCTCACACATACAAAACGAAAACCCTCCAAATCCAACCCCCTAGAAATCATTTTACACCTAAAAAAAAAAAGCACACTCCCTTTCAATGAATCACATGAGAGAATGCAAATCAAGGACCAGAGCTTTGATCCTCTTTCTAACCATCACTCATAGAGTGGCAGAAATACCCTTAACCCTCCAAAATATATTCAGTCAATGCAACAAGATGCCAGTGCTTTCTCAACAAGCATTTAATACAGGATGACTTCACCTGAGAAGTCCTTTAATCCTTACCACATTGCTTTGTTGTCTAAGCACATAGCAAAAACCTCCCTGTCATGCCTCTCCCTGTATCTGCAGACTGCATTCTCTACAACTTGGATGCAATAAGACGCAGTTTGTTTTTCAAATGTAGAATCAATACTGTTAAGTGGAAACCTGGAGGTGTTTTTTCCCTTGTATGAACGCTTGTAACCATTATTGAATCATTTCTCATAGGCTACCTTGCGTAATGCTGGCATTTGCTCTTTCAGCTTTTGCCTTCATTTCTGCTGCATCTCCACTTTCAGAACCTGCTTCCAGACTCATTTTGGAGGCACTTAGTCATAGCAGAGTGGTAAAATTACTTTCTTGGGATGATCACTCTGTGCTATGACAAACAAACAAAAAAAGTACACCAAACATTAAAAAAAAAGGTAACTTGCCAATACTTTCATTGATTTTTCTTCTCTTCAATTTTAGAGTGTTAACAAGTCATCTCTCTAATGAAACCGATGCTGGAAAGCCATCAGGAAACTATTCCTATCCTGCAAGTTATTAAATGTTGTGAATGTTTGTTTTAATTCAGGAAAATTATCTGTTACCAATACTTAAACCCTTTCACAATTTCCTACTGTAACAGACTCATAAACAAAAGACAGATCAATACACACTTGATAATAACCAAACATAAATTGACCATTTAGAGTATTGATCAGCAGCATTTTTTTTCTCCCTACACGTGCAATAGTTCGAGAGTGTAACAGGCACTTGGCAGTCTCAACACTGCACTGACAGAAAGAGAAACTGGCTGGCGCTCATGCAACATCATGTCAGTAGATACCACGTCCATCAAATGCTGACAGTTTGGCAGATCAGGCACTCTCTGCCATAATGTCATAATGACTTCAATTTACTTCTCCACAGCACCCAAGGGCTGTGATTTCATCAGCCATCCAAGTCTTTTCTCTTCAAGAACAAGACTCTCCTGCTTTTACATCTTTGACAGTTCCATATATTTCCTTAAAATTTCCTAGCAGGCATAACCAGAACAGTAAGAAACATGAAGCTGCTACTGCTTCCCTCATAATTTACATGGATAAATGAAGTTTTATTTAGCAACTAAAATTTCACGCTCAAAATTCAAACAGTGGCAAGTTTCAAGGGCTGAAGAATGAACAGAAACAGACAGGAACCTGATAAAACACACTGAGGTAGCAATTTTTCCAAGCCCAAGGTAGGTAGGGCTGTCTATGCTTCAAACTGAAGACTAAGACACTAACATTCGATGTCCAGAGATGTACTTCCATCTACCAAGAGGAGGCAACAACAGCTTTAATTGAGGATGGGCAGCAGTAGAGATGAAGCCTGGTGCTCACTCCTCTTCACCAGTGGATGGAGGAAAACCTAGGCAGCTGTGTGTGTTCGGGCCCCAGGAGGAGAAAACAGGTACATTAGTGCATGAGGTCATCAAGACATCATCAGCAATTAGGAGATACTCAGGTATTTCCTCACAGTTAGTCAGATGCTGCAACAGGGGCAACAATCATGTCAATGAACAGCTGAAATGAAACTGCTGACTTTTGCCATAAAAATAGTAAAGGATCCTTAACTTCACTGCACCCCTATTTTTAACTAGACAGGCGTCTTCGTCTCCTCTTCCTTTCCACCTCCCACTTCCTCAGGTCTTCCATGCTGGCCAAGTCAAGTAGTTAAATATTTCACATGGTCTTGAATAGTACAATTTTAATCTTGTCCTTTGAAATTTAACAAATGGAACAAAAAGATGTGCATCAAATCTTTTCTTCTGAAGGAACAGAGAGGCCCAGAATTAAAAAGTCAAACATACGTTTCTGTACACAATTTCTGCTTGTCACAGGAAACATTTTCTCCTTGTAAAGCACAGCAGTTAAACCTACACTTCTGGTAAAGTGTAGGCAGAGAAACCTAACCACCTGAAAGTGAAGATGGCAAGTGGGGAGGTAGTCTTTCCATCAGACTTCGAAGTACTCCCTAATTCAAACAAAAATGTCTCAACACCTTCAGTGGAGGGGAGCCATCTCCTCTGTGCCACATCCCTGCCCTCTCCTGCCTCCTCACAGCTGCAACCTATTTTTTTTTATTTAAAAAAAAACCCTCTCAGTCACCTAATAGCTTTTAGACATGATGTAACAAGAAACAATGCTAAAGAAAACTTTATATGTTACCTAGCATACACCACTACAACTGTCATATACATACAAAATAATTATATCTTAGTGCCCTTGCTTTAAGAGACAAATCTTGTTAATCTGAATTAAATATTCCTTTTTTTTTTTTTTTTGTTACACTGTAAAACCTATCCAGATGATTAAATCAGTAAGATCAGGTATTGTATGGCCCAGCTCAAACATGCAGACGCCTGCCACACAACAGAATGTCTCACCTGTCAGTAAGCACCGGAAGAGTAACTAAGCAGAGGACAACCCAATCTGACTGCACCCTCAGTGATTGCATCGACTTGGCCTTACAACACTGGAGCATACTTGCCAATTGCTAAACACCAAGCAAATCCTTCCCTTGCAAAAGTACACAGGACATCTAGTGTGTTAACAATGATGTCTCAGCAGACCTGGCCTTCACAGGTATAAACATCACAACCACAAAAGAAACAATGCACACAGATTAAAAAAAACAATTACAAAACAAACAAAAAACCCCACATCTCTTAGTATCACAGCAATCCCTTTCTGAAAGAAGGGGCACAGCAGGCTAAGTAACCCATCCAAGCCACCACAATTCTTAACATCATCTCTGCACCAATGATCTGGTGAAATGTCATTTCCATGCCTAAGTGCATATACTGTTGTGATTAAACAAAGAAAGAAAAAAACCCCACATTTCTACTTTTGACTGGGCAAGAGGGTCTATTTTTCACTCTCTGAAGACGACTCTGGAATCCAAACTTTGCTTACAAAACCAGAATCACAGAACGATTGGGGTTGGAAGGAATATTTAGAGATCATCTAGTCCAACCCCCCTGCCAAAGCAGGTCCACCTAGATCAGGTCACACAGAAATGCATCCAGGCAGGTTCTGAAGACCAGAGAAGGAGACTTCACATCCTCCCTGGGCAGCCTGTGCCAGGGCACCCTCACTCTCACAATGAAATAGTTTTTCCTTATGTTTAAATGGAACTTTTGGTGTTCTTCCTTCTTTCCATTACCCCTTGTCCTATCACTGGATACAACAGAAAAAAAGTGATGCCCCAATCTCCTGACATCCACCATTTATATACTTGTAAATATTAATAAAGTTTTTCTTCTTTCACACAATGGTGACTATTCCATGTTTATATATACCTCTACACACTGACACAGATCTAGAGAATATGTCAGTCTTGCTTACAAGTTTAAAATTTGTACTTTCCTACTGAGATCACCCAGCTAAGTAAAACTGCTCATCTATTAAAAAGTGTTGAGTCTTGGTTAAAATGGGTACCTGTACAGCAAGTATTTTTTTTAAATGGTAAAACACTATTTTGCATTACCTTAAAATTTTGAACTTGGTAATATGATGTCCTTCACCTGGAACTTCCTAAACCTGTCATATTCAAACAGATCACCTCTCCTCTGACAAATCCAAACATTGATACATCATTTCCTAACATTTATGCTGCTTTCAGGAGGATGAGTTAGTTACTCTTTAAGACTATAAGAGGTTCCAAAGAAACACAAGGAAAAATTTCTTCACTGTGAAGGTGAGCAAGCACTGGAACGAGTTGCCCAGATTGGATGTGAAGTCTGCTTCTCTGGAGACATTCCCACCTAGATGAGTTTCCGTGTGACCTACTCTAGATAGTCTTGCTCTGGCAGCAGGGTTGGACTAGATGACCTTTCGAGGTCCCTTCCAATCCTTAAGATTCTGTGATTCTCACTGACTTCTTTGCTGTGGAATCTTCTGATCTCACACCAGAGAAGAGTCTTCTTTGCAGTGACACCTGCAGTGACTCCCTGTAAGCACAGGTGCAAACAGGCAATGTGAAAACATGATTCCTAAAGAGATGTCAGAGAGAAATTTCTGGCCAAAAGAAGAAGGAGCATGAAAACACAGGGAGGGGAGCAGTGATGTTTTCCTGCTCAACCACTCCTGCTCCACGATGAGGCATATGGAGTAACAGGGCAAGAATAGCATAGGTGCTATGTCAGCATTGCATTTATTCAATTGTTTCATTTACCCAAATTGGTACTTCAGCTTTCCTAAACCTTCTTTCCCCTCCCCATTGCTTTCAGAAAACTCCAGAGCACCAGTCTTGCCTGATACCGCAGTTCCTGACACTGCACCTGCAGCAGACAGACACTGCTGTCCTGCAGGTATCTGGATGGAACTATCAGCCAGGGCTCGAGCCCCCGGCCTGCAGCAGCAGGCGCAACAGGGCCAACCCACACACTGGCACTGCATTACACATCCAACTAGGCTTTTAAGTCATCTTGATGATGACAGTGTCCCTTAGGATAACTGCAGTGCTATCGCTTGGTCTCCCTGAGCCCTCTGTGATGGCACATAAGTCACAGTTGACCTGGGAGAGATTCTGAGTGCCTGAACGTCTTCAGTAACACAGCCAGTTGGGAGCTGTAAGGATCCAGACACTTAACAGAGCTGAAAACTGCATCTGAGTGTCGAGTGCTAAATCTAGCACACAGGGACACTGCAGATTTGTGGCACTTCCAAGAGGACTCTGAATCCAGAAACTAATGGATGTTATTACATTGATAAATAAACAGCAGGGTTTCATGCAGTAGACAAACTGCTTCTCTTGCTATTTAACGTAAATTACCTGGTTTTACACCCTAGATAGGAACACTGTAAAGACAAGCACTGTTTCTTTTCATGGATAAGCAAAGCAATTATTTGAGCTCTAAAATTAGGCAACAGTTGAGTTGTTAATTCCCTCTGAAATTAAATCCCCAGTTTTACAGACTGACCCACACGAGCAAATCTTTGCCGTCAGCTCAACAGGTTTCCAAGTGGCCACTAGCATCTGCCTACATAGATCAGCTTGCCAGATCAAGGACGAGTGTTAAATTACAAGCTTTGTACTCACAGCAAGTATGATTATTAAATAAATAAATAAAGATCCAATTTATTATTGGCAGCACAGCAAATCCATGAAAAAACTTCAAAACCTATTTAATGTTGACCTCACTCTAATATTAGTCTAAAAATATCAAATCAATAATATTCTTTAATGTTTAACCAGCTACATTTGTCCCTGTTTAAACTCTGCCAACATTGGAAATGAACCAGAGATTAATTTGGTTCAATGAATTTGGCTTTTAACCTAGACAATAAAATTTACTTGTATAAAAGCTCATATCCCAAATGGCAATGTCAGGACGCCTCAGGGTATGCTCTGGTTCTTGCCAACACCACATATCCACCTTTATGGCTTTAAAATAAATCTATGACTTTTGTTCCCACATGTATAGGCATATACTATGCTTACATCACAAAAAAGTCATTGTTGACTTGCAAGGGTTAATTAATATGATGCTTGCTAATGTATAACCTCAAAACTACAGAGGATTACGAACAACTTATTTCTACAAAACTGGAAGTAGGGGAGGGGTGGAAAAAAAAAAAAAAGAAATATTTTGCTCTTTACCAAGGTAAGAGAAGCAGAATACTGAAGAACTACAGGATTCTGAAGTCACAATATTAAACTGCATTCTTAACTTTGGCACTAAGTTTATCATACACTTACTGCTATCCTAGCAAGCAAGTATGGTATTTAGCAACACTCAGAGCTAGGTATCTTCTGTCATATTTGAGGAACTACTGAAAGCAATTTGCTTCTAAAGTCATCGTCATGACAATATTGCCTTCATTTTCCCATTACCTAACAAGTCATGTACCATTTTCTCCTCACAGTTGACTTGTACTTTAAAACAAATACATTCACCGAGCCTGCAGGTCTATGTCCTGTGTACAGAAATGATGAATTTGCATCCCTGAAATCTCCATGTCAGCAGGTATTGATGGCAAAGAGTGGAGGAGAATCCAGCCTGCAATGCTAAGGAAGAGGCAAAGGGACAGAAGCACATCACAGTGTGCCGTCAAACACAAAAGGTTCTACATCACCACGTGGCCAAAGTTTGCCTGGTTTTACACAGAAGGTCAACATCAATTACACAGGTGAAACCGATAAAATCACATTTTTTCAAGTCCTAACCTGGTAATACCAATATGTGTGTGTCTGCACCCAGGCAATGCCAACCTTGAGATGACTAAGTCATATCACCACCCTGTGAAGCCAGGCTGGGTAACCATTGCTAACACTGGCAAATTCTTACGAGAAAGTGCCTCGGAAGTCAGCAAGACTCCTCAGATGAGTAAGAAGTGCTCACTGATGTCAGTAAAGATTATTCAGTGAGGGCTTTGAAGGTTTTGTTTTGCAGTAATACAAGCATATGTGTGTGCACACGCACAGGGGTACACATGACTACCCAAAAGCCATGAATTCAGCATCAACCTACAAGGCAGTATGGGTTAGAGATGAGCAGTCAGAAAGTGAGATAAATGACCCTATGCTATAACCTCAAAGTAGGAAAAACCTCAGCGCAGGCTATGCCTACTTATACCAGGACTAAACATAACTTAGGAAGTGCAGGGGTGAAGTATGCAGAGGCAGAAGATATATGCCATTACCATCTCTCCTTCTGATAGCTCAGTCCACTGCACTCCTTTCTATGCCGCAGTGCATATTTAGCACCGAATGCTAACTCTAGTCTCACAGATGCTGATGTAAGTTTCAATTAACATGACTGAAGACAGTGGAAAAACACCAATCAAATGAAGAGCAACTGAGCAAGGCTTAGTCTCTGAGGTCAAGTTGATAAAAGGTCCCAAAGCAATAGAATTTGCATCGTTTTCTGACCAGTGTCCAGAAGAAATTACAAAACCATTTACAAGTTCATGGCATATGGCACCGTTTTACTCCCAGCTGCACTGCTCAGAAAATACATAAAAAAGAGCTTTGTTTCTGTGCATATTTATTATGCCACACAGCTCTTACTAATAAGCTGAATTACCAAAGCCAAAAAGTTGCTACTGCTGTTTGCAAAAACAGCGTATCTTTGCAGTGAAGGAACACTGCACAAATAGTACTTCATCCCACGGGTGATCACTATACTCATATGAATATACCCATACTACATGGCACATAAAACTTTTTCTCCTTGGTTGCTCTCATCCCTTGTGTTGCTTTTCATTACTGCCTCTCTGTAAAAGATACAAATAGGGATAAACATATAAATGAGACACTCTTATTTTCCCAGGTAGCTGGCAGGTCAAATTCTGGGATGATCCAGGTACATTGGCATTTCACTGCATTTCTAGGCACCCACAGAGCAATCTGGAACCAGAGCCTCACGGTGCTGTTCTCCTGCAAGCCCTGGGCAGGGACAACCCCCACACAAAAAACACCTAAGTTTGAAGGAGAGTAGAAAGCAGTTGACAGCTGGCCAAACTTCTGCCTCCTATTGTGGATACCATTCAAACACCAGCTAAGGATCAAACACTGAGGTTTGCTTCTCCCCTACTCTAGTAAAATGCACAGTAAATTCAATTCTAATAACTTACTATTGTGAAGAGGGCTGTGATAATTAACAGACATTTATTAACATTTGACAGCAGATATTCTTTGAAGAATTTTAATGACCTGTTAATGGATCCATACAACCACATGTGTATGTACAGAGAAGATACAATCAAGTCCCGAGACTGATTCTTTCTATGTGTTTGTATACATCCGGAACAACAGCAACAGATTATCATTGCTACTGGGTGCCACCATATGACAATAGCTATAATTATACTGTCCTGATAAACCACAATCTTCTGTAAGCCTAAACCGCTGACTTTGTGTCAGATAAAAACAGATGCCTGCTTTGTTCCCACACACCTTTACCTGATCATCACATCATGGTTTGATTTAGAAGATGACTGTTAGCAAAAGGAAGTGATCAAAACTATGGAAGATGGAAAAAGAAACTGCGGTCTGTCCTCATTCATCTCTTCTATAATGCTCAAAACATTGTTACTACTGTTAAGAGACCAGAGACATATCCAGCACATTCTTTGTAGAAGAAATAAGAGTTAAGGTTGTAGCAGCAAAAGTCACCTCTTGCAAATGTACTTTCAGGACAGATTCATGAGTATTTACACACACACACAATTAAAAAAAAAAAAAAACCCAAAAAAAAACAGGTGATGAGCAACAGACTTCCCAAGTGGGTTTTTTTTAATGGCTGGTTTTGCTGACATGCATCTTTCAGAAACCTGGTTAGTCCTAACAAATTCTACTCATTCACAGCAATTTCTTTGTTTTCCTTTTTAAGGACATTTGCTGCCAGTGCTAAAAACTTATCTGCCTTAGATGGCTGTCAGCATCCTGCCTGCCATTCAACCAGCCCTCCTGTGCCAACAGCCTGGTTTCTCGGCATAGCCTCATCCTTCTCACAGGCCCCTTGCAACACTTGCATCCCTATCATTTTCATCCTAAATGCAAACCTGCTCCACTTCATATTCCTCCTCCAAAAAATCTCATGCTCAGCACGCCACAACCACGCACTAATCCCAAGTCGCCATCGCCTCTGATGTTGAATGTTGACACCAGCTCAAGTTCAGAAGCGTGCAGCAGACAGGAAATGATGATTGAGGAGTAAAGTGAAGCTGGGGGACAAGAGGCAGGAAAAGAGTATACGATAAACAGTGATTTGTACAGTCTTTGGTCCTTTAACAACTCAAAAGAAAAATTCAGTTACTTCACGCACATGCAAACACATATGCTTGGCCAACCACCTCTTCTGCTCAGCATTTCTTCTCCATAACCCACTCCACCACCATTATTTGCACCATCATTTTCTCCATGACTGCACAAGCTGTGTGACAGGTGAACAATAGCTATCTCCATCTCCTGCTCCTGCACAGCTCTGCACACTCCACCTCCTTCTCCTGTTGCTGTGGGATGACAGAGACCACTCAGCAGCCAGAGTCATGCGAAATAAAACAAGTAAGATCTCAGTTAGACCATGTTAACTCATCCCCGAGAGCTACGTCCAGTGACCCTGTACAGGGACATAATGACTGAGAGAGCTCCAGCTGTCACCTCAGCCTCATCGCTCACGAACAAAAGCATCACAAAGTGGCAATGATCCTTTTACTATCTTAGCACAGATAATTCCAGATTCCTGCCATGGTAATATCCACTGAAACAAAGAACAAAGACATCCATCTACAGAAACCCCGTGTCCCTAGGTACAGGGGAATCTGGTTCTCTACCTTCAACAGTCTCGCTGGACACACATTTCTCCTCCAAACACCCATTTTCTCCGCCCTTATTTCAATATACTCTTGTTAATTCCTTCTTTCCCTTAAGGCTGCATTCAGTCCCTCATACCCTGTGTTTTCCTCTCTTCCGGTCTCTGCTGTGGCTGCTGCTCGTGCCTGCTCTTCAATGCTTCTGCAGAGACCAATGCTGATGCCAGCTGTGAAACAGCTAAGAGATCTTGACAAGTCAACCAGCTCATCTTGGCACAGCCCTGCTATCCCAAACACACGGAGTAATCTTGAGGGTGGAATTACACAGAGAGTAAATCTACTCATCAATAAACTTCACCCACTAGACTTTAAGAGCATGGAAGTAAAGTAGGGAGCACCACGTGAAAAGCATTTTTATTGCTCCTCCACAAAATTATTTTCTGTGTGTTTTTTTCCACATTCACATACCCCTATATTTACATAAGATACCTTCTTTTTAAAAGATTAATAAGAAAATACAAACTGAAAACTTCACTTTGCTTGTTAGAATGACAAACTGGGATTTCAGTCCTTAAAACATCATTCTCTTCTCCAAAGTGTAAAATACACTAAACAAAGCAGAATAAACTGCGTTTGTAAGAACAACAAAAATCTGTTTCATGTCTAGCATCTTCTTAGCTGTCAGACTCACACTTCTGATCATCTTGTCCTTTTTCTTAGATGTTGAAGAAGAGTTTAGTTTCAGTGTCCTCTTCACTGGGAACAACAGAGGATGGTGATTCTCCTGAATGATGGGGTGCAGAGGTGATGGGTGCAGGGGAAGTCCCAACTCAGTGGGTAGTGTTCCTGTCCCCACTGAGTCAACAGGACCACCGAAGGATTCCTACACACTGCAGAGTAACCTGCACTGGTCTGTACAATGACTTGCAAGAGACAGGACTCGAACCTTCAGAGGAACTTCTTGATCCTGCTGCTGCCCTGGGCTGCTCATCCTTCCCCATGTCCATTACACACTCTGTTGCATCTTCCATCCTCCAGAACAAAAGTCATGCACAGTAGAGACATATTAAGGGGTCAACCATCTGTCTTCTTCTCTAGTCTGATGATACAAGCCTTGTGTGCTGGACATCACTCCCAGAACCAGCAGGATATTTGGACAAGCTTTTTGCAAGGGGAGACAAGGACCTAGGCTTTAGATGGATAAGTAACTGGCCTCACTTCTTACACCTCAAGAATCCATTTCCTTCTTATTCCTCAGCCTGCCAGATTAGACAATCCCCAGTGGATTCCTCTTTAGTATCTACCATTTCTCTTTCAAACTAGGTCAGTATTTATCTTCTTAAATTTCTTCTTCTCCTCCTTAATTTCTGTCAAAGACAAGGAAGCAAGAAGAGTTACAAGTCCCTCCACCGATCCTCTCCAGCCACATCTAGCTACAAAGCTGCGAAATTTTCATTTGCCATCTTACTGCATTTCACTTGGCAAGTATTGAAAAGCCAAATAATGTCACTAGGTTATCTCAAGCTGTACACCAGGACAACATAGCAAAGAGTGTGAAAGCCACAATGTGTCCTGAGCTAGGTAGAAAATAAGAATAATATTGAAAGGACTCCATCATGGCTCATCATTCTATGAAGATTCAGAGCGAACATCCTAGTTTGCAATTCTATACCTAGCACAGAGATGAACACATGACCTGCAATACACAAGTGGCAGTTGAAAGATTTTGTACACATGAAGACAGTTTGTTTGCAAGTTAGAACAGGCCACACAAAAGTCTTCTATCCATTGCATAAACAGCACATCATATACATTATTGTTGACAAAAAACTGTCCTGGGTTTTGCATGGAAACAATAGGAGATATAACTGTAGACAATTCTGCAACAGGCACTTAAAATTTTGTGCTTAGTGGCCTCCATGAATTTCGCACATTACCTTACTGATTTTGCTGTCTTTCACATTTCTAAAAAGCCAAGCCACCCCTTTACAATATGCAGGTTCCTTAGGTATTCACTTCAGGGCAAAGAGACTGCCCATAGCCTTGAGGACATTTTTGAGCTCCAGATAACTCTTCTTCTAAGTACATGAAACTTTGAAAGTAAATATTAGCTATCATTGCCTTTTGCATTGCTTACTTTTGTGATACAAATACATGGCAACCTGTAATCCCTAATCAACCTAGAAAACAAATGACTGATAAACCAATCTGCTTGTTAACCCCATTAACAGATTCTGGCTTCAGTATCAACAGGGTAATTTGCTGAGACTATTTTTATTCCCAGCTGCTAAACCATTAATCCCACAATTTCCACCTAGTATTCCCTTCCCTAAATTTACCCAAGGTTACCAACAATTTTTCAACTCACTGAAGAGCAGATAAATAAGTAACATTTGCAAATAAACACCTCCTGGCACTGGAGAACTGAGAGACTCCGATTACTGGGTGATCCCATTAAAGCCATTACTTTCTAATTGGAAGGAGACATTCAGAAGCAAAGCTGTGCGTCTGGCATGTCACTTGACACCTGGTATGTACTGTTCAAGATAAGATGAACTCTACAATTTGCTTGACACAATGAGAAGAAGTGGGTTATTTCATCATACCACCAATAGTCATGGCTCTCTACTAAAATCTGTTCAAATTTTATAGGACTGGGATTACCAACATGAATTGCGATGTTTTCTCAAACTGGCATTAAAACATTCTCCAAATACCATTAATAATATCAATATAAATTATGCATTGCTGATCACAGCATTCATTACTGAGGTAAAATTTATCTGGGGGGAAAGAAAAAAAAAAAGAGCAAATCTAATTGAAGTACGTATTTCTAGATTTCGTATGGCTTTTCTCAGTAGTGATGACAACACTTTTTTTAAAACGGTCTTACAGTCACCATTCACAGAATCATTAAAAACAGTATTAAGAAAATACTGTGTTAACCAGCTAAAGGTACAGTTACACACAGGATGCTGCAAAGGGGTTGACGTGATAATACTAAGACCGTTCATTTATCTAAGGATGTATCAATGTGCTAGCATAACAACCTGGAAGACAGAGCCCTGGTTTCATACAAGTAGCTACACACAGGAGGAAAAGCTGTATTTAACATTGGTAGGGTGATGCTCCTTTCAACTTCTATAAATTACAAAGTTAGCTATTCCTAATTGGTGTACATTAGTATTCAAACACCCCACTGAAATTACAAGCTGGGCAGTTTTTTCAGTACGTTTGTAGACACTTCACTCAAACACGTGAATAACCTCATTGAAGTATTTTTGTATTCCAAGGTTAAAAGAAACAACTTTAAGAGACAGATGGTGAGCAACTGGTATCTCACCGAGGAGCACCACCAAGTTTTGGAAGTTCTCACGTGATGCACTGTATGGGGCTAACTGCTGTTTGCTGTGCGCCTTGGGACTGCCAAAGCAAGCCCCATCTCCTGAAGCCTTGAAGATACACACAGCTAGGATGGCACTGGGGAAAGCAAGTCTAAAAATACAACTCCCATGGGCTCCAAATCCAGAGGGAAAATAAGAGACTTTATTTCTCTAATTGCATAGTTTAAGTCTGTCCTTAAGTTGCCTGATTCATGGTTTTATCATACTTGTGGCTGCCAGTACTGGCACCAGCTCACCAATACAGGTGCCTCACAGTCTACCGCAAGAGAAGCCAGAATGCATCCATTAAAATAGGCAACTAAGCAACCTCTGTAATGACTGAAACAGGAGGGGGAGGAAAAGTCTTTCCAAGCACATCCTCAACTATCAAAGGAGCAGCTCTAGTTTCAGCCAGCAGAGATCGTAACATCTCGCCCCGCAATCCTTTACAGCACACTGTGTCACGGGCTATTGTTCCTAACTCTTCCTGCAAATCATTACAACACTCAGAAACCGACTATTTCTTAAGGAAATTATTTCAGAAGGGAGAGGGGGGGTAAATTGCTTACTCATGAACCTGGTATCATTATAACAATGAGACAAAACAGCTAAAGACACAGATACATTGCATAATCCTAACTGCATAATTTATGGTGCTAGATTTCAGAAAAAGAACATTCTGAAACACTGAAATAAATCAGAGCACAAATGTGTCTTGTTGTCAGCTCATACAATATGGGTTAAATGCTACCATATGGCGAGTGCACACACACATTACCCTTCTAAAAACAAAAAACGTGGCTAATTTCTTTCCCAAATCTATTGCTAAATAAACGTGATTATTTTAAAATGAAGCTGCAATTGTGATTAAAGCACCTCAATTTCCACTAGTCTCTCTTTCTCTCTTTTTTCCTAAGAACTATTGCCACTACATTGCTTACCATCTTTTTTAAAAAGACAAGGAAAAAATACTATTAGACCAGCTTTATCCCTGTAATAAACCTACATGAGCATTCCCATGCAGTTTAAAAAGGGTGACGAGTCAACTCACCGTTCTTCTCTCTTTTACCTGTTGGAATAAAAAAGCTTGTGTGTGTGTGTGTGTGTGTGTGCGCAATACATTAAAACTCACTGACATATGATCTGATTTTCAGCAAACACTCCAGACAGGACTGGCTCAATAGGCAGAGCTCTCGTTTTCTCTGCACACACCCCCCACCCAAGTCACCTACTGAAACATACAGTTTCGGTACACTCCCAAGGAAAAAGAAGAAATCAAACAAACAAACCAACAAAAAAAGGGACTAAAGCAAGCATGTATGAATGCACAAAAGGTAGCTGGAGTGGATGCTAGTGGTCTGAGAACTGTCTGTCTAGCTTCTGCGCTAAGTATTTGTTTTTATCATTATATTATAAATGGAACATATCAGAGTCTAAAAATAGCTACAAATTGTAATTATATACACTTTGCAGTTTCTGTTTTACTTTGAAAAGAAGATTAAAAGCTACTAGATCGTTTTAGAAACTGGCCTTACAGATTTAGGAAGCCACAAAATTATTCTACTTTGCAATTTGGAGTACACTGCTGGGAAACATTTCCTTTGGGACGTAAATATGACAGCCCCAACACAAAGAAGTAAGCTCCCAACGCCATACAGTAAGATGGCAAGAAAGAAAAGGGAGGAGACAAAGGAAAAAAAAGTAATTTCTTAGAGGTTCTAAGAGTGCCCTGATTACGGATGTAATACCATAAGCTTTAATTAGGAGCTAAGTGCTGTGTGCTAAATTCATTCCTACACACAGACCTCTAAATTCAGAGTCACTCTACTGAAGTTGCTGTGAGTTTGCAAGGACTGTACAACAGTAAGGCCTGGCCTTTGGCCTCAGTAACAGCCCATCACGAAACACGGATTTTGTTGAATAAGTGTTAAGCTACACGATATCCTGCTGGTAATTTTTTTTTCCATAAGCAGCAATCACTTTAATGAAAGGTTAGAAAAGATGGATTTTAAGTAGTCGTCAGAACGTTAAATGGTTTTGAATCCAAGATAAAACCCTCTGTTCCTCCGACAGAAGACTTAAAACAGCATCTTCATTAACACGTGACTTTGTCACCATGCAAATAGCCATTGTCCTGGTGTCCCTGTGACACGGCTCTATTTGCAAGGCTCTATTTGCAATGTTCGCTCACCAACTCAGAAGTGGTAAACAAATGAAGTATCTTCCAATAGCCCAGTGCTACTGTTACAAAATACCTGCTAGAACTTAATAGGCAATAAAGAGCTTGACAGTAACTTAAGAGATGTATTTTTGAGTATTGTCCATCCATGAACTAATTTAATCTCAGAACACATGCTTAATGCTTTGAGTCCGTTTGCATAAGCGCTGTTGCCGTAATACAGTTTCAGGAACGCAAGGAGAAACTGCTAACATAAAGTGTGCAGCAACACTGATGATCCTCTATAGATAACCAAGATGTAAACAACATCAAAAAATGAATAACCCATGTTGAGTAATCATCGCATCAGAAAAACAGAGATCACTGCCTTCAAATAGCAGAGCAGGTTCAGCAGATCAAGAGATGTAACATTTGCTGACTAACAGTTAGGTAATGAAAGTAAACACTTGCAATGAAGTCATCATCCTAATGAAAGCCACAGGAACATTAACCACCTGGACCATCACCCACTAGTACGTTTTAATGCAAGCTCACTAACATAATATTTACTAGAATCCGCTGGAAAAGGAAAGGAAGTCTCACTTACTTCTAACACAGAAGCGGCGGTCAAGAAATAGTGCTATTTGTTAAGTCCTTCCAGCTCCCTAGTACTGTACTGATGATGCCCAGAGAGTTATACTGTGCAGTTACAGTGGGTGACTGAAAAACAGAATTTTCCCTTCAGTAACTGAGTCAGAACAGCTTTATCCTAGCACTGAAGTGTACAAACATTTGCAGCATGGAAGATGTCTGCTTTCAAAAAGCAATGCTTCTCCAAGGTTCAAATATTTATATTACAGATATCTAATCAAATAAATGTGACGAATGTTTTGGTTTTGTCTTTTTTTTTTTTTTGCCATGCAGTGATTAATGATCCGGATTAAGTTTATGGCTACAGAAAAAAAAATATCACTGTAGCAAGTTTCAGATGACTAACTGCCAATATTGTTAAGGATTTCAGACTCACATATAGAAACTGTAATTCCATTCAGAGACATCTTAATGCAACTCCTAATAGTCAATGGGAGTGGCAAGTACACTTATCAGACACAGTACCAGGCTCACAAGTAACAAGTCAATTTACAGTATGGTTGTACATGCTCTTACCCAACTGAGGAACATTACAAAGCTATGAAAAACAGTACTAGTCCATTTCCCCTTTCTACGCAGAAATCTAATGCCCATTCAGGCTTAAAAGGTATGTATCTACCAATTCATACTTGTGTCTCAAAAATTTAAACAGGCACATTTTACTTGTAAAATCTGCAAGCTCAGACAAGTTGCTTCCTGTAAAATGCAATCACTTTGTATTTCAGCTTTCTATTTTGATGACTTGAAGGAACAGCATAGCCAAACCTAGCTTTCCAGTTTGAGTACTCATGCATAGACTTCATCACTGGTCTCACAAAAGCTTATGCACTGGCTCATTTTGCATACTGTATGAAACCCATGAGAAGTCCTGGAAGTAACTTAGCATGAATTTGAGTCTTCACAGATATGAAGGCTCACAGAGGCTCTTCAGAGCTGACAGGTTGTGGATCATAATAAATACAGATGCCCTCCGTTACATGGGACCTCAGAGTAACACTTGCCAGCTAAAATTACAGGTAACTACTACAGATAACTCTGTTGTAATCACCTGCACACAAAGACCTTAAAAATAAATCCAAATAAATACACTGCCACTGGATCATTCATCCAATGATACTCTTCCAGATACCAGCCCCACAGCACCAGCTACACAAACATTCACAGCAAGATGCATTTTAAAGGCTACTTACTTTTCAGTCAATTGAAGCCAACATCCCTCCTTTCAAAGCAGATCTGTAAAGTGTTAAGGCATAAACATCTTCCTTTGCTAAAATGAAGGACTGTTGCACTTACAGGCAGTTCAACAGGCAGAGGTTCAGTACTACCGCACAACCGCTTTCACCCCGTCGATGAGTACTTCTGTACTGATAATTGCTATTATTAAATCTTGGTGACAGCATGATACTATGACCAACTATAAAAACATACGATGAACCTAATTTTACAAAGCAAAGACATTAGTCATTGTCACAGGAAAACTTTAATCTACAAAAGCTGAATGTCAATGCTTTTGCTTCATTCCAGCTATAAATTACCAAGGTCACTTGAAAATAATAGGTAGCTTTCGCCTTAGTGATGTAAACTGTCTTCTTCTGTATGATGCACAGAGAAATAATCATTCACACTCAAGGAGAGTGTATGCAGCTCTTGATGCATATTGTCTTAGTTGTGCGTAACAATTTAGATGGTTGTGCTGAGCTTAGACAGGAGCCATGCTAACAAACGTGCTCTCCTTAAATACATTTTGAATCATTCCTTAAGACAATATTATTATCACTGATACGTATTTTATCTCTTTATTTTGTAAACATTACCTTTGCATATTAAACTAAAAGTTTAGAGTGGGTTTGTAATACCCTATTGTTCACACAGACCACACAGTTACTTATCACTAACTAGATGTCACTTCAGTATCACTCATTTTTATAGAACTAAAGGCTTGAAAACAAATCCCAGGCAAGATTTATTAGAGATACCTAAAAAATATTTTACACCAGTAGGCAGTAAAGGTGCATACCATGCCAGTAACACAAAGCTCCACACAAACTGCTTTACTGTACAGAACTCATTCAAGATGAATGGCAGCTACACTTGTCAAACTAAGACTCCTGGAGTAACAGCACTGTAATACTAATCACACCACAGGTGCTCCTGCACAACTTCAGCTTGCAGTTTTACCGCAGAGAAAAGCTCCAAAAATGACGGCAGCCCACTTCACCTCACCACCTGGCAGGACATGATGAAGTGTACAGATCAGCCCACAATCAAACCAACCAGGCAGATATAGCTTTGCTCTGACAGACCTGAAGGACATGTTGGCAGAAAACAAAGCAGCGGTGCTCACCAAGAGATGACTCGTCCCAGTGTACTGCCATAGACAAAACTACAGGAGTAAGACTACTAAGACATTCCCTGCCTCGATGAAACCTTTTATCCCATCAACACAACTCCTCCCCAGCACTGTTCTCCCCTCAAAATACCAAACATCTCTTGCAGTAGAGTTATTTTTGGCCCACTAGCAGGAGCCAGCCTGTGGGTAAGAGCTGGGGGGGGGCTATCATCCACACTCATCCATAGAGCACAGCTTCAGCACACACGGCTTCGTGGCTCATGTGCAATGAAGCAACGCATCCCATTCCCAACCCCAGCCCTGCATACATGTTGCACACACACAGTCCCCCCCCAACTCCTGGCCTCTCATGCACCTGCCCTGAATGCAGTAGTGTGGCCCCCATCATGTAGACACACACACACATAGGCCCCTGGGATGGTGGGGTCATGAAAGGGGAAGGAGCTGCAAGCCACTCCCCTCTCTTAGGGGCAGCATCCTCCTGCCTGGTTCCCACCAGGACATGCAAGGCCTTAACACATGAACAGAAAGCGATGGTCAAAAATCAGGACACATACACACAAACGCCCCCCAACATAGAAGTCTCAGCTATCAACCCACCCATATGCCATGCATGGGGAGGGGGACACAAAGGAAACCGGACAGAAGAGTTTAAAAATCTGACACTCCTAAATCAACACATCTTACGTCATTCAGCTTCTGCTTAAAATTATGCCCTTCTCTTTTGGGGTTTTTTTTTGTTTTTTTTTTGGGGGGGGGGGGGTAGGGAGCCAACCAAATACACGGTTGCCAAGATGAGTTAATGAAAAACCCTTTGGCTGTTAACTCATTTAGTGCAGCAAGCATGAAATAAAGTCCATGGCAGGGGGCCAAGGCACAGCAGCAGCAGCCCTTTACCGGGCAGGCTGCTGGGACCTCTCCCCAGCCGACTGCTGAGGAGCCAGCCCAGAGGCGAGTGGCCAGGCCATGCTTTTGAGAAGCTGCGACCTTCTAGTCGAAACCACTCAATCTGCCTCCAAAAACATTATATTAAAAAAAAATAATATAGATATCTATCTCGATGGCACCGCCAGGTTTGAGGAGATTTTCCGTGAGAGTACTTTTGCACCTACTTCCAAAAAAGGCCCAACCCCACCTCTGAGAGGGGAAACTGCGAGGGGATATAAATAAGGAGGCCGGGCGGAGGATGCGCAGAGAGCCGAGGAAGAGCGACAGAACCCAGCTCCTCGTCCCACCTCGCCGCGTTCCCACACCCCGGCGCCGGGCCGGGCCAAGCCAAGACGTGGGGGCCGGGCGGCGGCGGGGGCCGGGCGGTGGCGGGGGCCGGCCCTGAGGCCTGGGGCCGCCCCGGAGAGGTGGGGCCTGCGGGCGGGGAGGCGGGTGCTTCGCGGCGCGGCCGGCCGCCCCGGCCCTCCCCGCCCGCGGCATCCGACCCGCACCCCCCCGCCCGCACCTCCCCGCCGGGGAAACTTCTGAGCTCGTAGGGAAGGAGTTCGGCTCTCCCCCCGGGTAGGGGGGCAGGCGGAGAGCTCCTGGCGATGGGAAGCGGTGGGAAAGGGAAGAGGGCGGGGGCGGGGGGGAGGAAGGAGGAGGAGGCAAGGGAGTTGTGCCTCTCCCCAAAAAGGGACTTTGACCTCGCACCGCTCTCCTGCGGACCCCGAAATACACGTTTTTGTCACCGGTCGGATCCTAACACATGTCGGCACAGCGTCTAATTTATGAACTCATCAGCCTAATTTCATTATTTAATCATGCGCCCAGCAATCGTGTTTCCTTAAGAAAGGACTGACCTATTTTTGGCTGGAGATAAACGATCATGTTAACAGATGTTAATCTTGTAATCTGTTTTTCCTGTAAGCACTTCGCATACTCGATTTTCAGACATTAAAAAAAAAAAAATCTTTCGCAAACGACGTCACGATTCAGTTATTAAAAAAAGGGGGAGGAAAAATCTCGCAATGGTTTCAAAGACATTAAATCTTTTTCACTTTATAAATGCTGATTTGTTCTGCCTCAACTCCCACAGGCTTTTATTTGCATTTCAAATTCCACAGGTTACACCAGTCGCCTTTTCAGAAAACGTAAACCAACAATAAGGCAGCAAATGGGGGGGGGGGGGGAGGCGAATCTTGCATCTGGATTAAATAAAGACACGAATTAATGTTTAGAAAGTAGTGCAAGCAAAATTATATTTGCACATCCAGTGCCCGAGCGCCTCCCTATCTATAGGGGTAATGGAAAGGATAAGCTGCGGGTACACACAATGCGCATTCCCCAGAAGATCTCTGTCTGCTGCTGGGAGCTTATTAACGCTCCTAATAAATGGTGCTGACTCCAAACCGACACTTTTCGGCTTAAAACGTAGGGTTTGCCTTCAGCAGTTAATTGCAGAGGTTAGCTGGTTTGAGGGAAAAAAACAACGGCCGGCTGTCAGGCTCTACACGCCTCCCCACACATACTGCCGATTTTAACACCCCACCTTCCTCCCTTATAGCAAAGTTTACCCATCCAAACTTTCCTCAACTTGCCCAAGTACTTAATTCGCATTAGGATCGCGACTAGGCGCTATGCTAATTATCATCGATGATAGTAGCGGGGGGGGGGGGGGGGAGGAGGGACGAGGAGGAGGAAAGCTTTTATAGCACAAAATGTCTGGAACTGCATTATTTCTATTCTTCTTTTCTCTCTCCTTCCCCTGCACCCCTCGATTCCCACCCCCCCTCCCCCGCCTTTTTTTAAGATATACATTAAACTCCCTGCCTCTCTCCCCACCTCACCCGCATCAAATGGGCCATTTTCCTCTTCTGGAAATAATCACTACGGAGACATTGTCCTTCGAGTCCTTCTCGCTGTCTATATGTGAATAATTGTTTTCTCTGCCCGCCCACCCCCAACTTCCTTTGATAAACTGTGTACTTCTGTAACTGGGATCACACAGCTATCGACTCGCAACGGAGCGGAGAGTAGCTAAAAAACAAGGCGGGGGGACACGACAACGACACAGGACACGCAGCCACACATCGGGCATTTCACGCACACCCGAATCGATACTATCAGCCGAGGGGGAGGAAAAAAAAGAAAAGAAAAAAAGCCAACAAACCACTGAATAATTTAAGTGGCTACTCGAGGCTGGAAAACCCATCACCCACCTTCATTAAGCCGAAGCATTTTACTTTAAAGTGAGGCAATTTGTTCTTTGTCTCTTAATGGATTAATATCGCAGTTCGCTCCCCCCCTCCACCCCTGACGGAGCGTACAAAGCCAAGAGGCTTCCAGAGCCCGCAAGCCGCCCCCCCCCCCAGCACCACCACTGCAGTGAAACCTCCTCCTTCTCCTCCCAAAACAGCGCAAAGTTACCATTTTGGAGCGGCTCCGATGACCGGGGGGACAGTTCCTGTTCCCGGGGGGGCGGCGCGAAGTTGTGGGGTTTTTGCCCCCTGGTGCGCAAGCCGCCCCTCGCTCCTTCGCTCTCTCCCTCCCTCGCTCACTCACCTCCTCGGCGGCAGGGTTCGAGGAAGGGCGCGCCGAACCGCCCGCCGCCCTGAAGGTGAAACCACGCGCCGCATGCGAACGGCGCCGCGCTGCACATGATCCGCCGAGCGGCTCCACTGGCGCGGGCGGGGGCGGCCCGCCGGCCCCCGCCGCGCCCGCGCACCGCCCCCGCCGCGCCCGCGCGCCGCCCGCGCCCACCGCGCCCCGCCCGCCGCGCCGCCCCGCGCGTTCCCCAGCCGCCGCGATGGTGTGGCCGGTGCGGAGCGCACCCACACCGCGGCCACTATTGTCTCCGCGCCGCAAAGTTGGGGCGCGGGGCGCCGCCGCCCCGGGGCCCGCGCAGGGGCGGGGGGAGAAGCCGGGCGTACCGCCCCTCCGCCGGGTTCCGCGTGGCTGTTGCCCGTCGCCGTCCCGGTTCCCACGTACCTCTCTGCCACGAAAGGTGCGGACTGGAGTTGCTCCAGATGCATTTCTATTAGAAACTTTTTTTCCTTTTTTTTTTTTTTTTTGGCGAATTCCACTGGTAAAATATTTATGGATCTATTGAAATGCGCAGAAACAACAACATTAAAGTCCTCAATCAAGATCAAAGAGGAATACTGTTCAACAGCCACGCTGGGGAAGTTGAAAGACCTCCGAACAAATCAATCTGCCATATGGCTTTTTAAAAAAAAAAACAAAAAAACCCCACCCAACAAAAAAGCACCAGCACTCCTGGGGCTGAAAAGTTCAATTCTTGTTTTCCTGCGTGTTTGCGAAGCTCAGATTAATCACGCCAAATATGTGTGCCATAGGCGAGGAGGGTATGTTTAGTCTATGGCTGGAAAGCCTAATTTAATCTGCTAAAGCTTGGTACTAGACATCAAGGGTGTGGAGGCTTTTTTTTTTTTTTCTCTCTCTTTCTTTGTCTCGTAATGTGCGATGACGTAGAATTGACACGGAGGACTTTTGACGAAGGGTCGGTGTTATCTCGACGCCGCGGAGCCCCCTGGGCCGCCGACCCGGGCCGGCAAATACCGCACCACTCCCGTACCGAGCACCCCGGCTCCGAGTCCCCCGCCGCGGCTGTCCCCCAGCCCCGGCCTCGGCCCCGCGCCCGCTTCCCTCCCAGCTCTGTCTGGCACTTGGGACGCAAACTACTGCGGCACCGCTGGCAAAGAGAAGAAAACAAAATTGGGGCGGGGGAGAAGGGGGGAGAGGCTTGAAATCGTGCCCTTTCCAGTGCTTATAACCAGAACCCTCGGAATAAAGGAAAAGGGTGGGGGTGGGAGGCAGCGAGAGAGAGGGAAAGTTGGTAATGAAGGATACACGAATCATAAAATGTAAGCTATGTGTGATTAATGATCTGCACTAATTTGAATAGCGGGCGTGTTAAAGGTCATTGACAATTGTTGCTGCTTTCAGCATGAATGGCTGAGTGGGATGTATTTGGGACAATCAAATTTAATTCTAATTCACAGAAAAAAAAATCGTGCATGCATAACAGCTGGTCAAAATTGAGAGAGGACGCGCTTTAAAAAATGCACTTTGCCTGCCCACCAAAGGCAACTTCATTACATTAACGTAGTGTTTTTAAATGCCTCAATAGTAAATAATGTATCTGGAATGTCTGGACTTTGTTTCTTGTGCATCAGCATCTTTCCTGCACGCCTTTTCAATCACAGGCCAAATTGCGTTCCCAGTTACTCCAGACTGACGGCATTTTGTGGGAATTCAAGTTCACTGATGGCAGATTTACCTGCGAATGGACCACAGCAGATGTCAGCGCTCTGAGCTTGAAGGATTCACCCCAGGCACACGCAAATAGCACAAGAGCATAGATTCTCTAATCACAGTTTATGTAGTAGTTTAACATTTCTTTACACAATGAGTGAGAAATACGTTGGAAATCAGCATTCCAGGGCAGTATTTAGCACTATAATATTAAGCTAATAATTTCCATATGCCGAAAATTGACAAGTCAGAGCAACAAAAGGTGTATGAGACTTCCCAACTCCTCCACCTAAAAATGTGATTTTTACGACCTACTTCTTTTCTATCAGAGTCTGCATAGATTCTCTTCCTTAGACAGTAAAACATGAAAATACGCAACACGGTGCTTGCTCTATTACTTGACAGGGTAATGCTTCAGATGCTTAATATTTTCCATATTTACTTCCTTAGGGCCTGGTCTTGCATTTCTTGTTCCCATAAAAAAATAGGATACCGAGGCTACAGGGGTGAAAGGACTGGAGAACCCGGCTCAAGCTTAGTAAGTGAAGGATATTCCACTTTAATGGAAAGGCAATTAAATATTCAGAAGACGCAGAGACTTTAAAAACAATCAAGCAGTATATTAATTTCATGGAAAGTCACTAGCAGAGTTCCTCTCCCCATGTAATTTTAAATAGGAGATTTTCTCACACTTCTTCCACGGAGTCCAGCACTTCTGGTTTTTAAAAGAGAAACTGGAAGAGTAGAAGAATTTACAGAATTAAAAGATATGCAAAGTATATTTGCACGATAGTACTGATGTCATTAGAAATTTCAGGTAAGAGAAGATATTTCCAAATCATTCATGATGTAACATTACCATGGGTGATTAATCTGTTTGCAGAGGCTGTTTATCCATTTTATCTTTGCCAGAAATTTTCCAGGAGATGCCCTCCCGCTTCGAATTCTTTAAATTACACTATTTTGTGTGAGAATGTCAGTGATATTAATGGCTCAATACGTGTTTTGCTATTTATAGACTCGCATGTATAATAATTCTGGCTAATGAAATACTTGGAGCAGGAAAACATTTATTTACTTTTGCTATGGTCTAATAAATTATTTGTTCAACATTTGGGACCAGGCTTTTTCGAGTTAAGGAAAATGGCATTTTGATGAAAATCTGTGTGATGACTTGTCTGCATAACTTAGCCTTGGGAATGATTGGTGGAAGTTTAGATAAGAAAAGGTTCCGGAGAAACACCATCGTAGAATAGCAAGGAGAAAAAGGCCTTTTCTCTAAAAGCAAAGCTGGATGCATATATAAATACTTCAAGGCAGACAAACAAGCCAAGTTTGGATTACATTTATATATGTGTATGTGTGTGTGTATACAAGTCACACACTCAGATATATTCCATAAAATGTAGTCTAGAAGAGTCACTTTAGTTTTTGCTGTATGCTTGCTCAGTTACTCAGGTTTTGTGCCAATGAGTATTTTTCTTTGTTATAAAATCTATCTGAAATGTAGAGAATGTGCCTAAACAATGCTAATCTGGGATGACTTAAGGCTCTTGATTTTTTATAAGGAATCTGTCTCTCTATCTCGAGACTCAGACTCGAGAAAACTCAGTGTTTTCTTTGGTATCTCCCATCATATCTGTCTCTAAATGACCCTTTTTAAACACAGCTGTTAGCTTTATCATTAATTCTCCAGTTCTGCCAATAAAACAACAGATACCTATTTCAATCTAAATTGGAGATTTTGCTTTCAGGGTGTGCTTAGGTCAGAAAAAAAAAAAAGAGGACACAAAGTCTGACGACAAATAGTCTTATATTAGCCTTTACTTTCTAAACCAGAGTTTTTGTTGCTGTATTTGGAAAGACAAAGAGCATGTGCAGAAATTACAAACTGGAAGGCTCTAATACCCATGTACAGCTGCAGATCACCGCACAGGAACATTCCCAGTGATGCTTTTTAACAAGAAACTAACATTTGTGACTCCAATTAAGATGGGCCATTCTAACAGTCGTGTACTTTCAGAGTTAATGTGGGTGGCACAAATTTCACTGTGAAACAAAATGGTTTCAATCAATAACAAGCATATACGCTTGGATAAAATACAAACACCTCTTACATGCACCATGAAAAGCCTTTCTCTCGTCTTTAATTGTGCCTCAGTAGCCATGCGGTGCCGGGATGCTTCCAAAGTTTGTACTACGAAAGCACACCATGACCCAGCAAAGTTTTGAATGCCGCTGTAGTCTGGGTCTGCGTGGTTTGAGGTCAATCTCTTGCACCCTGTTAATTTAGTCAGGCATAAATCTAGCAAACGGATTTGAAAATAATTTTCCATTTGGAGAGCTGCAAATATTTCGGAATCTGAAGAATCTATTAACGTGTAACCACAATAAGTGACTTGGGCATATCTGATGACAACTTGTGTGGGGTGTCAGGATGTGGTCATATCCTTTTTACTTTCTACTCATACAAGTTGTCCCCTTGCTATTAATGGAATTGCTTTAATGTTAAAAGATGATGGGCGCTTGTCTCCATCATCTTATTTATGGCATGTAATGGGCTTTTCCTTATGGCAGAAACAATCCGGGAGACCTTTCATGAACAATCAACATTTCTAACTAATATCTTTTGTACTTTTCCCTACCATCAACAGAGTTGCTAGGCTGTAGCCTGATTTTTATTTCTGTGCTTTGATCCTCTCAAACATACAGTTTTTTACATCGAGTTATTCCACATCACTTTCACAATGACGCTGAGGAAGAGAGCAGAAAAAGTTAATACTGCAAAGTAAGTACAGCCTTGGTGTACATGGTTATTTTAGGTTCATACTAAATGCTGTATATAGTACCAACTTTTTCAGCCCTGGCAGTCAGAGTTTCTCACCCATATGTAATTTTATAAACTACATCACGGCTTCACAGCAGGTAGGGAGCCCACAAACCTGTTCTTAATTTCAGCTTAACTGAAAGAATCTCGGCAGCAGCTGCTTTCAGAATAGCTGATATAGACTTCCACAGATGTGGCCCATAATAGGTTCAGAAATAAAAAAAGAACTAGGCCACAATGAGAATTAATTTCAAGGAAGACAAATTCAATAAGGATGTCACTTTTAAGAGATTTTTTTTTTTAAGAGACCTTTGGGAGGGCATATTTCTGTAGCCTGTTTTTTTTTTTTATGCTGTCTACCGATCGTAAGACTGCAGTACACCCATTTTCTGGCAGGCTGGACCTGGCTGTTAGCAGGCTGCGCTCTCTCAAAGCAAAGAAATGGGCCATTTCTGAGTTTGTGTTGCCACCCCTCCCCCTTCCCCTTCTTATGTTCCTCCAAGCATAACTGATAGTACTGGAGTGCCTGTGCACTTTTCTAACTGGACCAGACAAAGAGGTACAACAGCTAAAAATGCCCTCTTACGATACAGAGAACATGCTGCTTGATAAAACTGGCAAAACTGGTTGCTAGCTGTAAAACCACGAGTCACTTGATGATGTTTCACAAGTTTGAAATAAAGGAATACAGAAGAAGTAGTTTCATAAGTGATTTCTGGAGTTTAGCAAGGGGAAGGCTCTAAATTGTTTCTGTAATGTCATGGCAAATACATTGGTGTACATACTGTCTTCTGCTGAGTAAAAAATACCTCAAAAGTAAAAGTGGAACAAAACAGTCACTTGTTCTTGCTAACAAAATTTTCCTTGACATTCTGTGCAGTGGTCTAAGTGTTTGAATAATCTTGGTTTATATGGTCTTTCAGCTCAGGCATGCGAGGAAAAAGGAACTTCAAAAAGAGAATATTTTACCTGACGTGTACTATTTTAAGGCTTCAGTAATTAGAGAACTGCAAAGGTCAAAATAGCCATCAATATCGTGAGCAACAGAGTAGAAGTAATATGTTTAAGAGGAAGTTAGTTGGTTGGCTGTAACATAATACACCACAAGCACTAGGATGTGGGGCTGCAATGACGAGTGGCAGAAGAAACAGAAAAACTTAACTGGCATCAGGTTTTTTTTAAGTATATATTTTTTTCTGAAAGCACACGAGAACTTGCAAATAAAAACCAGAAATGCTTTTGAGTCTAAATCCCAAAGTTTATTACCTCACTGCAGAGTTGCTGCAACCTATACTGAGGTCCATCCACACAGATCTGTTCACAGGTTGGAATAAAAGTTTCCTAGTGCCTCCTAACCTTTCAGCAAGCCAGAAAAAAATCTTGTGATTCAGAAGCTCCCAAACTTTTTTCCACCTTCTGGATCTCATTCAAATCAGAACTGGGGCGCATTAGGCTAGTTTTAGCATACTACTGCCCACCTCTTGCGTCAAATCACAAAACATTGGATCAGAGTAGGTAGCTAAGATGTTGCTGTGTATCTGCTACTCCTGAAACTGTGTGTTCCAGCCTGTATTTCTGAGCTGGCAAAAATGAAAAGTGAATAAATGTACAGTGATTACATCTGAAGATGCAGTCGTTTGCAACAGTATAAGTCATAATAAAGATAACAATTCTGGGGAAAATTATTTTGAGAGCGGTGACTCTTCCAAAACTTACCATTATTTCTTTCATTGCTGATAGATCATTTTTTTCTTCCCTGTACAATTTTATTCCAAATTGTCTGCTTTTCTAATTTTGCTGTAAATCATGCAAAATTCATGACTCTTTCCCACCTTTGGATCTACAAATCAACTGAGTGGATTCATTTTACTGAGCAAAAGAGGCTAAAGCAAATGCCTGGGATTATTAGCATAAAATTACCAGCATAAAAGTACTCTAATTTTTAACAGAAATTTGTAGAAGTCTGCTGGTTTCTAGCTTCCATTGGGTTTGAAAGACAGAAGTGAGCTGGGGAAGTTGGTCCACTACAGACTTTGCAAGGCATTTGCCTTTTTCCTCTGTTAAACTCCAAAGCTAATAAACCCGGAGCATTCAGTAACAAGCGAGGCACTCATGTCAACAAAGGCCTTACTTAGAGACGGCGAGGTTTTGAGAAACTTCTGTGGTGAGGATTTGAAGATATTTTAGTCATATGCAGCATACTTTGAATGTGCACTTTTGCTTCTCTGTTTCCTACAGTATAATCCCCTTTACTTTTCCTCCTCCTGTGTTTTAAAATGAGCACAGAAAAGGCCGAGTGTTAAACTACACTATTAAGTTGTCCAGTAAGTACACAAATTCTGTTCAAATCAGAACAAGCTTTCAAGCAGATAGAAAGGGGTGTTTGGATTTCTGTTTTATCCTGGAAACCCTGCTGAACGCCAGTGTGGCAGGCGGGGAATATAGCTATATCAGACCAACAAAAGACTCCTAATGTGGTGCAGACCTCCTTCCCTGTCCTGTCCGAGGAAACTGCCTGGCATTACTTTTGCTATTGGAATTGTTTGTAGAATAACCAAACTCAAGCAGCTGCTTTGCCTAGTTCAGGAATAAGTAGCGCTTTTATTCTAAAACACTTATCTCTCTTCCTAAAGAGATGAACAGGCTATTTGGGAGATATTTCTTCGTTCTGAATGTTCCTGTGGAGCAATACCTCACCTGGTTTTTTTTCCTTCTATTTACATTTTCATTTGCTTTTCTGACAAAAGCAGAGATGTACTCACTCAATAAAGCAATTATCATATATGCCAGCAACTCTTAGATTCCTTCTGCTCCGCAAAAGGTTCCCAAATACTGTTTTTATTGCAAAGGATCCCATTAATATAAATGGTGCAAGTATCCTGTTCACTCCTAGGGGCTCTATATAATAAAAGGGTTATGCTTAATAAAGTCAAATGCAGTAGATCTGCTCTACACATCACTAGTACAATGATATTCTCGTAATACAAGATGTACCACTAGTCATACTTTTATTACTCTGAAGTATATTGCCATGTAATATCCTGCATATTTTTCCCTAGGACATTAGAGCATTCAGTGCTAAATCCCTCTGTCATCTAAGGAGTCCAGGATCCTACTTATTTTTGTGGGACCTAGAGTAATACAAATAATACGTTGCAAATAAGTGTGGTAACAATGCTGCCAAAAATGCTTGCAGAATGATGCTGTCAGTACTATCCAAGCCAATGTTTTGTCTCTCCAGAGAAGAAGGATGCATATGAGTATGTACTGGCAATTCCATTTGGTGTGCCGGCTTAGTCACTAAAGCTAAAGTTTCCATTTGTTTGTTTGTTTTGCAGAATTAAAGAGAGAGGATTTCACCATTTGGTTCTTAACTCTCTGAAGACTTCTAGTTCTTAGGTAGAACTGACCTAATGTGTGCATCTGTACTTCTGTAGTCCATTGGAGAGACTGCATAAGGCATAAATGGGAAGAAGAGGTGAAGGGACTGTGAAGAGAGGCCAGGAGCCCTCTGGCAGCACTGACTTGCTGTGGCAGTCCCAGTGCCAAGTCTGTACCAGTGCCAAGCCCATGCAAGGGCAGCAACTGGAAGTTGGTGTGAAGAGCTGAACGTGAACCCATGCTCCCTCCACTGCTCTCAGCTGTTAAGAACCAGAGAAGGGCAGCTGGTGAAATGTCATCCAGGGGGTGAGGAGTAGTTCTATTGTGGGATCTGGGAAACAACTGTCTGGTTTTGCAGACACCTATCTATTGCCTGGTGCAACATCTGCTCCTGAAGCCTGCCCAGTTCCCACCTCTGCCTCTTGGAGGAGGCAATGAAGCAGAACAATAACAGTACCCCAGCACACTCCTTCTTTCATTCACAAATGCTTCTGCAAGGAGCATATAACTACATTAACTTTACTTTCAAGAGTTTTCTACTCAGAATCTGCTGTAGGGCAGGCATAGTAGCCATAATCTGGTTATAAAGAAGTGCCTGTGAATGGGATATTTGCATAAATGAGCTCATTTTTCACTTGCTCGCTAGAACATTTTTTAAAGGAAGTATTTGCTTGGTTGGTAGCCAAGTGTTTTCTCCTTGACTACCAAATGTGTTTAGTGCATATTAAGGGTAAAATTCTCTCCAAAGTTCACTGGTGATGTCCAGATCCTGTTAAAATTTGCACGCGAGAAACTGAGAGCAACATTCTTATTTAATCATTTTTCCAACGTATTTTTTAAAAACGTGGTTTCTCAGATCCTCCTGACTTCCAAATGCAAAGTGGAAAATGTCACAAAAAGGAATTACTTCATCTAATGACATTTATTCAGCACACATACAATCCTACTACCCTTCTTCTGCTTCATCAAAAGCAAGGGGATGTGTGAATAGTTTGTATAAACTAAACTTTCTGCTTATCTGGACTCACATAAGTGCATTCAGCAGCTTCCTCAGATGTATAGTTAATGGGAAATTTCATAAGTTTTAAGCTTAATCAGAAAAATAAATGGAAGAATGCAACCATCAAAGCTCTTGCAGAGTCCTCCACTCCCTGAACTTTGCACCCATAAACCCATAAATGAATTACATTCATCCACACACTAAGGTATTCTTCCATTGGTAATGCAAAATGGATTTAGAACTCTGACTATTAATCCAAGTTGAATTTCACACAAGCTGTTCACGAGCAGATACTCAGTCTTTACCAAGGATTTGTAAGTCCTATCCACTTTTCACCTCGTGCAGCTGGAGTTCCAGTGCAGGGGCAGGCCTGTCTGAAGAGCTCACTGCTAAGCAGATGAATGAGGATAGTGACAGGACCATAGTGCCCTGCAGAGCCAACAGGGCTGGTCTAGATGCATCTAGATGCTGTCTGAGGCTGCATCTGCACCTGTATGCCTGTAGTCACGTTCTCTCTCCCCAGGCATCACCACAGCATGGGCGCCATGCTGGGTCTGACTCCTGTTGCAGCCATATATACTGGGCTTGGAGGGAAGAGTCACTTCACTCTCTGCATGAGACAGTTTTTCTCTGTGAACCTGATTTTTATGTAGCTACAAAGAGAGCTGTGCTCACTACTGCCATGGTGAAATACTCTGACCACATCAGAGCAAACCATGGTGCAAGATGCACATGGTATCTCTGCTTGGTATTGGTTTTGGCATTTTTACCTAAAGCAGTCTGTACCATTCAGCAACCTCTGCTGAGGCATTTTTGTACCATCCTTGAGCTGGCTATACAGTCAAAGAAAGGTGGTCACACAGCTAAAAGGGAATAAATATACTTTCAATAGATTAGAAAGTCTGCTCCAAAGATAAGTCAGAGAAAAAAAAACCAACCATGGTCTAATGCCAATTCAGTATGGGTTACTTTGTTTCCCTTGTACTCCAAGATCAGGAAAGTGGTTGAGTGGCTGAGAAGTGCCCATTCAGTTCATCAATACAAGCTGAAGCAGAAGATCCAACTGACTGATTGAATCATACTTAAGGGTTTTGAGGGGTTCTTTTGGGGGAAAAGTTAAACTCTGTTCTTTTTCAGATTTAGGAAGTGAATAAACAGTGCCTGAAAATTAAAAAAAAATAAAAGCAAATTAAGGAAAAATATATTCCCCAGCCCTGATCGATACAGTTTAATTTGGTTCTTTTTTTTTTTTTTAAAAAAAAAGAGTACTCTGCAGACATACCTGTGTGCCAAGTTTCAATCTGATGCAATTTGATACAGGTGAGATATTAAACCCCAAAGACCAAGTTAACAATGGAAACAGTGACAGACTGTTAACAGTAGTAAGGGGTAGTGGCTGCCACTGTAGTAGTAAGTTATAAGTTTTTCACAGCATAGTGGGACAGCCGATAAACCCTAAACCTGTCTGCTGGCTGCCTTTAATTTGCCTGTAGTTAGTTTGGGCAGTTTGACTCTAGGAGTGACTTTGTGTTTACTCATTAATTCTGCTAGTCACTTCATGAAGAATTAGAGCAGCAAAAAGGACTATTTTTAATACTGAGAGCATTTTACCTCCTTCTTCATTGTCTTTGTAATTTAAATATCCTGTTGTGTAAGCCTAAAGGCAGGAAGTGAGCTATACAAACCCCTACAATAACAGTATTAAGTTGCAGATAAGCCCATGTGCTCAGTGGTGTCGGGTATTTTTTTTTCTCAGGGTTATATAAGTTTTGCAAATGCTAGAATAAATCGTGTTTTCTCTTAGGAACACGTTTAAAAGCTTTCAGAATGAGCCTTGTCTGTTATGCACAACCTCCCCCCGCCACTCTCCCTATAACAAGAATTGACTTTGGCCTGTAATGTTAGGCTTTAATTATTTAGCTTCATGGTGTATTTGTGTTTCTGCTGTGAAATCCAAACCTTTTCAGCAGTCAGAGACATGGTGGTAGGGAAGGTGCCTACCTATCCTCTCCTTTATTCTTTTCCCTCCAACTCAGCACTGTTTTAATGCAAATCAAACCCTTGGTGCGTACTTAGCTAGCACAGATATTCTTACACTTCAGGCACCTGGCAGTCAGCTTTCCTGCTCAGGCTGCTCCTGAGCTGGATCGTTCCCTCCCCTGGCGACTGAACTTGTCCTTCTGCAACAAAAGACAAGAAGAACTTATTTACAGATGACAGACACAAGCCTTTATACATATATATATGCACACACACACGTATATTTACCTGGATTTATATATACCTGGATTTATGGTCCCGTGGAAGAAAGTTCTGTTAATGATAATATTTAGAATCTCTCAATTGAATCCCATCATTTTTGCAAGCCAGATGCGTGACTGGTGTTTCAAATTGTAAGCAATCCATATAGTCTATCAGTGCTGCATTTAACAAAAGTAGGACGTGATTTCTGAATCTATTCTTCTTTAATAAGATTATAATACTGACCATCCTGTTCTTACTGCAGTCAGAGGTAGAGGGACTGCTGACTGGTTCACGAGCAGTGGGCTTGTGTGCTTGCATAACTGATCCCGAATTACACATGATGGCTATCTTGAATGTGAAAAAACGTTTGCCCTTTACACACATTTGCACAAGCACATTTGCGCCCACATGATACCTACATACTTGTATTACATGCATGACATTACATGTAATGAGATTATCACATTCATGTACATGCCTGATGCTTTAACTTTGTAAGCCTCTCTTCACAGACAGCTAAATTTTATCACAGTTCATCCACTTCTGCTGTCATTTGCATGCAGTGTCTGATTCAGGCTCAAATTCTAATGAAAATTTCAGTCAAAACTGTTTTGCCATTTCTAAGAGAGAGGTTAACAGAAGCCGGGTTGTTTTCCCCATCATTAAACATTCTGGATATTCTCTGGGAATTGTTCTAGCACCTCCTCAATTTGAAGCCCGAGTCTGAAAAATCCAAAGAGGCTCCCTCTTCTAGAGCTTGCCTTTTGCTATTCTTGTTACACATTTGGCTGTGTTATAAGTCTGTGAAAAATCACAGTTTGCACATGCTCCATCACTACCTCTTCAACTGGCGTCGCTAAATTCTAAGATTCTGCTGTAGCTGAGGATGCTCAGGTTTCTCACAGCTGGTAGCGCTGACTGAACCACATATGCCACATCCTCAGTTATAGACTAGTGTCCTCACTATTCCATGCTCGAATATATTATTCTAGGTTAGATTACAGGGGCAAAGCCAAAATTTCACTACAGTAAGAACTCAGAGCAGTAAGGTTGGGATGAGTTCCAACAGCAACTGCTAAGGGGGAAGTAAATTAATTTATGTTCATGAAGCATTCAAATATTGCAGAACTGGTCACCACAGAAAATCTCACTGGGAATTTAATTGTTCCTTTTTGAGAGAATCGTTTGAATAGCATATGGTAAATAAAGCATGGGATAACAAACTGCTTTGAAGGTAACAAAATATGGGATTACTTCTGATTCCTGAAATTTAAATGATGCTTTGCAATAGAATTAGTATAAAACTGTGCAATTAAATATGATACATAAAGAACACACATACAAGGTGTGATCAGACATCCTCAGTGTTGTCACTTTCTGTATTATTTTGTCTACACGACTTAAGAATGCAGTAAAGAACATAGTTTCTTTAATGTGTGTTTGTACATTCACATAAATACATGCTTAATAAAAGCTTGCCTCCAGTTCATAATAATCAAATATTGGTGGACCGTGCAATGGTTAATTGTTAATTGTATTCAAAAAATATAAAAAAGTCAGGAATAGCTAATCCAAAGTTATCAGAGGTAATGATTTACTAGACATTATGGTCAACCTACAGCATAAAGCTTTCAGTTATCCCCCCCACACCCGAATATTGAAATCTGTGATAACCGGTGAAGTATGAAGTGAAGGGCTTTCTGGAGGCTCCATTCATGTCTCAGCAAGCTCTGAACAGAACAACCATTCTACAATAAACAACCAGTCTGCAATAAACTTATCTTTGTCTTCAGTTCTTCCAGCTGCAGTAAGTGAGGAGCTCCATTTTCAGCTATGGAAATACCACGTGATTTCATTTTTATGAGCTCTTATTTCAGTAGCCTACTTTGAATAATAAACAACTATTAACTTTGAGAGTGCAGAGGAAGACGTATCATTTGTAAGGCACATCAAGCTTCAAGGACTCCATGATATAAACTACCTAAGAGAAAGAAATTGTAGAAATAAATTTGAGGTAACAGCTATGAAATTGTTCCTGGTACAGTGAGGTTGTCAGTCTTTCTGCACTCCCGCCCTTGTAATTATATACATAGGGCCTGGTTCCCTGGTTTCATTCGAGACTCCTTAGAGGAAAGCAGATGTAACATACTGGAGAATCATGTTCTTCTCCTAACTTTTTTTTTTTTTTTTTCTGGGGAGCAGAACAGTCTAGTGTGGTGCTTAAAAGCCTCACAAGAACTGCATCCAGCTTACGTGATTTCTTTTGGCTTGCTCAAAGGTGGTTATGGTACTGCTTGTGCAGGATAGTATTGTTTCCTGATAGCCCATTTAAGCTGGTTTTAGCATTAACTTCAACTTCTTAACAAGCTTAAGTACAGCATCACATTTGATTTGGTTTTGCAAATGTCTGGAACTTTTCATGTGGAATTAGCAGATCTCAGTCTTCAAGCCTAATGAACTCAGATAAAACTCAGCAGGATGTCCTGTTAGAAACTAATTTTTTTGTACAAAGACAGCTCTTTGGTTCTCTTTTCTTGCATTTGTTGACTTGTCTCAGAGGCTTGTAAGCTATCAGCTCTCTTATTGATCTGCTCTAGAGTCACTTGAAAACATAATTTTGAAAGCAGCGTTTCAGCACCTCTCCTTGTTTGATCTCTTTGCTGTGGCGAACTGTGGCACAGTTTTCCAAGCTCGAGGCTGAAAATCAATGTTGGGGTTTTTTTTTGTTCTTAATAATACATATTTTTAAAAATCTTTACGTCTCTCTAATTTTATTTTATTTAAAATGCCTCTGTATATGTTAAATTTTCTGCTTTGTTAAAATCTGTCTTAGGATTCACATCCCTTCACTTTAATTTAGCTACAAATTGATTCTTAAAGTATCACATTTAATGGCCTTTGGGGTTTGATGCGCAAACTATTCTGACGTCTATTCATAGACCTTTATAATGGGACCCACTCCAGTTTATCCCTTGAACTGTCAGGCTCTCTGGGAAATAATAGCTCCTGACAGTTGTAGAGTTAAAATATAGGATTAATGATCAGCTTTTAATGTGCAAATGGGGTATTCAGCTTTCCTCGTACCCATCTTATTTAATGCAAATTCACTGTTGAAACAGGTAGCAGGAGTTGCTTCTCTCCCTAAATGCAGATTAATCTACCTGGGTAAAACTGCAAAGTAAATGCAGGGCACTACATTCGTGCTGACTAATAATCAAGTCTTTTTTTATTTTGACCAAGTCCATCATTTATTTTTAAGGTTCCAAAACCTCACTTTCACACAAAAATAAAAATAGCTGTGCGTCGCAGCAGCCAATTTAACCATCAGGAAGGAGCCTGCCCTTCTCTATTAAATACAGCTGTAGAAAGCCCTATGGACTTTGATTTAATTGTTTCCAATAGGCCAAAACAATCTGCTACCTGCACTTAGTAAAAAGTAAAAAAGGAAAAAGAGATTTCTACACTGAAGTGTACACATGTTTTCATTAGGAGATTAATAACATGTTTACAGTAGTGGGCTTTGAGAATTGTATGATAATTTTTGATTGTGGCATCCTATTAAAAAACTGCCTGCATATACAGAATTAGACTATTTGTTTAGAAAATGTTATATACTCATGTAATTGGGAAATGTATTTTAAACCATGCTATAATAAGAAGCATTTGTCCATTATGGTTGGCAGTGATGGGCAACTCTCTGCACGAGGAGTGAAGCATGGGGAGGAGACATCGGAATAAGGTGACGTTTAGAGAAGCTTGTGCCTTAGAGTATCTGGAAGAAAAAGACTTTGAGAATAAGTTAAATAAAAGTTGAAACACGTAAAAATACAGTAAACACAGGAGTCATTCAGAAAAAAAATTCATATTTACGCCAGTCACACACCTGCCCATACATATAACCACTAGCTTTCCCAAGAATATGAAATAGAAAGGTGTCCCTCAAGATATAAGACTTAATCCTTTCCAGTGCTTGAGTGCCTTAAGCTGCCAATAAACCAAAGAGCAAAGACTGTTGTCTGCAATTATTCCTTTGAAAGGAGCAACATCAGAGCAGCAGGCAGATTTAAGTACCATGAGAGAGGAAGAAGAGCAAGAAGAATACGCAGCACATCATATACACGCGACTTTGTGTATTCTCTTATTATTGCTTATATCTTTGCAAGCATGCTTTAACACACTAACAGGGAAGAATACAATTAGCATTATTTGGGAAACCTGGTTTCAACAGCTTCTAAAGGGCCTCCAGGGATTTCTTTTGTTGTTTTGATAACAGTGTCAATTTACTTGGATACCCCAGGTTTCCAAGAATGCAATGCGAGGTATCATTAATGGCTCTTGAGAAACATAAGCTAAATTCAAATTAACCTCACAGACATTGTTTATAACATCCTTCCCTATTCTGTTTCCGATTTTCGACTGCCTTCTACCTTGTATTCAGAGCTATGCAAAGCAAGTCAAAACAGCAGTTAGGCAGTAGCATTCTGCAGACATGCTGAGTTCCCATTGCTTTGGTGTAAGTTAGGGACAGTTCAGAAGAGACTCTGTGGTTGCAGACACAATAAAAATAAAAATAAAAATATATATAGATATAAATATATTGAGATAGATACACAATAACCATACACGATAACCAGTAGGTCATCAAATGTACTAAAGCTGTGGTCTGGCACTCAATACGCTGGAAGATGCTTTATCTTCCCTATACAATTTCCGACCCTTGCCAGCAACTTAGAATCATAGAATTGTCTCAGCTGGAAGAGACCTTTAAGATCATTAAGTCCAGCCTTTGTCCTGCCCCTATCCACCACTAGACCATTTCCCGAAGTGCAACATCCACCCATCTCTTAAACACCTCTAGGGATGGTGATTCCACCACCTCCCTGGGCAGCCTGTTCCAATGCCTGACAACCCTACAGTAAAGAAATTCCTCCTAATGTCCACCCTGAAACTCCCCCGAACTTGTTCTACTTGTGTCCCTCCCGCAGTATTGTCCTGGTTGTGCACTAAGCTGGATATCAGACCTAATCTCCTGAGGGGAAAAAAAACCCAAATCAAAACAGACCCAACCTAAAACACTCAGAAAAGATGAGATAAGCAAGTAAATAGCAAAAAAATAAGAATGAACACAGATTTTCCCAGGAATTTAGCTCCTTTACCCATTTCACTGCATGGTGAGACAAACCAGTGCAAGGCCAACATGAAACAGTGGCACAAGAAGGAGGAGGTTGTTGGCAGCCTTCCTGAAAAGTTGTTCATCAAATTACACCAGGAGAAACTGGAGTATTGTAAATCCTGGCCAGGGACCTGCCTCCCATAAGAGGCAGGGAGGTAACAACAGAGCCACAGCTCAGACTCCAACTTTCCATGTCTTACTGCTGCTATACCTTCCAGGCTTCCTTGGACAAAGAGGGAGTGATGTTTTCCCAACACAAGGTATTGTTTATGCTGCAATACTAGACAGGGAGGCAGTTTGTACTTAGGCTTGGAGCTTTAATTTTCAACATCCTGGTGTTTTTGGTTTACACTGGCTCAGAAAAAGCCTTCAGCCTGCAAAACGGTTGTCATACTCAGTGGAAGTTAAACCCATAGGTTCTAAATTATTTGACTGCTTTCTGTATTTTGTTTGGAGATATGTTTTCAGATAGAGAGATGAAGTTTTTTAGACTTTCTGCAAAACCCGTTGAGAATTTACTTAAATGAAAAGTTAGACCTTGCTTTTATCAAGTTTCATTGATAAAATGTTAACTCACTCATAGCTGACCTGATTTCATATCATAGGCAGTAAACCTTAATATGTCACTTCCAGCTTGTCTGTTGGGAATTTAAAAATACAAATCACAAAAAGTGCAGATCATAACAAGACAAAAAAAGTTTTTACTAAACCAGTAAGCAGAGATTAACTTAATTTAGAATTCAGTTAAGAAAGGGAGAAATCACTGAAAACCAGGAACTGCAATATATGTCAGAGGGTCAGTTTCGGGCCTGGGATGGGGAAAGGGCAGCTCCAAGGAAAGACAGGCTGCTGACAGCTCTGGAGACTCACCTATTTGAACTATCCCAGAAAACAGATCCAGCAAAGCTAGGAATCACGACCCACTCCCAGCCACCCCATTAACTCATCAATGCACCAAACTCGACAAAAGCACCTATATATCAGAGGATGCTTAATATTCCCCTTTGTCCTCAATGCTGCTATTGAGGCTTTTGTTTGGGGGGAAAAAAGGGATGGGCCTTTGATATTGGGACACTTGTCTACTAGCACAGGCAGAAGCAGGGACTAATATGAGCATGGAATCCCAGACAGACATGGGTTTGAAACCCCACCTGTCCCCCTATCTTTTTCCCAGATCTTGCTCTGGCTGTAGCAGAAAAAAAAGGGCTATTTCACATACCCACTCTGTTCAATGAAGTGGTTTTTTATTTAACCCCTGCTATTAGCCTTAAATGAAGGTAGGATTGAAAATACTTAGAAAACTGGAATCTAAATTTCCATGCTTTGGGGGGAGAATGATGCCCACCTCAGCCCCATGTAACTCCTTGCTGCTCTGACTTCATGTGGTTAAGTGTGCATGATTGAAAGAAAAGGTCTCTTCTAACTCACAGTTTTGTCCTGCAGCCATTCAATTGCCCAGCTTTTGTTTTGTTTTGTTTTGTTTGTATTTTCTGACCTTGCATAACTTTAAAACAGCCATGCATAATTTTTTGGACAGATTCCATTTGGGGCAGAAACCCTTCTTGACAGGTTCAGCAAAGGCTGCAATTTAATAGATGCATTTCAAATGTTCTAAAGCCAGGGCTCAGAGTGCTCAGACACCAGTTCCAGTATCACTGGGATCACAGCAGGGCAGAGGATGTGCAAGCGTATGTTATTTATGTTTGTCTGCAGTTTTACTGCTGGTTTACGTGCTGTTTGGATATAAATACAGGGTCAAATTCAATCCTAGTCAGTGCTATCTTCTGATGAGATAAACCCCCAAAGGACACCTCTGAGGTGGGAAGTCTCTTGGTAGAGGAATTTGCTGCCACTAAAACCAACCATAACCCTTCCGAGATGGAGGGGGACTTCCTGGGGATGGTAGCAGCCCCCAGTGTTGGTTCTGCCAACTGGAGCAGTTACAGGACGTGCTGACCCAGCACATCCCCCACAGACTGTGTTAACGGTCATAAACTAAAGCAAATGCCTGCACTTAACACCAGTGGAACGTCAGAAGGGGGAGGAGGACACGACGAGAACTTTATCGTTTTAGGCAGTGGATCCCACTGTGGTGTGGGGGCTTGGTAATGCAGAAGGGGAGATTGCTGCCCACTCCTGCCCTGCTGTGTGTGGCTCGCAAGCTAATGCAAACCTATTTGTTGCTCTAGCTGACAATAGAAATACGACATAATGGCAAATACGTGTAAAAATGATGATAAACAATAGCACAGGGGAAAATAAATGTAATAAAAACAGATGGGGTGGTTCACAGGGCAATTGGATGTCTGTGTTGTCCCAGGAAAGTGCGGTCCTATGGAGCTGAAGGGAGTTGATCGGCTTGTGTTCTCACTTTTCCCAAAAAAGTCATAGTATAACACCAGCAATTTACAGGGAGACAGAGAAAAAACAAACAAACAAACCTCCCTGAGGCTTCCATCTCCCCCCATTCCCCTCTCTTGTTATTTTTTAAAACAGGGAAAGGGGCAAAAGAGCAATCCTTGTAATTGCCAGCCAGTAAATCTAACTTCAATCCCTAGTGAAACAATGGGACAACTAGTTAAGGAGGGGAGAGGGGGGAAGGGACAGAAAATAACAGAGTCATGAGCAATTAAAATGTTTGGCCAAAACCAACCTTTGTTTTAATGTAATTTTAAATGAGTAGAATTATATCTGGGTTAAATTTACCTCCCTATTTTTTTGTTTTTTCTTAAAAAGGAGAAATGCCAAAGAAACTCAGTTCATCTGGTGAAATCAAAAGATGTAGTGGGAAAAATATATTTTCTTCTTGCTTGCAACAGCTGTTAAACTTCAACATGAAAAATTCTATAGGAGAAAAAAACCCCATCACTGTTCTTAAAATTCTAGTGTCCCTCTCAGTTCATCTAAACTGTGAAAAAGTCCATAATAAAATTCCAGTCCCTCCCTCAAAACCTTCCAACCTCCTCATCCCCAAGCACGAGAAAACCAGGCTTTGCATTCTTGGTATTACCAAGCCTAAGAGAGATTGTTTAGTTTTCCTCTGCTCCTCCCACTTTATAAAACAACACATTTTCCAGATGAATTTATACTCTGTGTGTGCACGTGTATTTATAAAGAAATCTCATTTTTAAAGAAAGGCATCCTTTTTACATTACGTTTTAAAATTAGCCAGGGCTAAACATTGCAATGTAGAAACTGTTCCTTTTACTGTTACACAGCCCCTGACAAGACATACAGGGAACAGTTTCGAGATAGTTTAAACTGACAGAGCTAGTGAGGGTCCTCCCTCTTCCCTGAGCCATGCAACGTGTTTTTGATGAACAGAAGTGCATTAGCTCCTCTGCTTATCTGACCCCTTATCGAGCCAATTTAAACAAATAGCGCTTTTTTTTCTTTTCTTTTTTTTTTTTTTTTTTTTTTTTTCCCAGGATTTGTTTTCAGCTGGTTTGAGGCTTTAAATTGAGTCATGAAGGGGTCAGGGTAGCACCAGGGCCAGCAAAAGGGCAGGGTCTGGGAACAGGTCACCAAGTCCAAGGTGAGGATTGCGTGGTAACACTCACAGAGACAGTCAGCACTCCCCAGCAGCGAGCAGCGTTTCTCATGACTAGTTTCAGTTTCTCCTGCTCTCAAAGTTTATTTTGAACAAATTCACCTGCATCAGGAAATTAATCTGGCTAAAGATTATCCAAAACAAGCTCTTTTTCTGCTGGATCTATTCTTCAGTGCAGCCTACAGGACATCCGTGCCAGCATAGCAAAGGCAAGAATGGACAGGGATGCATTGCCCCTGAAAAGATACACTGCTTGGAAACTGGGGCTGTTTTCAGGGGAAACAGTATCATTGCTCAATAATTTTCTGTTGAAAATGGTTCATATTGAAAAAAAGAAGTCAACTTCAAAACCTGGTCTGTGTATTGCAGACATGTCTGCTAATGAACTTCTAAGCAAAGAGCTAGGTTTCAGCTCACTCTGTTTCCCCTCCCACCATTCACTGCTGAGTGTTCTCAAGAGAGAGTAATTACGAACCCTAAAGCCAACAAGAATTATGTCATTTTTAATTTAGCAAATACTGGGTATCCCAGGGGTATCCTTCACCAGCAATGTAGAAGTTCTGAAACCAATTTTGGATTTCGGCTTTGGTGGAGGGATGGTTACTTTGGGACTAAGACTTTTGAAAACTCAAAAGTCATCATGGAATAGTGACTTTCTGACTGTCTCTGCAATAAAAGGCTACCATCATGAATAAGAGATGACATTTCAGACTTTGGGCAACCCCTGGGTATTTTCTATCTCTTTTTTTTCTAACCAATAAGTTTCTGAATAACCACGAGACACAACAGCTAAAGTGTGCTGAAGACATCAGGTTGCATATATGCCTGATGCTGTAGTTTTAACCAATCTGTTTTGCATAAAGGTTGATTTTGTATGTGGATGCCATAAACATGTAATGTATTGTGCAATGTTGTTTTTAAATCAGACAGGAAAACAGATAAGCTCACAATATGATGCAGAGAGCATGTGTTAATTCTTGCATAGTCTTACTAGATTTATACTGAAAAGCTTCTGCGAAGCTACTGAGGCTTCCTGCAAAGATTGTTTAATAGCTTCAGTGGAAATAGTCAAGCTTTTATAATAATACTGCTGAACAAATCGTGCCTTTCCAATATCCAACCAAAGCCTGATTACACTCATTGAAATACTAATGTCAATATTTATTAACTAATATTAAAATTACCATCATTTCATTTTGTCAGTTAGTCAGAAAATCATTATGTATCCCTTTTCAAAAATCATTGACTTTTCCTTAGCATAGAAAACTCTATTATCACTCTGTATAAAATATTTATGGCTTTCCTTGACATTCTTGTAATATCCCTAGGAGAACAATCAGCATTCCTTTTGCTGAAATAAGAAAAACCTTTTCTCTTTAAAAAATAATTAGTGGACTAAATGTAAATGAAACCAAGCCAGAAAAGTAAAAAACTCATTTGTCTGCCTTTTCCTCTTACTTCAGGAAAAATCAAAGGGATCCCTGTTTTAACTACTTCGTTATTATTATTTGGGGAAAAAAAAAAGGAGATGTCTTGAAGTGTCACTGAAGGGCAAATTATTACTCATTTCACACCCAAGAATATGGAGAGTATTATTAGGCTAAATGGAGGGTCTTTCAATTGATTCATTGGTTTTTCTGTGACCCTGATTGTTTCTTCATTAACAATATGCCCCCTCTCTGAGGTTGAGGGCAGGGTTATTTTCAACCAAGAAGTTCTAAATCACTCATATTTTCATTAGAGGCTGACAGAGCTCCATATGATCTGAATGACATGTCACACTTTCATGCTACTGTAGTCTTACTTGATGCCGATTTCCCCTTCTATAGCTGTTTTAGAAATCCTCATGTAAGCAGAGAAGATAAAAAGCTGCCTTTTCCCATTATCCCTCCAGGAGCTATATACCAGCAGTGCCCCTTGTTTAGTTAGCAATTCTGCTTTTGTGCAAACTTTTTACATGCAAGTGGCTTGTTGCACTTCTCTGTGTACTTAGCTGTATTGCCATGGCAATAGGAAAAACATGATGATGCAAATTTGGAGAGAAAGGAATGAAAAAAAGAGGTAAAACACCACTGTCATCTCAGGGCTAGATGAGGTTCGAATTTGCTAATTTATCCATGAAGAGACATGCAATTTGAAAGATCAGGGAGGTTAAAAGGAGTCCTGAAGTGGAAAATTTCCAATTCATAAACATACAAAGATGTTTAACATCAGGATCTGGACTTCCCCTAAATTGGGTCAAATAAGTCAGCCTGCACTCAGATAGGACATTTTATAAAACTCCTTGACTAAGAAGTGGGGGATTTCATTAGTGCTTTTTTAAATTGTTATAGCATAGAAATTAATATTCTGCTTTTGTCTTTGTATTTAAATAATGTAAAAATATTTATTTATATACATAGATATGTGATTTTACATTTTTAAACATTATTTTCATCTAAATTAGTTAAATGGACAATTGCTGGTACTATGAATATGGTCACAGAGTTATACTTTTTCCCCCTAGATTTCCAGCTATTTCTGCCTTTTGTGTTTAAAATTCTTTCGGTTTAAGTATAATTTCCTCTGTTGTATTTACGATTCCAGCATTCTGATGTGCTGATATTTCAATTCGAGCATCTAGAGAGATGGTGAGCTAGCCCAAACGGACAAAACAGTACAAGGGTTTCACCACAGAGTTCAAAGTCTAATCTTGCAATCATTTCCATATGTGAACGCTTTTAATCTCAATAGCATTACTCTGGTGACAATGTTACTCTTACAGAAATCGAATTTTCAAATGCTTGCACACGTGAATAATGTTATGCATCTGAGTACTCTTCTGTGAAACTATTGCCTTTTGTCAAGTTAACCGTGTGCAGATGGGTTTCCAAGGATGAGGAGGCTCCCAGGATGATGATCCAGGGGCTTTATCAGAATAAGCCTTATTGACCGCTGTATGAATAAGGCATCGTGCATGTGATCAGGCCTTTAGCAACGTGCAAGAATTCCACAAGTAATATTGATGAAATGTAAATCTAGATTCTGGAAAAAAAATGCAGATTTGATTTTTAACAGCGACTTTTATCATGAAAACGTCTCTTTAAAAATTCACCGCAGCAAGATCAGTAAATATAAATAAAACATGTGAAGAATATTAATCTTAGTAAAATTGAAGAAGCAAGCTGTCAATGACTGTCAGACACAATATGAACTGACAGTTGCATGGCTTACGGTCTGACATCGGGATCGTTACCTGTCTGTTTCTCTATCAAAATACCTACAGGGAATAAGAGTTTGCAGATTGCAGGCATGGGTGGAGAGTGGGGAAAGGGGAAGAGCAGTTAAAATGGAAGCTTAATGACAGCTGTGAAACATATGCAGGCAATGTATTCATTAGGACTAATCATCAGTCCTAAGGAACGGCTTACATCATTCATTATCGCCATTACTGGAGAAAAGCTTTAAAACAGCATCTATTGCTTTCAGTTCCCAGTCCTCCCTCAAATCAAACTTAACCCCAACACCCAACCCTTTTCTGGCTGCCACATATACAGAAACTACAGATGAAGGTTTAATTATGTTCTCGTGTCTCATATTAATACGGTTTTCAGGAAAGGGTCAGAGGGTAGTAGCAGATCCTCACATGAAAGGATGCTGCAGGCACTTCCACCTTCCCCTGTCAGTCATGCTCCCCTGGCCAGCCGCCCACCCTCCCGGGAGAACACAGAAACCCCTTGGGTCCACCCAGAATGACACACAGGAGAAAAAACTCATGGGCAGGTACTGTGACTCTGTTCTGTGCTCCCAGGAGTCTGTCCTGGAAACAGCCATCTTGCTGTAAGTTGTTTTTTCATTGAAACTACAGGTGTGAAGGGGTGCCTAGGGTCACAGAGAGCACTGACCATAACCCCTCTGGGCTCCCAGGATGCTTGAAGTTTGCGTGACTAATTATGCGACTGGGGCAAAAGCACTAGGAAGATTTCTCAGCAGACTCTTTCCATAGATTTTACCACCACTGCACCTGCAAATTCTTGCTGAGGTTTAAGCACAGTGAGCTAAGATTAATTACACAGAATCACTAGAAAAGCTCAGAGAGGCATGATGCTCACAGAAACCAGCAGAGAAGAGGGGTCAAATGTAGAATCACTGAGCCAACTTTTTGCATTCATTGTGGACAAGTGGATGCACAAAGACACTAATGTGTGAACATCTCCCGTAACAGCAATTGCCTGGAGGGTCTGAGGCCAGGTTGGCACACATAGAGGATGCTGACTTCTTCAAGGACTACTTGACACTTTAAAGAAAGCAGATAACATTGCATGCAAGAAGTGCACTGGGGTTCATTTTAACCCCTAAAGAATAACCATCGACAAGCTTGCAAAACAGCTGGGATCCTGTTAGCTTAAGACTTTGGAAAGCACACCAGAGAAAAGTTAGGAAAATTAATCTTTTTCCTTTTCAGAGCTATCAGTGTACCTTTATATGCACTGAGGAGCAGCATCCCAGAGCCTCAGCATTCCCATCTTTCCACGTGAGTGGCTTAGCCAAAGGCCACTGTGGGTCACAGAAATCTTGCCTGTAGACTTGTCTAAGGCTCCTGAGTAGCTTTTCCTGGATAAATGCTGCCTAAACCAAAAGTCATTTGGGTGAACAACACAAACTTTTTCTATAAAATTTTGCTCAATATTAAAATATGTATCCATTTCATCCATGCTGAAAGTCTTCACATCCCCTTGTCATAAACATTCACGCAAGAAAATAATACTAGTACATCTTTATGGAAAATTTTATGCACGTACATACTGAAGACTTTCATTTTGAAATGTATTTCTTATGAGGCTTCAGACAAGAAACCTGATGAAGGTTGCATTCATCCACTCTAGGAGCAGAAATAATACCATGTGACAAATCACCATAAAAAATGCAGCTCTGGTGGCAAGTATTTAATATCAGCTAGAGTGAAAAACAGCTCACAGGTAGAATCTTTGCAACATTTATCAAGAATTTTAATAACAAATACATAAAAAATAATGCAATCTCCTGCTAGCTGTAGCTTGTTAAAACTTGACTGAATCTCAGAATTTCAGCAGAACATTACATTAAAATTTCAACTGCCAACAAAAATAAACCACATTGTTAATGATAATTTATGCAGCAGAATTTCATGCTTTTCAACTAGCTCCATCAACTTAACTATTAGCAAAAAATCAGACTTAAAAAGCACAATCCTAAAGAGTCACTCTGTTATACCACCAAAAATGAAGAGAATAGATGGAGCAACAGGAATAATCCTCATCGACCCATGAAGCTTATTTTGTTTGGTGTTTTTTGGTTTTTTAAGTACAAAACTTGATTTGATAAGTCTCTCGCACTTGATAATTTCCACAAAAATTCACTGAAAAACAACAAGGAGGAAACATGCATTTGCTTTGCTTGGTGCCAAAAATATTATCCAGATATTTATCTTTATTAAAAAATATATTCTTGTTTAATATTAATACAGTCCAGATCATAAAATACTAATTTTCAGTCTTTCCTCGAATACAATTTCCATTAATAATTATGTATAGTTATTCCTGCTATGGCAGTATCTGCAATCTGCAGCTCCAATCTCTTTCTAGAAGACACTTTACAAAATACAAAAGGAAAGCTTGTCCCTAAGAGCTGCACAGCTTCAAAGGGAGGAAGCTAAATCTTTTGATTTCATATTTGGTGACGACACAATAGTGTCAACATTATGATTGGTATATTGTGTAACAAAGGTGATTTCCAAAAGGCACATGAAAGCAAGAAGTAGTAGAAATTACACAATCAATTATACAGACACCTTTTCAAACTCTGGACAAAGTAGATTTTAGTGTGAGATAGCAGGCGGGGACTGAGTACCCATCATGATTCATAATATCATCACCTTATTCTGAGCAGATGTTACGGGACCTGAACGTGCTATTGTTCTGTACGCAAGCGGAATTCTAGCACATGAAAATTGCCAATATTCCCACTTCCATGTCATTGCAGCGTATGCACTACATTTTTGGGATATTAAAAATGCATGTGCTTCATTCTTATTTATTTAATAAAATACCAAACCCTTTGGGACAACAAAAGCAAAAGTTTCCCAAGGTTATAGCCATAATTTGTATGGAGATTTCTTCTGCAGTGACAGAGGCCCTAGGCAATGACTAAAGGCTTTCCTGTCTCTCTCCACCTTCTCTCTCCAATGTTGGTCATTATGTGTGTCAGGAAAGTCTGTCTGTCAGTGCCAAGGATTTGACCTGAGTATTGCTAACAGGCCTTAGTAAAGGTCACAAAAAAAGCACAGCTAGGAAATGGAAGGTGGGCTTTTGGCTGTTTTTCTAGTACATTCTTCAAGCAGCTATAGATACAAGCCTGTTTCTACTCAATGCCCTTTGGTTTGTGTTTTCAGATTAATCTAGGAGAGTTCAAATCTCAAATCTTAGTAAGCCATAATGACACCTCTCTCTCAACACTACTCCTTTCCCCATGCTTTGATAACCAATCACAAAAATCCTTTAATGTTAAGAGTAGACTAGATGTTCAGAAGATCAGCTGGAGGAAAAGTCTGCCCATTGCTGAAATGATGTGGTGCAATGTCTTTCAGTGAAGGGAAGTCCATGAGAGAAAATCACTCTCAAAACCTCTCTCCTCACCTTCTCTGTCATTGCACCATGTGTGGCAGGAAAGCGTGCCTGTGAAAGCCAGGAGACTGAAGGATAAGCTCTGGCAGGTAACTCAGTGCCTATCTATCCTACTCTACCTAAGAGGTGTAAGCACCTTGTTCTTAAATCAGATGTGGAGAGTAAGAAACAGGCAGGCAGTAGGCAGGGAACAAACACCCATAAGAACATAAAAATTTGGATGAAATGTTTAGGCAGATGAAGAGATCTCTGGCTTTTAAGAACCTGATTCATGAAGGAAAGACACTTGGATTTATCAAAGTTTTATAACCTCTTGATAACCATGAAGGCATGCTCTCATCAAGGCAGAAATCATCCCTTTTACCCAGGAAAAATGTACATTTGCGCTAGGCTCGTTACTTTCATCCTAGACTCAGTAAAGTTCAGCCTCTGCTACTGACATGCATCCCTCCAACATCTGCTTGGTGCCGTGACCTGCTGCATGGAGTAATATACCAGTTTTCCCTTAAAGCTATACGAGAAACCACAGCGCTCCTTAAATTGTCTTATGGGTCTTGCCATTCAGCTGGGCTGAATGTTCACTTCATAAACATGTGGCTGGACATTGTTAGTCTAAATCTCAGAAGAGCTCATCATCTTGAATTAGACTAACAGAAGAAACAAGTCCTCAGCATTTTCTTTCAGGGATAAAATACCGTGTGTGGCGTCTAATCGAGGTTTAAAAATTGTGTCTGAGATATGAAATAGCCTCTCTTAGTGTGACATATTCTAGTCGTAAAAGCTAAGTTAAAAATACATCTAGTTCATCTTCCTTATCTTTAAACTAACCTATGTCATTCTAAAGATTTGTCAATAAAAGTAATGCAGAGACAAGCACTGACTTTAGACTTTTCTGAAACAATGACAACAAACCAATGGATAAGGCAAAACAGTCTTTCTCAGGTGTTCATAAACATACAGGTTTGGCTTCAGGACACAAAAAGAAAGTTGAAAGAAAAGGGAGAATATGAGAAAAAAAAATACTGAGACCTTGTTTCTGCCATTGTTGTTTTTATAAAACCAGATCTTGACTGATGTACAAATAAAAGCCGAAGAAGCATTGACTTTCTCCCTCATCAGAGATTTTTGGAAATACTGAATATTAACTTATTCTTAATGCATTCCTGAAATTGATAAAGAGTCAGAGCTGGCTCCTACATAGGCAACAGTAGAATCATAGAATCACAGAATGGTAGGGGTTGGAAGGGGCCTTTAGAGATCATCCAATCCAACCCCCCTGCAGAAGCAGGGTCACCTAGATCAGGTCACACAGGAACATGTCCAGGCGGGTCTTGAAGACCTCCAAGGAAGGAGCCTCCACAACCTCCCCGGGCAGCCTGTGACAAGGCTCCCTCACACTCGTAGTAAAATAGTTTTTTCTTATATTTAAATGGAAATAAGTAAATCATCAGGGTCCTAAGAAATGTATCTTGGACATTATTTTATTGAACCAGGGCTATGTGCCCTATTCAAGGCTGTAAACTTCCTGTAAGGTACAGGGAAAGTCTGATAAAAACACATACACACGCGTTCCTCTCTGCTCCCTTATTTACACATTTTGTATGTGAACCAATAAACCAGGCATTTTTCATCCCCACTAGTCATATTGAGCAGATTCATGACAGATTACTGTAGACTGGTAAAAGCTTTCAGTGGAAAATTTTAACCCATCTGGAGTGTTGAAGATCACCTGATTGTTTCAAGATATTTTTAGTAAGAATGATAGTTGATCTTTGAATTAAAAATTAAAAATCTCCAGCCTCTGCCAGATGCTTTTACTACCTTGTCAAGAACTTCATATTTTTTCCCTGTTGGTGATAATTGGTTGGTCTGAGGCTTAAGTATTTACTAGATGAAAAAATATGGTTTATTCTGTGTCTGATAGCCAATTTATATATTGATGTATCCTTCTCCATGAGCTATCTTAATGATGGCTCTCTAAACCTTATAATTTGGTGTGCTAGGAAATAGTAATCTGGTTTAAATTGCAGAAAAGCATAACATTATTGTTTCACTCTGTTTTACCCGTAAGGACAGTACCCTGTGGCAAGGACCTGAGCCTAATTGTACCAATAACATGAACCTGTAGGCAAGTTTAAAACTACCCAAGAATGTACTGTTAAAACTGTATTTATTATTCCATTCTTCAAAAAGTCATAATTCAAATCTTTAGTGATCCACAGAAATAGGTCAACGTGAACTTTTTTGTATTGATTGTCCATTGTTGTTCTAAGTAGGATTTCAGCCCTCTCAGTGTCTGACTTGAGTGTCTCATCTGCTGAAGCTAATGCTGAAGCATTAGCAGGATGATGAGGTGCTTGTGGGTTTTTTGAGGTAGGTGCCTACCATAGGAACTACCATATTTCCAATGGTGAATCTACAATATTAACATAATGTATGGGTAACTCTATCTTGCATAGGATTACGCAAGAACCAAGTGTTTCTCATTTCCTGTTCCCATCTCCTTAGACTTATTTCCTACCTCCTGTCACCCTATTTTTTCCCCCCAGTTCCTTTCTTCTGCTTCTTCTATGGTTTTCCTACTTTGTCTCTACCTCAGATTTAATGTAAATTTTGCCCTAATTCTCTTCTTGATATTCACATTCTATTCCTGATGTGCTTCCTAGCCTTGTTCTACCAGAAGCTCATTGAACATTTTAATGTTCAAGAAAACACATGGCATTTAGTATACTGCACTTTAAATAAAAATTAGTGCTTCTGACCTTGAGATACCTCAAATATGTAGCCAAATATCAGCAATGCTCATTTAAAAATATCCGAGGCTGCAAAATAGCCAGAAAGTGGATCAGAGGCAGAGCTGGGAGCAGAAGCCCAGATGTGTTTCTTGCTCTCCTTTCAATGACTTTCACTGCCTTGTGTCTGCAGTGACTCATCTGGAGAGCTCAATATACATTCAACTAAAGTCCATGCTTCCAAGAAGCATAAAGTATTATATTTATCTATATGTCTGCTGCACACATACAGAAAGATCTATAACCTATGTTTATTATAAGGGCATATTCACAGTCCATGGTAAGCACATGCCTTGTTCAGAGATATCACAATGTTTCAAGCTACCTTGGTTTATTTCTTCACCATAATCTTGAAATTCAGACTAAATATATAGAAGGGGTCACTCAAATTCATCTGAGCCAGTGCACATTTACACTGAAATAAAGCATAATGTGTGATAATTTGCTTTTCACAGTGAAACTGAGACCATAACCCAAGCACAACCAATCTAAACTTTGTTTAGATTTGATTTTTACAGAAACATGCAAAGCTTCCAACATACCCACAACAGGTATTCAAAGTAAAAGCCGACAGCAACTGTTGGCTTACATCTTTGCAAAGGAAAACCACAGTCATTATTCAGTTCCTTTTCTGTTTCTTGCATTATCTGTTACAGTATATTGCCCCCTTAATTCCGTGTTACCAGCTGCACATATTATTTGAGATCCAAGTCTTCATACTAAACGCAAAGGGCGTGAGTATTAAATCTGTACCATCATACTCTCTGAAGCAATGATAATTAGAAACTAAGCAACTATTTTTAGCTTTATTTTTTCTTGAGCATCAATATTAAAACATGAGATACATTTAAAAAATAAGGTCTCAGAAAACAAATCTACTGCAGGAAATTGCTGCAAAAAGCTAAAGAAAGCAATGAAAAAATAAACTCTTTCCCTAGTGTTTTAATCAGTGTCTGGAAACAAACACATATTTTGATATAAAGTTCTATTTGAGATCACTATTACATTTCACAGTTAGTTTTAAAATGATGCAGAAAGTCTATTTTCTAGTACCTTCTGTATAATGACATAATCTCTCCTACAAAGTGAATTAGCAACCTTTGCATCTCAAAATGCATATCGGAAGGGTTTTTTATCCAATGTGCAGATATCACACAAGTTCAGAAAACAGTAAGAAAGCAGGTAAATTTTTACTTCCACAGTAGTAGATATTCTGCGGTCCCATATCTGCAAAGCTAAAAAGATATTCTTTATCTTTTCAGGCATTAAAGAAATGCTGAATAATTCATTTCCAGAAGTATTAACTCTACAAAAAGATTTTCTTTCATTAGTTTCCAAGTTTGAAGAAATTTTGAAATACTTGTGAGATACTAATTTTACAAACGCAATGTCCTTGGCAAATGAAACTTAATGCCTGCTTTCCTAACCAGCCTTGATTCTTTGTTTACATTATGTATTATGCAGCTTCTGCCTACTCTGTCCTTCTTGAAATAAATAGATAAAATTCCTGAATAGTGGCAGAATGGATATTCGTAATTATTAGTGGCTATCATAAAATTTTAAATCACTGCTGAATTCTTGGATTACTTGAGGGTATGTTTAAGAAGTTTAGATGGGAGAGAGAGATGGGAGAGAGAGATAATGAGACATTAAGCTATTTTTTTTCACCTCTAAAAGTCATTAAAAAAAAAAAGAAAAAAGGAGGAGAAAATCTAGCATTTGCAGCTTTTCCAGCTTGTCTGCATCTCAGCATGTAGAGTCATCACTAAGAAGTCAGTTTTACCTGTGCTCTGCTTTTGCAATGTACCATTTGAAAAGACTGAGTGACTTAGGAAATGAAAAATTATCTTTATTGAACAGGATAACAAATACAATTTCTATCTCAGGTGTTTTAAATGCATTCTTTGACTTATTCAACATGCTGGTCTTTGGGGTGAGATTATGGCACTTACCACTAACCAGGCTTGAGGCCACAACCTGGTGTGAAGTGAGTATACTTTCTTTACTCCAAAACTTGGACAAAAAGACCCACAAAAAAGGCATCTCAAAATGTGTTGAACTTGGAAGAAGAATCATGTAAGGAATTTCAACAGATACAAGGCCAGTATTACTTAAAATAAACCATGGCACTGATCAGATTGACCTCTTCATTCCTGCTGCGCTTTTCACACAGATAGAACCTTTCCTCTCTCTTTGACACGTTTTAGGCTTGCCATTTTAGACAGTAACGTCCCCAAGGCAGGGACTGGCTCCCAGTGAGGCTTGTTATGGTGCCTTCCTCAGTGAGGCTCTGTCCCTGGCTGGTTTGCAGACAACATAGTGCACTCAGCATCACGATCTCTGCCCACAGTCCTCCTGATGAAATGTGAAAGCCCCAAGTTCAAAAGGGGAAAAGATGGCAGGATGTAGTGAATTAAAGTATAGTGCACAAAATAAAATCAAGATCTTTTTAATGGCAGAAACAGAGATGTTAATTCATACTCTTCATCCATATATTTAATTAAATAGTTCCTCAATAAATCAAGACAACATAGGGAAAAACTTGAGAAAGACTAGGAAATAAAATTAGAGGAAAGCGAAGTGACATGTCAGTGCCTAGGAACCAGCTCTTACCTTAGGAAGTAAGTTATGCATCTTCATCAAAGCATGCTACAGTAGAAGATCTGTCAGTAAAACATATGAAGGGTAGTAACTGAAAACAAATTCATGTCTGGCCAGAACACAGGTGTAGCAAAGTCAGCAGTGTGGCAGAAGGTCTATCCCGTTTCCTCAGCTTGCTGTGGATGGGAGATCATCATTTCATTTGGCTGGAAATTCTGTTCTCTGTACCCAAAACTTAATGTTTTCACTTGCATAGCTCTGAGTTGCCACTTCATCTGTTTCTGATACCAGAAAAAACTGGTCTGCAACCAACAGCCATTTTTATAAAGACCACTGAACATTGGATGGTACTACCATGATTTTCAGTAGCTAGCAGTCTGAACTTGATTCAAGTCAGTAATCTGGAAGGAAAATGTACTCTGTCCTATTAACAGTCCTCGGAGCCAGGTCCCCATCTGCTTTTATCTTAATGGCTGCTCTGAGACTAGTAACTAGCATCCCTCCATCCTTCCTTTTTTTCTTTTATTCTTTAGAAACAAGAGGAGGTTCCCTGTCTGTACTCACATCCCATGGGAAGGTGCATCTAAGAAGCTCATTTTACTGTTTACAGTAAGTTACACCATGCAACTATTGCTGTATTTCTTTCCCTTCTGTATCTTCACCAATTTTATAAATTGAAAATGTATTGACAGGGAATAACTTTAGTCTGACATCTAACTTGTGCAATGCATCACCAAAGGAAGCCTGAATTGGTTTTCTTTTTGAAATTGCTGTGCCAAATGCAACCCACAGGGCTCAGGACTACTTTCTGTATCAGAGTAGCACAGAAAAGACAGATGTGATTATTATTTTACTGTGATGTCAAATATGTATGTACGAACAGAAGGACAGTTAGTAGACAGGAATGTGCAATTAGTTATCAGGAAATACCTATTATGAGAACTTTTTCTTCTTTATCATGATATCAAACAGCAGCAGTAACAAAACTGTACTTTCCAATACCACTGCAAATATAATGAGCAATTGCAATAGCTTCTTAATGGAGGGAGTCCTTGTGCCTATGCATCTGGGAGGCATGCATCATTAAAACCCTAGAAAATATATACCTGCAGGTCGATCCTGCTCTTTTGAAAATGGTACAGTCTTTACTACTCTTAAAGTATGTCAATCTAAAGCTCAGAACACCAGGGAATAGTTTTAAACCATACTTCAGGTTAGAAGACTTATCTTTAAGCTGACTAATGAACTCTGTGTGATGTCTGATCCTGCTTGGCAGCAGCAACATGGCAGGTCTTGCATTGTGCTATTCTTAGAGCACTATCCACAAGAGCTGGGCTAAGGCTTGAATTCATGCTCTACGTTTTTACCCCAAGGAATGGAGACTCCAGGTAAGTGGATGAGGCAATTATCTGCAGGTTTTAAATGGAAGACACCTACCCACGTGCTATGATGCTGTGCGTTTGCATAAGGGTTGACTGACAGACTTAGGGGGCTCTTCCTGTGCTGCCCATTCAGCATTACTGAAATGTAGTTACCTCTAGGACAGCCATATGAGAAAGGCCAAAATCATGGAATCATAGAATCATTTAGATTGGAAAAGACCTTTAAGATGTACAGAAGCTGTTCCAGATGAGAGATTTTTTTTTTTTTGCACAGACAATGAAGCAACACTTACTACTAAAACATTGATATGGAGTCTTTCAAAATCTGGGGAGAACAGGTCTTTAAGATTTTATCTATATATCCACAGTTTTTTGACAAACAACCTTATTTACTTGTACCCATTTCTGCCTAATTTTGTAACTGAAGAACAATCACCCTGAGCCCATCACTGCAATCTTTAAGCATTCCATAGATTAGTGAATTCCTTTTACACCTTGTGAGAGAGGGAGAATTTGTAATCCTTCCTCTCAGAGCGAATGAACTGCTCCTGAAATCTCAAGACTTAAATCCTGTGAGATTTCTTACATGTTTTGGAAATCAGTGAAGGTTAGGGGCACTAAAAGAGAAGTGAAATCCCTCAAAGGCTTTTGCACCAAGCAGATTTCTCTAGACTATGACAAAGCAGAGAACTAAATCTAGATGCTCTTGTTCTGTGACTTAACCAGTAGGCCACCATTTGTTTCTAACAGTAAAGGGTGATGAATTGGATCAAGCAGGATATAAAATTGTATTACTACTTCTAGGCTGAGTTGTAGGTCACTTTTACAATCAACTCAAGGCCAAGATTTTACTTGGTGCCTTCCCTCATCTGGAAAATAGAGTGGAAGATAAAAATATGAAGTCACACAGGAGTTTTTTAAAAAACTTTTTGATTAAAATTATTTAATTTGATTTACAACTTCTAATGTTTGTGACCATATTGCTGAATTACAAAAAAACCCCACAAAGGATTTATTGAAAATTAAACTTTCTAATGAGAGTCTGGCTTAGTCAACTAATTTCTGGGTTCGATTTTGATCCTCATTCTAATGAGTCCCATGGTAACTGGAGGCACAGAGCATTTTGTCAAACCAAGGACAGAAATGTTGTAAACTTTTTTTTTTCCTGAAAGTACAAGATATTATGGTCACTTTGTCCACAGAATTTCCTAGAAGCAAAGGGATTCTGTCATTTTCTTATTATAGGACACATCCAATGCACACATCTTCCTAAACGCAGTCTGAAGCATGATGCTTTCTCTTTAAAGGAGAATATTGCAATGAACAGACAATGCTACTTTCAAAAGAGGCATGTATAAAACTCATATACATTTGCATCACGAAGGAAAACTCACTCTCACATACTTCTTTTAACTGTGTTAACTGCCAGTTCAGCCACCAATCCTCCAGACAAGCTTTGTGAATTAAAAAAAAAATCAGTGAAAAAAGAGCTTTTGTCATGCCTGATTATTTCATCTCAAATAATGCAGCTTTATTACTAAATGTTACTTGTGTGGAAATGTGTTGATAAACTTCTTATTTACTATAATTCTTCTGCAGAGTTATGTCCACAAATATGGTATGACAGCAACAGCAGCAGCTCCTGCATGGACAGAAGCTGCTGACTTGCAGAAGCTGGGTTCAACCAGCTTGGAACACTGGGAGACTTGGAGTCCTACTACAGACTCTGACGGACTAGATTCATCATTTGGACTTTTGTGACAATGCCAAGTCTCCAAAATCAGGGTTTTTTTTATGACATCTTTCATGCATTGACACCATTTGACCTGTATGGATCCAGCTGATTGAGAATTCAGGATGAAAGATTGCCAATGGCAAGTTGGTGGCCCCAGGTCATACATTTTACAAGTGAAAGTGGAATGATTCAGACTGAACACTTCATGGCTGTCAACTGATTTTGTTATGGAGTCTCATTCTGAGGACTGAAGTGCAACAAGGCCAAAGGAGATCCTATCACTCAGTCTCAGCCTGAAGTCCTAACTTACAGATTTTCCATATTCTGAGGATAAGAGGAAGTAAGATACTGGCAGGAAACATTTTGTGAAACACATATGTTGTTGCACTCACACTCTCAACACAGACTTGTCCTCTGGATCAGACAATCAGGTCTTCTGAACTGGTCATATACGTCGTTCCATTTTCTCCCTGTCGTGGGAATGAGGCCCCCGGTTACAGGCTGCACAGGCTGCTAGCTTCAAGAAAGCCACCCCTCGTTTTCCCATCCACCCTCCAGAGAGCTCAGAGGACAGGGCCTCTTAGGCATAGGTGGGATTCTGTAGCATTTTAACTGACTCAGGCCAACGTGGTGTATGCTGAACACTATTTACAATACTCATGAGATAGTTACAAACATATGTGTACACCTACGTTTCTCCCAGCTTGGCAAGGCAATGTGTAGTAAAACACATTCCCAGGTTTCCCTTTGTAGGTATTACAACGTGTGATACACTGTATTCTAAGGTGTCTTAAGGCTATTCAACCAGAAGACATTTTGCCCCTGAAGAGTTTGAAGCCATTTCCTCTTTATTTCTGACCCAAGGAAGAGAATGCAAATGCTCTGAGGCTGCTTTAAATTATGCAGGAATAAAAAAAGCCCCTGAGCAGCCCGAGAATGCAAAGGATGAGAGTAGGTAACTTAAGCTATCTCTGTTCCACCCATTCCTTTCAGGTGCATTAAGAGTGACAGCAAAGTTTGCCACTCTTGGAAATTGTCTTGGCCATTTTCATGTTTTGCTGGCTGATAATAACAGAGGTGTCATGAGAACAAATTATCTTGTGACAGACACTGATTTAACAATCTGTGTCCTCTGCAATATTAGAAATGGATACTAGATACTAAAGTCCACCAAAGTCAGCATTACCTGACATGTTGTTTTGTTATGTTTATTTATCATACCAGATGCTATATCAGCTGAGAGTTTTTCCTTACAGTCATAGCAAGCTAACAAAGATAATGTTTTATAAAGCACTTCAAACTATGTAACTTGCAAAAAGTTTCAGTAATGGAAGATAACTGAGTCTGGTGTCTTTCTTTCACAGGTTGCCAAGTGTCTCCTCACACATATTCAGACTGGGCACATTATTTGAAGATATTTTGGAAGAGGAGAAAGACAATTATTTTCTTTCTTTTAACATATTTATGAAATATTATCAAATGATCCTCGCTTTGCTAACACAATACAATGGGGTTTACTTTTTAAAAAGGATTATACAAAAGGATTCATTTCCAGTTTTAAGAAACTCTGACTAAGCAAGATAATTTATATTGTCAAGAAAAGACTCAATTAGTATAAGACTATTTTTTTTTCCCAGTGATGAATGAGCTGCTTGGTGGTAATTGGATAAGGACAGCAAAATCATGTCAATATGCAGGTATCTGCCTACCCTAGGAGGACTTAATGTATGTAGCAACCTGCAACAAGGAAGGAGACGAAGCTGCAGGATTCCTTGCGGAATCGTTGTTTGCCTGTGGCTTGAGTAGTATCCACCAAAGCAACTCCAAGCCTTTCTCTTCACCCTGAGCCAGCTCAGGCATGTAAATAGCCTCCCTCATTATGGTCACTGGGCATGCACTGCATGCAGCATGCAGCAGGTGTGATAGAGGCCAGTCCAAGCCTGGTGTTTCTCTGGGTTTATTTGGCGTAACTGCAATCAGGGGCTTGTGACAGGAGGGCTGACTTTTCACATGGAAAAGGCCTTAAGATCATCAAGTCTAACCACTAACTTAACACTGCCCACCACTTCTCATTGCTCCTGGGGAACCCTGCTTTCCAGAGTGTAGGGTGTAAGCAGGGTGAGTTGATGGAACTATATGCATTTACCAAGTCATTTCTTAACAGTTTCCCACTTTAGATGGATTCCTAGAAAAATCTTAGGGTTTAGCACTGCATGAGCTTTTCAGCCTGCTATGCATGCAGAGTATGTTAATATTGATCAGGGACAGAGGAGAAGGAAGCAACAGTGAAGGACCTGCACGCCCACCCCCATTAGCAATGCTGGGATTACGTGTAAAGTCTTGATAACACTATTCATTCTTAAAGTGACAGTTTTTGTCTGTCTGGTCACGGTAGTTGGCCATGAAAGCAAAGGATTTGGGTCTGGGAATCTCCACCTCTGTACAGGGTCTTTGTCTGTACCTTATAAACAATTCCCAATACTTTCTCCCTAGTGTGGTTTTTCCATGACCTTCTCCCTTTGTGCCTGCTCTTGGCTATAGATTTGAACGCTGTGCTATATCCGTCTTTTCTTTGCCTCTTTGGCTTTTTGGTAACCTTCCATTTGGGATTTCCTGCCAGCAGCACAAGCTGCACCTCTTCTCTCACCTGCTTATGCCTCAGGTTCTCTGTTCTCTTGGTGTGCTTTAGCCATAGACATAAACAAAAAGAAGGAAACAAGGATTTGCTTTCTTTAAGCTGCATTAAGGCAGTCGCTTACTGGAACTGACTATCTTTTGCTATCATTTTATGCCTATACAAACATAGTACACATAGTAGGGTTTTACTCACTTGAAAACAAGCACCTGAGATGCAGGACAAGGAAGAATGAGACCAAAGAACTTAATCCCTGCTTGTTTGCTGCTTAGGAGGGGCAAGTGAGGTGACTTTATTACAGGTGACAGTTGGAAGCCAGGGACTAGGTAGCTTTCTCATTGAAAACCTTGCTGTTGCTTTGCATTTCCAGACTTAGGACAATTCCTTAGTCTGCTGGTGCTCTATAGGTAAAGATAGCATTTGTAAATCTTTCAGTTTTCAGTACTTGATCATTGTTTAAATAAAGCACTTTAAATAAAAGGAAGTAAAGGTTGAACGGTATGGAATAATTTCATCACTTTTTCTCATTCTTCCCTTTATTCTTCCTCTTTCCTCCCTTTGTTTATTGTGATCCTTTTCTATGCTAAGCCTGGCTTATGCTGTAAGGTCCTTTAGTTGCTTAAAAATGTTGTGCATTCTTACTGTGGTATATAAATCTAGGGGCCCGTCTTACACTGGTGAATAGTGGGGCTTGTCCCATTGTGATGGAAGGCAGTAATTTGGTGTGGAAGAACACCAGTTCAGAGGACTGGAGCCACTAATGCTACCTTCCCAGAGACTGCTCTGCTTCTAACAGAGCTATCCACAGCTCTACAATGTTGGGTTTTTTTAATATGCTACCCTTACAGCAAGCAAGAGTGCAAACAGTCAGGAGAGTTTCTTTATCTTGCAGAGACAGTGGAAAATCTGGTTATTTGACTGATAATAACACTGCAGCTCCAGGATGCTGTTCTTCTCCAATGCACCAGACTAAATCTGACTGTGTTCAGTGAAGTTCATTGCTCTTATTTTCACAGCACCAAGGCAATACCACTCTGTCTCTCTCGTTCTCATCAGGTCAATACCCTCCGAATTATTGTGGACCCACACTTCACATCAAAATCTAGCAATAGTCTGGGTTTTTGGTTTTGTTTTTGTTGCTTTTTTTTTTTAAAGCCTGTTCCACCTACTTAGCAGAGATTCCTAATCTCTTCGCACAGCTAATTTGGAAGAGCAAGACTCAAAAGGCTTCTGTGTTGTTATAAACCAATATTTTTAGAGACAGTTGTAACTTAAAGTACCTATTTGGCTGCCTCTTACTGTTTCACATCTCAAGACCATCTTGAGATCCACAAAACTTCTCCAGTGGTAGGGGTGCTGGTGGATAGGAATAAAAGAAGTTTTGTTTTCTTTCTCTTTACTCAAGTGTGTTAGCTAACAGCTTTTAGATTCCTGTAATTGACAGGACAAATTGTACTTTAATATGGTTTAGTTGGCTCACTCCTAGAGCTCATGTACAGTACCTAACACATATTAAAACATTACTTGCTCAGCCTGCACCGGAATATATAATATAGTAGTTAAAATGAGTTAGCTAACACATTTGGGAGAAAAATGCCACTTCCATTCAAGCCAAGACATTCCGCTAATGAGTTGAATATTCCTTCTAGCTCTTTCTACAGCAAAGGGAAAATAGTTTTTACATTGTTCAGACCTCTGGCGTGGGTTTGCAGGATGGGAGAGGCGAGGAGGGTGGCCCATCGGATTGTGCGAGGAGATGGAGTGCACCCCTGCCCTGCAGGGCTGTGTGCTCATCAGCAGCTGAGCAGGATAGAGAAACTGGGCCAGGTGCCTTTGGCTGGGGCCCTGCCATGTGTGGGACCACACTAGCTGCATGACCACAGCTTCTCCCCACTGCTCAGGCTGACTATTTTTGCTGGGACATGGGTAGACGCTGAGCCACAGCACAACGTAAAAGCATCTCAGTAGGAAGATGATGGCCAAGGGATCTTAGGATGGAAGGCAAATGAGTGGGTCCTCCATAAAATGAGTGAAAGATAGATCTAGTTGTCAAACCTGAGGACAGTGCCTGATTCTGTGGGCACTGAAGTTACTAGGAAGATGCTATGACTTGCCTTTGCAAAAGTGGCAGGTGGTAGTAAGGGCCTCACTTTGGATGCCTCCTTCCATGTCTGTTTTCCCATCACCCTACCAACCACAGACCCTTGATTTTGGGAAACCCTGAGCTATAAGACCAGACCTTGTTGACTTCTGCCACTTCTGTTACTCAACACCATCTTGAGACATTCTCCCCAAAACTATCAGTCCAAGTGACTTCTAGATTGCTTGATTTCCCCTAAAGTAAATGTATTTGGTTGCAGACTTTTATATCTGGAGAACAGGCCTTTGAGATTTTAATCACTTTGTACTATTTTACTAAAGGGTTGGTTTGTTGTTGATTTTTTTTCAGCTATATTTACAAATTCCATCAAGCTATCCTTGAGAGAAAGGTGCTTTTTACAAGTCTTCCATTCAGCATTCATGGCACAAATCATGGAAATTCCTTTAGGCAATGCTAGTGCCAGACTCTGTGCCTCCCACTTTTATGTATGCTTAACAAAATGCATCTATTTTCTTATGACCAAACTGTCCTGGTTTCAGTCATCGCCGGGATGAAATACAATTGCGTTAGTAATCCCATATGTGTGGTGCCTGATCTCCTGTTTCTCAGCGTTTCTTTAGAATCCTTTCCTGCCTCGACAAGGAACTTTTTCTTCAGCTGTTCGTTTCTCCCTTTTTAGCTTTTTTTCCTGCTGGTTCTCCCTCCTTCTTTTCCCCTCCCCCGTTTACACTTAACCTTCTGTTTCTCCTCGTGTCCTGGCAGGAAGGATATAATGCAATCACTGCTATACAGTGACAAAAGTAAATATGTAGCTCTGAGTAAGAGCAACAGGGTTGAACAGCCCTTTTGCAATATGATACTGCATAATCTGCTTCCCTTCTAGAGATAGTTGCTTGAATGCTAAAGAGTTGCAGTTCCACTGCTTTTACGACTCAATAGTTTCCACTCTGCTTTTCTTTTGCTGTGCATAAAACAGTTCTTTTAAAGGGACTGCTTCTGGAGCTATCTTCCAGCCTAAATCTAAAACGGGAATAAAAGGCATGGATTCGTGTTTCAGACGATTCGCTTGTCTTTTGAATGTCCATATATTTTTCCGCACGTAGGAGGAAAAAGGAAAGCTGGATAATTTATGTGTGGTAAAGCCACACACACACACACACACACACACACACACACACACACGCGAAGACTTCTAATGCTAAATTCTTATGACTAAGCACCCAACACAGTAAGTGTTCTCTTTACACAACTGTTGCTAGCATGTGGGCTTTTTGACTTTCCCCAAAAGAAAATCACTAACAGTAAAAGTTTTCAAAAGAGTCTACATGACTCAGACGGTCTAAATTACATTGAAAATCAGTGGGACTTCTGCATCTAAAATTCCCCATTGCTTGTGAAAAATGTGAGCAATAGTGAATGGTGCCACTGAAGTGTATTTTACACACCTTCTACAAAGGGGTGCCTTCAGTGTGCAACCAGAAGTTTAAATTAGGGGTTAGCTGTTTTAAGTAACCAGTTAAACATGACTACTTAACTGTTTTACAGAAATAGATGCTTCTTAATACCTGTGAATTTTGTACTTTAAAGAGACAGGATAGCCTTTGCAAATTCACCTGGGTCAGGAGATAGGATATGGTTCTGGATACATTTTCTTTGGCTGTAAAGCTGCCAATCAAGATCCTTTCCTGGATGCTCTCGCATCCCCCACATTGCAGTCTACTGTCACCCTGAATTGTGCTGATACAACTGTCTGAGAGGCTGCACTGTAAACTCATAGTTAAAAATTAGCCTCCAAAAACCTCAGGTTCTCTCATTTCCTTGACCATTTTATAGCACAGTCTTACAGTTTTATTGGCACACATCAGAAAGGGATAAATTGCAACTTGAAAGCAGAACCTTCTGGGAAAACTGGGACTGGCTACATCTTTAGTCTCCTTCCCTGTCAAATAAAACGTACATGGAACCAGAAGTCACAGCTGCACCGTCACTCTTCCAGCAGCATTACCAAGTTAACGCTCCCAGCTGTTAATTACCGTCTCTTTGCTGCCCTTTCAGTTTGCCAGGCTGTGTTGTCACTTAGATCAGTCAGTTGATCCAGGTCACAAATCTATAACAGATAAATATGGATGAATAAAATACAAGTAAGTGATAGGCCAGTAAAATATAAATAAGTATACAGACTTTACCTACCTTTTTTTTTTTTCTTCTCTGGGATGTAGCAAACTATGTGAAAGGGAAACAGGAGTGGCTAAGCCGGCATGACTGGTAAAACACAAATCATCGTAAAAGCCACTGATGACAATTCATATTGATTTCAATGGTGCAGGCCGAATTCTTGCATTTTGCAATCTTTGCAATATATTCCTGGAAGCAGTGGCAGGAGAGAATTGTGAGGTAGGGGAGCTAGAATAGTTGAAAGGGAGGGAAGCAGAACCCTGAGATTTCATAACAGGTTGCTTTGTGTTTTACCTTTAAAGGAAATCTCCTTTCTGGAACATAAGCATCTAAACTACTTCTGCTATTCAGGAACCACCTGAATTTACATGATCAGGAATGAGGTAATGTTTTAATGCAAAATAAACGCAAAGTATCTTAAGTATTTCAGCAATTTTTCTCTAAAATTGACACTACATACTAAGGTGTCTCAAGCACTGAGGAAGATAAACTTTTAGTCCATGTTGATTTTCACAGATTTAACAGCTGAAACTCTGCACCACAGCTAAAGTGTCACATATACCTGAGAATAAAGTAAAAAATTATAATCCCATCAGGAAAGAGAAAAGAAGTAAATTCTACACTGATGAAAGTACTCCTTCATGACACCAAATAACTCTCACCTAGTAAGATAAAGATGAAACCTTATAGCCAGCAACCTAATTTATGGGATAAGAGTGTCTCCTTAAAGCTCATATTTCTCTGACACTGCTTTTGTGAAACACAAGACCTGCATTGTATAAGTAGGATTAAACCTAGAGCCTTCTTTCAGAAGACTTGTAGTTCTAGTTATTACAGAGCTATTTCAAAGATCAGGCCCATAAGAAGTCCTACAGAGATGTAAATAGATGCAGATGCTAAAATTTTCAAAGTTAAACCCCTTGTTACCAACTCTGGGAGGAGCCTCAAGCATTGCGAACAAGCACGATAAAATAATAAAAGCCATAGTTCTTGAATTCACATGACACTGTCAAGCTCTCATTTGGCAATAAAGGCAATTGCTATCCCTCCTGGTTGTGAAGAAAGCAAAAAAAAATCTTGAAAACAGAGCTCTAAAGACTGCAGCATCAGCAAACAAAACAAAACAAATCCTGGAAAAACAGAACTAGCTTTTGCTTAAATCCGTTTTAATCTCAAAATTCTTAGGCCAATCTCTAGGTTTTGATGGCTCATGGATTTTGGACAGATGGAGTTGGAGCTGGAAATGCCTAGCCTGGCACCCAAACCTTGCCAATAAAGCAGTACTAAGGTTTGATATGAGGGTGTTCTAGATATCTACAGAACTGTAGACATTGCATTTCCTCTCTGGTACACTCTTTGCTTAGATCCCTGAATATACATTTCAAGAACCAATGTAAGGCACCTAAACTGAAAATATTAGCTGTAGTTAGCGTAACTCAGTAGGATGGGAAAGGATGGAACTTTAATAGAGTTTTTAAATATATGTTTCATTAAACTGAGGGGTATTTGATTTATTTTTAACATATCTTCTTTCAAATAAAGCCACAGAAGCCACAGAGTATGTGATGCAGCAAAACAAATGTTGGAAAGAGAGACATTAGTACAATTTTTAGAGAGAGAAAAGAATGGAAAACAGGACTAATGTTACATGACAGGTTCTCTCAGGCTGGTACTTTTTCTGTGTTGCAAACCGAGCATGTTGTGGTTGCTACCCAGAAACAACTGAAGGAAAAACAGAAACAATGGAGTAAGGAGGAAAGACACTTCGGGGTTGTGAAGACTGTCACAGGACACTACAAATCAAAGCAACATCAAGGAGTGTAGCAATGGAGGAGCAGAGCCAGGGCTGGGGCCTGACTCAGAGAGAGGGAGCAGTGCTAGAAGGAATGGCACAGGAGAATGGGAAGCAGCAGCAGCAGGGGAAAGACTCCCTAAGTGTAGAGGTAACTTAGACGAACAGTGGGTGAGTAGAGACCATGTTGGCACTTACACAGAGAGCTGCAAAGTTTTAAAAGTAGCCTGAAGTGATGCAGAGAGAAAAAGCATAGGAGGGCTCTTATCTCTGTTTCTGGAGTAACAGAGCTGTTCAGCTGCTGTTTTTGAAAGACTTCAAGTTTAGAAAAAAATGGATGCTGATAAGCAGAGAAAAAACACAACTTTATAATGGATGAGAAGTTACTTTTATGTACATATATACACACACACACAGAGTATTTGTTTCCACTGCAGAGACTGGAGCTGTGGTTTTATGAGCTGAACTATTTTAGCCAAGAAGTGGCCACTGAATAGCTTCACGTTATAGTCATATCCTGATCGAATGTGTTTGAATCCCCAGCAGTAATTGCATACTATATGAAAGGAAAGTAATTTTGTAGGAACTTTTTAAAAACTGGCATGGTATATGTGTATGTGAGTGCATGTGTGTGTAAAGGTGCTCATTGTCTAATCTCTTAGCATTGTTTTGCAAATGCACCACACCTCAGTTATTGGATATTCAAACTTAAAAAAGGACACCTGTTTTTCACAATATGCTCAAACAGCAAGAGAGGCACATGAGAACAAGGTGGAAGAAATATCCCTTAGCACCACCTGCCAGCACACTACAGAGGAAAAGAGAAGGGCAAAGACAGGTAAGGAGTAGGAGCCAGAACAAACAAATGAAAAGACTGATTCATAAAATCAAGAAATGAAGAAAGCTACAAAATAAACGTATTGCACTAGGCAAGTTAATGCTACTCCCAAGAAGCTTTGTTTACGGGATTGGCCTTTACACATCAGATAATCCTTCTAGACATTGACCTTGTCAGCAGTGTTTGTGTAATCTGAATAAGAATACGAACTGTTCTTTTAAATAATAACTCCAGGATGGCTAGAGGAGAGTTTTGCATGAGCATTACACATGTAAAAGGGCCCAGAGCATGTTTCTCTTTCCACCTTGGGGGTACCAGCCCCTGTGCGCCTACTGACTAGGGAGGGCTATGTCACTGCAGCACACTTGCCTCTCGGGTCACTGTGCTGGAGAGCATAGATATCAAAACATGCTGTACTGCAACTAACTCAGATCTCAGGCAGCCGGCATAAAATGACATACAGGAATGTGTTAAAGACACGTTTTCATAGGGCATACTACAACTGAAATATTTCTGTGTGCTGATGACAGCCAGGACAACTTCAGCATGAGCTAAAATCTGAACTCCCATGTGGCACAAGTCAAAGAATGCTGTGGAATACTTTTTTCCTCCAGTCTGATTGGGAGTAAAGCTTTCAGTTTGACAAACCAGTGGCAAAACCCAAGTCATGTAAAAAAAAAGAAAAAAAAAGTCAAAATAATTAAAAAGGAGCCATTTATAGCTGATTAAGTGTTTTTCAAACAAACTCTAGAGCAGTGATCAAGGCATAAGACAGAAGAATCCTGAAGTCTGTAAATTTAAAGGTGCTCCAGAGGCTAAGGAAGCCATGTACAAAATTCCCAATACAGAGATTAATAAAAGTTTGTTAAAATTGTCAATAAATCGACTTTCAAGGCTCTTATAAGCTCACTCTGACAGAACAAAGTCAACCAACAATACATTATTTTAATAAAGGGTAATGAACGAGATCCATGTGGAAGGTTTTAGGCATGAAGCTTTTTGAAGTGTTCCTGGAGTAACATATGAAAATCCATGTTGTTTGAGAGCACAGCCTATCCACACATAGTTGGTGCTGCTACCTGACCTTAGTTTAATTTTATGTTTAAATCAGCTAAGTTCAGTACAGGTTTAACATATCATAGGCAGCAGTGAAAAAGAGTTATGATCTTCAACTAGTTTTCTCCAAATACCAAAATGTGCAAGGGGTAGTTTCAGATCAATTATTCCACTTTCAGCAAATTACTTTCTCTGTGATAACATCCAGCAGTGGAAAGACTAATTTTAGCTGGAAAGTTCACAGAATCTTACAGAGTCACAGTCACAGCTAATTTGAGGCAGAGAAAGTTAAAACACTGTCAAAATATAAATGCTTCCTTCAGCTGATTCATTAGTTTGCATATCATAACAAGGACTTCGTGTTCTTGGTTAAGGTTAGTGCCTCGAGGACATCCTGCCGATGTGTGCATTCCCAGTCTGAATTTCTTTCATTTGTTATGCAAACATCAATTCTTTTTAAATACTGTAAAAAGAGGGTCTTTTTATTGCAGCTAACAATCATCAGCATTAACAATGGCTGTGATGCTGCTTTTTAGGATGAATGATGACACCATATTCTAAAAGATGTTTACCCGGTAATGAATGTTGTATTTCTTATTAGAAGAAATTTATTTGGCAGACTTTGAAACAACTCGCAAGTGAATTCAGTAAGTCCTGCCCTGGGTCAGGAGACCTGGTATTTTTTGAAAGGTTAAACAATTTTTCCCCTCAAGGAAACTGAGAGTTTTAAAAACCCTAAGTAGCCTAATAGCAGGAAAATCTGAGGCTGGTGTGTGTTTTCACTTTTTCCTTGTATGAGTGTAATATAAAGGCAGAAGGCAACAACAGAAGTAGCAGCAGAGTGATGGATTTTAGCAGACTTCAGAAAGGGATAAAATTTTGGATTTTTTGCCTCAGAAAGGCAGTCCCCAGCTGTGCTCTGGATTAAACAAACCGGTTTTGGTGGTCATCTTGTCCATGTTATTTCAGGCTGTCCTGCCATTGGATTTCTGTTTCTCTGAGCCAGAGGGGAGAGCAAGGACAAAGAGACAAACACTTGGTCGGTGGGAAGAGGTGTTGCAAGAGGCCTCTCAGGCCTGCCACATGAGCTGCCCGATTCCCCAGCCTGTCCCCCTTAAAACCCAGCCACTCACAGCTCCTCACCACCTCTTCAAGCTCCCCAACTTCACCTCTGCCAAGACTGCAGGAAGGGGAAGAGGGATGAGGACTTCTTTGGTGACCTCTGAAGTGTTGTTTTAAGCTCAGTGCTTTTAACTGTGCTTCAGGCCATGGCTGCAGAGACTTTATCACCTTGTTCTCAAGGCAACTGAGATGTAGTTCCCACCCAATATTTGGTTTCAGGGGAGAAGCATGGACCAGGACAGAGTCCTCTCTGCCCAGCAGGGTTTCCAGGGCTTTCAGTTGATCACAGGAGTATTAAGGGCCATTGATTCACAGGCTTCTGATCTGTTTTTCCAGCAAAGAGGAGAACAAAGATGGCTTGATTCTTTATTCTTGATTAATATTGTGTCATCTGATGGCTGAACCCCTCAGTCTGACTGAAGGACCCTGACTAAATGCCCAGAGGGCAGGACTTTGTCCCCTAACCTCTGCCTTCAATGCACCTCTACAACATGGTCATGCACCAGCTAAGACCAGAAAGACTTATTGTGCCAGTTAGTGGCATACCCAGATGCTGTGAACCGTGTTGGTCTTGTAGGCTTTGTCCAGAGGGTTTTTAGGCCTCCAGCTGATCTGCCAAGAAAATAAAAAGAACCCCCAGGGTCTGCCAGGGTTTCTGCTTTCCAGATAGCCAAACCTGTGTTACCAGATGATTTCTGTCTTGCTCTATCAGAGCTGCCAAATACAAGCACAATCAGCTGATGAGGGAGCAAAGGAGAAGGCAAATAGACCATACACTCGCATCCTAACCCATGAAATTGCTTTATCTTTCCCCTTATATTCTATGGCCTTGTGGATAATGGTATAACATTTCCTTCTAGAGCAAAGTGGTGTGCTTGTGAAACAGGGGTGTTGCAGTAAGCAAATGTTGGAAGGGTCCTGACAGGAGTTTAATGGCATTAATGGTAATAACAGTAGATTTGAAAAAGCAGAATAGATGCAACAAGAACACTATAGAGATGATTTAAGAGGCTGGGCATCTCAAGACTCATAAGCAGGACAATCTCCTTATGGTACAAACCAGGTTCACACATTAAAATGAAACATTTTGCTTTCATACATGGTACTTGAAGGATAAATTCATTAAATATTGTGACATGCTCAAATTGTGTGATAACAGGGACCTTCTACGCGGCAGAAGGGACAAGCAGATGTCACAGACAGACAGTGTCCTGCAACATTTATGGCATCTGATAATGAGTTCTTTACCAGCAAATACTGTCCCAGCGAGGAGGTCTATTTAGTTTTGGGAGTCAGTGAACAGTGAGAGGGAGAAGCATGCATTAATCCAATCATACACTAACAAGCCTAGCTAAATCCAATGTAAGCAATCTGTGGAGAATAGTTTTATTTAAAGAATAATGTATTAATCACTATTAATTTTTTTTTTCTTTTTTCCTGTTTCTTGAAAGTATGACTGCAGAAATACAGTGTTTGTCCCAAATTCTGTGCTTCTGTGAGTGATGGTAGGCTGTCTGCAGTCTACGCTACATCCTGTGCTCTGGGTCTAATGTGGCACCAGGCTAGTCAGCAATACCTGCAGCTTGCACTGTCTGCAGTGGTCCTTCAAAGCAAAATCTGCAATTGTTAACAGCTGGAACGTGAAGGCTTCCTAGAAACAGTCTTATAATCAAAGCTTAAGCCACTAAGTGGATGTAGTGATAGGTGTACCTGTATACATGTATTTATAGTGGTACTACTGTGACTGAACCTGGTCATGTTTAGGAATCGATTTTCACTTCCATTTTCATGAAAACTTTGCATAATTACACTTCCTCTTATTAATTTTTTCAGACAGCTGTAGTTAACACAGGAGAAGAATTTTTCATTAAGTGAAATATAAATCTCATTCATGTGAGGGATTTGAAAGCTGGAAGAAAGAGGTAAAAGGCAGGCTTAATATCACTACATCTAGTGACTAAAGAAATTCCTATATGAAGATGATTAACTGGCTATTTCAGAAAACTCCTAATGATTAAGGACAAGCAGACAAAATGATACCCTTAACACAACAGTGGACAAAAGGCTACTATTGTAGAACTGTACATAAGCACTAGAAAAGTAGAGGTTCCTAAAGAACATGAGTAAAAGGAACATCTCTCATGTTTGTTTTTCTAACTTGAGCATGTGCTTAAACAGCTATTCTTTTGCATTGTGAATAATTAGTGATAGTCTTCCAGTGCTGGAAGCATACAAACAAATAAACACTTCTTGGACATAGCACAACAGACACAGTGCAGTCTTGTACCTTTTCAAACCATCCTAAACTGATCAGGCATAAATAGGAACTTGACCCTTACTGATGTCATGCAGCAGCACTCTTCCTCTGCAACAAGGCCAGTATGGCACAGAGGTAGAAATGCTCGCTCTCTTTTTCACTGGTGGATGAATGCTGTTCCAAAACACTGACCAGCTATTTTCTCTGTCTAGAAAGATTTTGTTTCACATTGCAGGCTCTCGAGACACTGGACTAAGCAAAATGACTCCAATCACAGTTCACAGGACACCTTTTCCTTCACATTCCCCTTCTGACAATTGATAATTTGTATTTTAACATGCAAAGTCATTCTGCAGACTGTGCCCTAGGGTACCTAACAGTATCTAGTGTTAGGAGCTTTCTTTGCTCCACTGCTGCTTCTTTTATGTGTCTCTGGGAATAGGCATGCAGAACTCTTTCAAACTGGTGTGCATAAACACATATCCTGTCTTCCCATGAAGACTAAACAATTTGAGGAGGAGCATGCTATAAAAGCAGTAGATATACTAGGTGTTTAGTGGCAGACAGGACCAATAGGGTTGGGCTTTTTTTGGGAGGCACAGTGTGCAGAGGGATGAGACAGCCCTGAGACTTCAGGGTGTTTCAGCTTCCAAACCACATCTCAAAACCAGATTAGAGTTGTTTCCCTCTGGTTGTTCTTTTTGTCTTTACCTGTTCTCTCCCATTCCCTTTCCCCAGGATACAGACATCAAAGGAACACATAGTATGCTACTGGGAATGACTTAAAAATATTAGGACAAGCCAGCTGTGAGTCTGTGTATTCAACAGACAAGCTACAGTGCTATACACCTCATATAGTAATAAAACTCAAGGTACAAGTATGTTGGTTTCAATGGGACAGAGTTAATTTTCTTCCTAGTAGCTGGTACAGGGCTCTGTTTTGGATTTAGTGTGAGAATGATGTTGATAACATGCTGATGATTCAGTTGTTGCTAAGTAGCGCTTATCCGAAGTCAAGGACTTTTCAGTTTCCCATGATTTGACAGCAAACACAAGAAACTGGGAGGAAGAATGGCCGTGGCAGCTGCCCCAAATGAGCCAAAAGGGCTATTCCATACCATAGAACATAATAGCCGGTACATAAACTGTTTGACAAGAGGGGTGGATCACTGCTTGGGTATCAGTCAGCAATGGTGAGCAGTTGTACTGTGCATCCCCTGTGTTATCTGAGATTTTCTTTCTTTCTCTTTTTGCTGTCTTCCTTTCAATTACAATTATTAATATAATACTGTATTTTATTATTATTGTTATTATATTGTATTTCATTTTAATTATCAAAATTTTCTTATCTGAACTCACATGTTTTACTTATTTTTGTTTCAATTCCCTCCCCCCATCCCACAGGGAGAGTGATGAGAAAGTGAGCAGCTGCATGGTACTCAGTTGCTGGCTGGGGTTAAACCACGATAACAAATAAGCCAGCCACATATTAAGACAGAAGCAGGGCTATAAGGTAAATGTAGCTCAGCACCTTTAGGTAGAGGATAGAAAAATCTCCTTCTTTCCATCCATAAAAGCCATGTTCCAAATTTATTCCTTCTCAAGGGAATGAAGGGTAAGCTCAACTGTATTGTAACAGTTTAGAGATACGGGCAGGTAATGACAATGCAAAGGCAATCTTCCTCTAAGAAAATAGCATTCAGAACACCTCCGTGAAACTACATTATCCAAAGGACACAAACTATTATACTAATATACCATCATTCAAGAAGTGTCTGATGGGCCTTATACAACCCCCACCATAGTCCTTCCTAATGATGCAAGATCTTGCCTTTTTCCAGAAAAACACTTACTGCAGCATTTTGAACCCTGTCTGTATTATTATAGGGCAAGTTTGTCTTTCAGTTAATGATGTGGCAGGGGGTGGCTTTTTGCCAGGTTTAAGTTAGGCTCCTTTTAAGTTGCAGCCTTTAAGATCCACCTGGACAAGCAATAATTAAAGGGAATAGCAAATTAAGTGTATTAGGAAGGGGAAATGGTTTACTAACCAGGGGGAGAAATAATTTATTAGAAAAGAAAACTTTTAATTTAAGCTGAGAGAGTCATATTACTTCTTTCACAAATCATTTGGTCTGTTGTTGGTAACTCACTTTCTAGCTTTTCCTGCTCCACAAAAATCTACCTTCCCCACAAGTCTGCGGCTACTTCTTTCCCTGGGGCACCATTCCTTGGCATATGGGGCCCATCCTGACATGCGCATTCTGTTCCTGCTCAAGAAGACTTTCATTTTCCCTGAAAAGCTATTTTGGGACAGGATGGAGAAGAGAGCTGGGGGATGCGTTTTTAGACAGACCCTATGTGTTCTCCAACAGCAGAAATAACGACGGACACCTAGGTAGAGAACTCTGACAGAGAGGACTCCCCCGAGGCTCCCATTCACAAACCAAACCAAAAATATACAGTTTAAATCAAAATGAAAGAAGCTACAGCTCAAACGGGAGGCAGGCTGCTGTACTCTCCTATCAGATGAGTAAGTTAGAGTAATCTTCAAGTCATCCCAATTACTGTTTATTTCTTTAAAAACATTTTTCTGGCATGTATCATTGTATCTCACACCATAGTGATATATAAGACCGTAGCATCCATGACAATTAAAAAACTCATGTTTATTAAAATTCAGTTACAGTGGCACAACATAGCATGCAATTATAAACACAAAACAGATGCAACACCATCTCTATAGTCAGCGAAGATTGCAATCTGCAAAACCATGGAAATTTGTGTCCTTGATTTAATGGCTTAAAATGCAGGAGAGCTGTTTACATTCACTGTCAAAATGTTTGCATTACATATGCTCACTGCCCCTGTAGTGGAAATATTTTTCCACTAACATTGCAGAATAAGCACAAAATGAAGATGCACCACTCTTGCTAACAAAGTGCTGGCATAATGCAGTTTCACCTCTGCTAAAACATTTGTTAATGACTCATCACACTGTGCTATTTGTTCCCTTTACCTTGGATCAGCTTCTAGAGAAATTTGGTGTTATGCACATATTCTCAACTCTCCACTGATCAAATAGCCTTCTGTACAATAGTACAATGTTTTCATGTCCTGAAAGCATTAGCAATACAGGTGGGGCTTTTTTAGTGTTCTGTACCACAAACTTTATACTACACAACTGAATGTAGAAAAGCTGCTTGCACCTTCCATGATGTGTTTAGGTTGAAGTAGGTAACCTAGTTATCTTAGGTTGAAGTAGGTAAGCTAGTTATCTAAAATTCTGTCTTCAGTTAAAAGGTACAGTGATGATTTTCACTTTGTCTGTACCCTGAAACCAGAAAGGATTTGGGCAAGTCTCAAGGAGAGTCAGGGGCTTTTGTTAAAATCTCCAGCTAAGACATCAGTGAACATATATTGCAGACATACAATATTCTGCTACCAGAAAGTCTTTTAAATGCTTATCTAAATGCATAAGCACACTGTTGGCAATGCTTAAGTTAATTGCTATGAAAATCAGAGTTTCTCACAAGTCTGCAAAAATGCATGTAATTTACATTGGCACCGTATGGACTTGCCTATCTTTTCTCATGTTTTCCTCAGTTTTTATGGGACTCTTCCCAAGCACATATGCAGACCCAAAATCAGGGTCATCACGTCTTTATACTGGTTGCAGAACATGGGTCAGATACTCTTATTATTTGGCCAATTGCAAACAATTTCTTTCTACAGATAAACAAATGGTGTACCAGTGCAACAAAAAAAGCAGGTGTATTCTGCCCAAAGTACCGCAAGATTGTTTACTTTTGTTTACTATAGTTTAACAGGAGTTGCTGGCATGTTTGTTTCATCTTATGCAACTAAATTGAATGTGTGAAATACATAGCAATGATGAAACCTTATGCAAGAGTTTTCCGCTGTTAAACCTTATCACGAGAAGTACATTCTTTAGTCAAATGCACACTGTGAAAGATGCTCACGGTTTTGTTTGCTTAGCTTTTCTATCGTGCAGTTTCTTTGCTTTTGAAGAAACAGAGGATGATTTTCATCTGAGTGAATTCGGTAGATATTTTGACTTCACTAAAGGCTTCTCTTGACTGTGTTAAAAAGTTTGTTGTCAAGAATATTTACTAACACATTCTCGAGCCACCATTCTACAGCCAGCCAGCATCTGTTAACAACAATTTGCCTTTGGATAAACAAAATAAAAAAAAAAAAAAAAGCAAGCTGTAATTTTTCCTACTTCCATCAAATTCTACTTACCTGGAAAAATCTCTCCCTACCTGATTTGACTGGGACACTGCAAAACCAGGGTCTTCTGCCTGTGGCTTAGGACATTTGCGTCTAAGTTCAGAGGCTTGACTATACCACAACAATCTGGCATTACAATGTGTATATGAAATATATCATCCTTACCAGTCAAAGTGCAAGATGGCTAGGATATGTGAATGGTTGCTGCCCACACATGGACAGAATCGTAGATAGTTCTGTTTAATAGGAATGAATCAGGCTGTCTGTCTTTACAACTGGACATCCACACCGTGTGTGTTTACTGTGAACAGATTCCATTAACAACTCTAATCTTTTCCTCATGAGGCAGAAGAAGCTATTTTGGAGACTTTTATTCTTGATTTCTGAGAATATCTACAAAATGTTCAAAACCACACATATTCAAAAATGCTCTTTTTTTGCCTGTCTGCTGATGTTCCTGTTACATGAAGATGGCACACATATATTGAAACAAACATGACTCATATTTAACTTGCGTGCACACCCAGAGTAATGTATTTGAATGTACTAAAAATGCAATCGCTACAGACAAATATACTGATATAGATCTTCAGCTGCTTGGACTACAAGTCTGTTCCTCCACATCCAAGTGAGCTCTTCTTTGTCCTGACTGCCGTATGACATTGCTGGTGGAAACAGACTGGGGTGTTTCCAGAAAGTTCCTATTTCTCCTGAATTCAGTCATTCAAGACACTCTCTGAAAAATATTTTTTTCTTTTTAAACTATTCTGTTTTCTCATGCTGAGATGTCAGAAATTATAGTACAAATTTGGGATTACTATATGAGAGTACTTTTAAGTTAATCACCTTCTGACAGATCACAAACAGCCCTTTTCATCAATTTCTATTTGTGGCACTTGTTTTCCCAAAGCTTTTTTTCTTTTAAATATTGGAAGATGAAGTGACACAGTAAAAGAGCCATGGGTAATGTTTAAGGAGACCTACACAAAATGTATAAGATGAAAGTTACTTAGTTTGCTGTTTTGCCATGAATTCAAAACCTAGATCAGGGTCACTAATTCTGCAGCCTTTCAACTACTCCCAGGGTGATTTATGGATCTATGCTGAAATGCTATAGCAAACTTAATGGTTTTGCATGGTTGAAGCATGAAATAAGGTGGAATCTGAGTGTTTCCACCTAGCATAGGTTTGAGTTTGTGAGAGTTTTAGAGTCCAAGATTACAGCCAATGTGTGCTAAACTGTGCTGAATTGTGAAGCAGATTCTTCCATAAGGATTTCGCAAATAAATTCTAATTAATGTTTTTCTGAAAATACTACAAACTCAGTGGCATAAAAATACTTACAGACTCACACCACTTTTATTTAATTGGTCATTCCAAAGAAGCAAAGATATTTTGTCTCACCAGTTTCTTAACAGAATGTTTTGCATTTTCTTTCTCAAAACATCATTTCTTTCTGAGAGAATTGAAATAAAATGCCTTTTTACACTTCAAATCAAGCAAAACAGTTCACAAGGCCTAAACTTGTTTGTTTTGTAGTTATCTTGAGCCAGGTTCAGAAGTCAGGATCGTTCCTCCTAAAGAAATTCCAGAAGTCCTAGACACAGAAGTCAAGCTTACTCTTTCTGGATGGTGGAGTCCTGTATTCTTTGCATTATAAGGACAAGGAAACTAGCTCAATCTTCTTGTTATCTACAATTTGACAGTTAGGGGATATAGGGAGAGTTTTGTGTTCAAGCACTTTCTGACCAAAAAGCCAGTTTCTTGTTCTCTCACTAAGTCTCCTTACACTGAAGGCTACTACGCTCTCCTGGATTTCAAGTGCCTAAACCTTTAAGAGTTTCAAGTTTTGACTGCTACTTGTACAGAAGTGTGAAGCTGCAGGCTGTGGACTGCATCCTAAATCCAATAAAGAGGAAGAATTTGAGATTTCAGAGAGTTTTGGATTATAAAAGCCTTTCTACTACCTAGCTGGTGTTCATTCACAGCTGTCAATCCTAGGAATATCCTAGGGAAGTACTCACTGTGAGGTGCTGCCACACTTACCGTAGTAATAACCAAGAACTTTTGTTAGTTTAAGCCTTGTCTCTTGGGTTGATGTCAGCTTTTTCCCAAGAAAAAAAGTCTTTTAGAGACCTCATTTGGAGGATAGTAAGTGTTGTGCAGCTTTACTCTTACCTGCTTTGCATCCTTCCCTCCTTTCACAATTCTCAAGAAGTATGCAACAGAAAAAAAAAAATTGAAGCTGTATCATCCATATTTCCTTGGTAACTTCACATAAATCCGTTTTCCTAGTTGCAAAGTTTTGGGATATTTACCTGCTTCTATAACTCTGAAGAATTTTTGTACAGACAGGCCAAACTCCTGCAGGCAGGATTTGAGAGCAATTTTTTTTCCTCTGTCATTGTGAGGAAAAATGAAAAAGGTTCTTTTCAGGTCTTTACTCTAAGAGTTTCCTCAAAACTCCAATTGCAAAACCCTATAACAGAAAAATCATGATTTTTTTTCCTCCTTTGGCAGTCTAGTTTATATACAGCCAATACTGCATTTCTTAGCAAACCAAACATGCAATCCTTCTGTACTAACGAGGAAGAGAAATGTATGAATTTCACATGCTTAATAAATTAATAAATAAAATCCATTTGTAATGCCCAGCTAGATTTGTTACTGAGTGGTTTTCATGCTGTAATGCAATTTTGAGTTAGGCTCGAATGTTAGAGCTTGTTAAAACTCTTAAAGTTTACTGAGTCCTGACTATAATCCCATTCCACCCATAACAGTGCCTCACTGATTCAATTTATGAAGAAGCAGGTCCTCCAAATAAAAATTGCCTACCTTTTCTAACTTCAAAAATATTTGAATTGACATAAGCAACCCAGCACTTTTATAAGACAGAATCCAGGGATCATAAAAAATAGTTGATGGATAGCCACAGAAGATTGAGGCTATGTGTTTAAAAAGTAAGAGTTAGAGAAAGAAAAAGAACCCTTCTGTTTAAAGCTGTAACTATCTATTTACTTGATGTTTGTGCTGTAAATGTCTTCCTTACACTCTACATAGCAACAACCTGAGCATTCTCCCTTCCTTCAAGATGGTATCCAAGTGACAAGAGAAATGAGAGAATTAATAAAAATATAACAGGGATCTGATTTAAGTGTCTAACTTGTGTCAGCTAAAATAATTTCCTTCCACTGCAGAGAGTGGTTGTGATGGGAGAGCTTTGCTCTAATGAAGTTGGAAACAATATCAGAAAGGAAATAAAGAAGAATTGACTACTGTGACATTTGAGCACAATATTTAAAAGCAGTGATGTGAATTATTGATCTCAATTGTTAACAGAAACTATAAATTTCTTCCAAAACAGCATTTCTGGAAAAAAACAGAATATCTTCATTTCTTTCCACTGATCTTGTTGAAATGTTTGTTGCAAGGATATATTGATCCCAAGGTAAAACAACTTCATGGGTACAGGGAGATTCGAGAACCACAAAGTCACTGTGAGGATAGGGACCTCTGTTTGAACTTCAGAACAACTTTGCCTGCTGATGTTTAATAGTTTGACTACTGATTTTTAGGCTTGATGACAATAAACTGTCAATTAATGCTGCTTTATTTCCTTCACCATTTGTTAACATGATCCAGGATTACCTTCAAGCACCAAGGTGGGACACACACACAAAAAATGAATATATTGGTGTGTTTCTTTGAGAAGTGTAGGTAGAGATATGACAGTTTCTATGGTAACAACAAGACTTTTTTATTATTGACAGAAAAATAGATGTTGAGATATCCTCTTGCAAATTGTCAGTGCATACGCTATTTCTAGTCTCAGACACTGCTTTTAATTAATACACACTTAATCTGTAAATAATGAGACAACCTTTTTTAGGAGTTATACACTTCTAAGGTGTGCAATGAGAGGTGTTCTTTCAGGTGTTTGTTAGGAAAACCACCTATAACGAATCAGAGAAAAATATTCTGCAAGGAAAGTTTTATGCTTTCTGCACTATACACATGATATTATCTTTGTAACCAGGTGATTAATTTATCATTCATCAAACAAACTCTCTGGTGAGTTGAAACATTAAGGGAAGTTCAAGTTAACATAATAAACCAGCAGCTTGATTCCTGTTGATGGCTTTGGTTTTAATATAACATTAAGAAATTTTACTTTTGGCAGGTCAATAGCTACCATGACATCCAGACATACTATTGTCCTTATTTATAGCTAGGCATGCCATTTCATAGACAATGTAATATGTTCAGACAAGACTCCTGCATGCTGCCAATAAAGGAAGATCCCGGCCAGGACAATTCTCCCAGTCAGAAAAATACCCCAAGAAACAGTTCACATGCATATCTTTTTCACAGAAGTATTTAAATGCTTACATTTTTTTGTCCAGATTTACGCCTGATGAAGAGGATCTTGTTTCAACAGCCCACAGCATTGGTAGGAATAGGGGCATGTTGATAGAGGAGAGAATTATTATGGGTTGCATATTCCTCATAAATTGGGTCAGTCATTCCTAGCAACTGTAATTCATGTAAACAGGGCATGCATGGGTTCAAAGCAGCCCAGGAACTACAAGTTGGAAGATGACTTAGTGGTTTTCCTGAGCTTTGAGGCTGTAACATACCATTTGATTATCAGACCAAATGTGACCAGATTTACAGTGATTTTACCCCTTTTTCAAGCCCATTGTTCAGGCAGTCTTGTAAACGGTAAGCGTAAGGTTTGTAGCATAGCAAAGTTTGTAACATCTTCCATCTTATCTTGCAAACAGTAATAATAATAGTAGCCTGTCCATCCTCTTTTTATTCACAGAACAATATGATGGCTCCTTTGCCTCATAAGAAGTCCCAGTAACTGTAATTGAAGCAATGTCAGATGTTCAGAGCTGCTGGAAACTCTAAACTGAGCAGCCATTATTTCTCAGTAGAAAAGTGTTTTTAAAAGTAAGTCTCTGTTTACGGGTGGTACTTATTTAGCCCCATTACAGTGCTCTCTGAACAAATTATAGCTTTCAGTGTGATAATCTTAAGACAGGTAAGCAATGTTATTTTACAGACACATGATCTTGCAGACAAAGAACTGAGATTTTCTTTTGGTTTTACTACAAAATTTTATAGATCGTGCCTGCATCAACACTGAATTTTGAAGCCAGATAAAACCCTGAACTGCTGTTAGTCAGGTTAGACTAGTTCTTCCAGCAACACAAGGTCTGCATAGTACAGGTCCGCTGCTGTCACGTTTGTGTAGACACTCCTGTGTAGTCACTATCTGTCTCTCTACAAAAAGGTTTTCATTAACAATTGCAGAAATACACTACTGCTTCTGCAGGATTTCACTGGTTGTACTTAGCTTGGAGGTTTGGGACTACAGTCATGATCAGTTTGGCCTTCAAAAGCCCCAGTGTGGTTTTTTTCCATCTTTCTGAGTTCAGAGTAATCATCCATACAAAGCAATTTATGTATTTGATTGAACCAGTAAAATATAAAAATAATAAACCAATATCCCAGACACTTTAAAAAATACAGTGGAAAATGTCAAAGTAAACATGGAAAGAAAAGAGGAACAGACAACGGCACCACCACTGCAAATGTATTTGATGGTGCTTTTCAAGCCACATAGGACTCAGGGTTTTCAAGAAAATTCATCAGATTTTAAGGGAAGAAAATCAAATAAAGTGAGTTGAAACATCAGTAAGTAAAGTAAGATGTCATCTAGCTCCACCACTAGCAAGTAAAACTTCAAAATACAAAAATTTGCAAAAGATGATTGATCAGCATCAGTCATCCTGTGCAGACAATTCCTTGTTCTCAGTATCTTCCAGGTTTGAGCATCTTGCACTTTCTACTGAGAATGAACTGTAAAACTTTCCTTTCCATGCATCAGTGGTGAATGATAAGGATTACCATAAGTACTTGTGATGATCTCTGAGGTAGATAAAAATAGACAGAATTTTGCCTTTTAAAAAAATTTTCTCTGTTGAACAATGGAGTCTCATTTTGCTATGTAGAAAATATTTTTTGCTCTTAAAATTGAGATATAATAAGAGACAAAATAAACAAGAAGCAGTGAATTAACAGCAGTCCTATGAATATGTAACTCCTTAGTCAGATTAATAAAAGTTCTTAACAGTTATTATTGGCCACATACTGCACATTAGGAAAGCATCTCCTGCTGTCCAGCTCTTCTCATTGCCATCTGCCACACCGGACTTGGAGAGGTTTTGGCAACTGCCTTTGTGCTTACATTTCCTAAATCCTTCTTCTTCCACCTGACAGAATTTCTCTGCTTTATAAACGCTCATAATCATTATGTTAAACAACAATCGGCAGCGGTCATGGTTTAAACACAGACAACAACTAAGACACTCGAGGACAAAAGAGGACGAGTAAAAGTGAGAAAACTTGTGGGTTGAGATAAAGACAATTTACTAGGTAAACCAAAAGTCATGTGCACAAGCAAAAGAAAGCAAGGAATTAGTTCAACACTTCCCATGGGCAGGCAGGTGTTCAACCATCCCCAGGAAAGCAGGGCTCTAGTATGAGTAATGGTGACTCGGGAAAGCAAATGCCATCACTCTGAATGTCCTTCCCCTTCCTTTTTCTCCCCCCAGCTTTGAATGCTGAGCATGACCTCATATGATGTGGGATATTCCTTTGGTCATTTGGGGTCAGATGTCCCGGCTGTGTATCCTCCCAGCTTCTTGTGTCACTCCAGCTCACTCGCTGGTGAGGTGGGGTGAGAAGCAGAGAAGTCCTTGACCCTGTGCAAACATCTCTGTATTATCAACAATGTCTGCAGAGCAAATTCAAACCATAGCCCATACCAGCTACAATGAAAAAAAAAAACAAACAACCAAAACCAGCACAAGCAGTCATAAGATGAAGGTTTTGAGCCCACTAACATCTGACCTAATTGTACGTCATTTCCACCATCTTTTTTTTTTTTGTCTGACCACCATACTTTCTCCTATTACCTCCCTCTGGCATATAAAAAATGCTGAAATATTCTTCATTACTCTCCAGGTTATAAGTCAGAGGACTGAAAGGGTAAGCTCTGTCCTTCAGAACCACAGGTAGTATCACAACAACATCTAAACATCTGCGTACACTGATTGGAATAAAATGTCTTTTTGTGTCTTTTCAACAATCATTATTGAAGTGCCAGTCATAGCCTAATGATTCATCATTTTTTGTGCAGGTGGTCAGAAGGTGAAAAGAAAAGAAAAGAAAACAAAATTGGAAAAAACAATATCTCTTAAATTCTTACCCCAGGACGGTTCAACAAATCAGTCAGTGACTTTCAGTTCTTTCAGTTCCCTAAAGCCAAACTGATTAAAGGTTTTGAGTACCTCAGTGATGTCAACTTTCTCTGTAGATTTCCTCAGATTAAACAGATTGACAAAGCATCTTTGAGAGGAATTGCAATCTTCTTCCTTCCCTCACTCCTTCTCTCCCTCCCCACCTCCACTGTCTCTGCACTGCAGTCTGAGCCTCATCCTACTGCCTTTACATGGGGAGAGTGGGCTGGGTCCAGCTCTGAGCGTGCTGCTTTCCACAGTTCAAAATCCCACCTTGAGTGATGGTCCCATATCTGTGCCGTGGACTGCTCATGGCTTTTTTTAGCAGCCCAGAGGGCCACTCAGTGACATGCAGCTGGTGTCTGGATACTTTCAGCAGTTGCTCACTGCTGGGCCCTGCCTGTAACATCCTCTTTTTTGTCAGTGCCACAAGAGCAAAGGGATTTGGGTTCCTATCTCCAAAACTGAAAAGGTTCCACCAATCTTTTCCCATCCAAGATGTTGAGAAATGGTATAGTTGATCGTGTGTGCGTTTTGAGATCTGGTTGAATCATGAATCTGAATGAATGGAATTGGAGGATCTGACCCAAAGGTCCTGTAATTCCTGGAAGGAACAAAGTTTCCTTGTGGTGCAAAGCAACACTTCCCGGAGATAGTCCTGTGAGAGCTCCACCCACAGACAGCAGGAGAGAGAAGGCCAGAGCACCTTTCTGATATGTCAGAAGGATCATATGCACCCCAAAAAGACAAAACCCAAGCAAACACAACTGCATAGTTAGCAACTGAAGAAACATTCGAGAAGAGACATAGTCAACAAGGCTATATACAAAATGATCTAAGCTGACATTTTCAGGCTCTAGATACATCCATGAACTACTGTAGCAAGATGCTGAATCTCACAGGAGTGATGAATAAAAAGACCTGCAAAGGATGAAAAAAGCAGACATGAGGTCCTTGTGGCTGATTTCACCACCAAAGACAAGTTGAATAAACATAACAAATTATTACACTGAAAAAGAATCTTTAAATTTTCTCTTGCAAGAATTTTTTTAGTAACATAATAATTTCTCTTTCTTTATTCCAAACCACATCAGTCTTGAAGTTACCTGGGAGGACATTCATATTATTTCCAGCTTGGAATCGCGGCAAATGTTAGTATCTGGTCCAAAAAATCCTTCTACACATAGCTAGCTTTATAAGCATAAGTAGTAGTTCTGTTGTCTTGCAGGTTTCACTAAAGTTTGTGTAAGCATATAGGTAATTTTATCCTTCTGTGAACTGAAAGATCTCCTGAATCTTTTGAGGTTAGCCTACCGGTAATAGGACTGGGTCGTAGTCATTTTTTGATCAGCTCTGCCATTTAATTTGGTGCACAGTGATCTCATGATAGGATATGCAAAATCGTTTTTTCTTAAACAGTCATTTGAATGCTATATTTGTTAAAGGGAAGTCAGCACGTCATTTTGTTCTTTGGTTTTTCATGAGTCTTTTACCAGACTGAAAATTACACCTTATTTTCCTCCATTGTCTGAATGCCAAGCTGAGCATAGTTAATGCTGGTGTTACTTTGAATTACACATGCATACTGATTATTACCATCGAAACTGGTAGCATTGAGGAAGCACACCAAGTGGTACATTGCAGGTAAAGATATCACCAAGCTGTCAGTCGTTGCTTAAAGGCGTTTGATCTGGTGGCAGATGTTCACAATTCCTGTTTGTGAACACAAGTAATTTCACGTGGAGTATGAAACCCTATCTTTTCTGCCCCCTTCCAATTGCATTTCACCTGCTCAAAACCTTATGGATTCAGGTAGAAACAGCAGTTGGGAAAGGGGTTTGGACTTTATCCAAGCAGGATTTCCGGTTTTATTGATTCAAAAATAAATCTTAGGAGTTTAAAAAGATTTCTCAAAATTCTGGTTTCCAAACCACTGATGATCTTCCTCAGCTATCATTTTCCAAAGATGTGCCTTCACAACTATTAAGTATCAGGAGATTTCAGTGTTCTGGACCGTGCTGAAACCTGCTTTTGAAACTTAAGCAAGACACCAAGTGCATTACAGTGGTTCCTCTCCCAAGGAACACAGTTTTGTTGTGCTTCATTTTAAATTCTCACTTGGTGCTTCTCTTAACTCCTTACCCTGGTTTGTCTGCCCCCACAAATCGTCTCGTGCAAAAGCTTTGGGTTTGAACTCATTTTCCTCCTTCCCTGAAAAGCAGCCTTGGGCCATTGCTGCCCTCAGGAGCTCTCCTTCCCAGGATGGCTTGCTGATTAGCAGGGGGCTGGGCTCCTTTCCTTGCAGGCATTAAGAGATAACCAACAGGAGCAGCATTTATTTGCATTATGCTGACCTGATAAATAAAAGCAGTCTTGACTATAATTTGGAGTCAATCAGAAGCAAGTAGAAAAAATATACTGGGAACGAAATAAACCAAAGGGCACACAGATAGAGGTTTGGGAGCTATTTTGTTTTGTGACTTAAAAATAAAACAACATAAGGGGGAGACCAAATAACTTGTAAATGCAGTGGTAATGAAAACTTCCTTAAAGGTATGGCCATGGGACATTTCTACAGCTCTTACTCAATCAGATAAAAATTATCTTGGTTTGGATTTTTAGGAGAGCACATTTTTTTATCTCTGAAATAGTTTTTCAAATTATCCTGGCAGTTTCAAAGATACTTTTTTTTTTCTGTCAAAATACCAGGATGACTTAAACTAGACTGAGAATAAACGACAAGAAGTGCACTGTTTTCTCTATAGAATAAAACCAACCAAATAAATAAAAGAGTAAAGCTTTCTGAGTGCATGGAATTTGACACAAAAAGCACTTGAAACTATGTCCCAGACCTCAGCATTAGTTCTTGGCTTCTCTGCACTGGAGAAGAAAATTAACTGGTTTAAGGAATGCATATGAAATTTCCCATCTGGCTAACAACATGGATGTTTCTGCTCAATGTGACAATCTGAAAACGCTGCTGAGATGTTTTAAAGTCAGTGTTTATATCTAAAAAGCCAAATCTTTCACAGCTAAGGTGGCCTTCCCTGCTTTCCTAGGAAATAAATTAATATAATAAAGTACATCTGAAACTAATTCTTAAAGGTGCACAGCCATGTTATATACTTTGATAAGTGCTCCTTAAAATCCATCTTCTTATGCTGACAAAAGTATTTACTTTCAAAATTGTTTTCTTACTCCATCAAGGAACACTTAATAATTGGGTTTAAAGCAAATAAATCTGTTGTTTATATTTACTTGCTAATCAGCTTAGCATTGCTAAACACATGTGTCGTGCAGGTATACTACAATCCTTAACTTTCAAAGGCTGCAGATACTTTGGAAAAACAGATGATGCTATGACAGACAGGTAAAGAGCACCATAAAGCTGCCTGCTAGATACAGTGTATGCAGAAGCAATTTGCCTTCTAAAACTCCGAACATGATATTCTCTAATATTTCCTGGCAGATCTTCAGTAACTAGAAAATAAGCATTTCCATATGTAAGAAAATATTCCTTTGAAATGTAGATTTTTCTTTACAAGAAAAGAACACGGAGAGAATTTCATTTATAAGCTAGGGGTTCATTATTATTTATTTTTCCGCTTTGAAAACTGTTGTGCATTTCCCATACAGCACTTAGGTGGTAATTGCAATTCTAATGTGAACTAAGTTACTCTTAACAAACCTCCTAGCTATCTTTGTCCTTTGAGAATAATCTCTCAATAAACAAATTTTGGCTAAGACTTCAGCTCCTCACCAAATACTTGGATTATGTTAAATTTGATAAGCTGTAGCATACATTACTTCATTTATCTAAAATTTCAAATATGTTCACAACACTATTTCTCTGTTCCTCTGCCTTTATAGAGTGTTTTCTCCTTTAAGGAAAACAGCTTAAAATGGTTGCCAGTCATCTCAGTTGCTGCAACCACATGATGCAATCTATTGTCAAATTAGTGGGTGGCAGCAAGTGGAAACAGATTTCACCAGCAATAAAGCCTGTCACATGATTTCATCTGTTCACAATCCTACAATCTCAGCCCATTCCTCCTGTTCGATCTAAAGGCCCTTACCACATGGAAATTGATCTTCGCTACCTTAAATGTGATTGCTAAATAACAGGGTTTGCATTTGTGGTTAGTTTTCACTAAGTGGCATTTTTTAAATGTACAGAGAATTAAACCATTTCACACAGAAAACTTCGGACAATTTTAAAAAGTGGGCCAAATCATAAATGTTTTGCTAAGTTAGAACTCAAAGAAAACAGAAATAAAATATTTTTCAAAAGACCAAATCTAATGGAAGTCTTATAAAAAGTTCGTACTTTCAAAAGCTGAGACTACAGTCCATATTTGTAACATGTAGATGAAAACTGTATCTGCAGTACAAATAAGTAATCTCCTAGTATTAAGTTAGCAGTAATTACATATGAATCAGCAAAAAGATGAGGGGGTGCAGAGAGCAAAGTTGAAGCACTACTTGGCATAAAAATAGCTACAAACTTGTAATGTAAATGGAAAATAGAAGTATTTCTTACCAGAAGTATTTTGGTTTTCTTATGAAATAGTGTTATGAGAATTTTCTTCTCATTGTAAGGGCCATTGAAATCATCATCACAAAATATTTAGTAGATCAGGTGTTCTTGGTTCTCTCAAAGTCTACAAAATATCTTCAGCCCTGCATGGTCCAGCAGAGCCAAGAAATTCCAAGTTGCGGCCAAAGTATTGGATTTCCACATTCATCTTCTAATGATAATAAGACGGAGAGTGAGGAATGAGAAGCACAGACACAGCAGCAAAAAGCTTGGTAGCAGACCATAGTGAGGGTGACAGAAAAGAGAGGTTTGCTTTACCCCTCTGTATACCATACCTGAAAGCCAACTGAAGCAGCCACAGGCACTCGAGGACTCTCCCACCCTCATATACTTCAGGCATTCCCTGTTTCCCAAAAGACTCTTGGAAGAGTGCCGCTGTCTTGTGCACTAATAACCCATGGGAATGACCATTTGCCAAGGAGTGCAGGTTACCTTTTGACATGTCAACACCAGAGAAATGTAGTTTCTTATAGCCTCCTGCTTGGGGCTAGGCCTTTAACAAAACAGTACTGCATAACTAATCGCCTGTGATATTGCTCTACAATAACTATCTATCCCTGTTTGAGATGAGGACAAATGTAATGCTCTTCAAAAATAGCTCTCGGCACCCCGGTTCACCAGCTGAACATTGATTATTTGTGAATAATGTGATTCTCACTTAATAGGTTGGTCAGCTAAATTAAACATAAATATTTGTGCTGTCAAATAACATTCAAAGGCCAACACATTTTTTTTTCTGGAGGAGTAAATGTCACAGATTTCATTTTTAGAGAACTGCAAGGTAATGTGCAGATCAATAGGATCACCATTTCCTTAACAGCTAGAGAAATGCTAGATCCAGTGCACAGCACGTGTTTGAATTTCTCAGTCATTACTCAGATCAACTTTGACTACAAATGGAATCTGGCTATAAAGCTTCTAATGCTGCATCTTCTATAAACTCTTCCCATTAAAATTTGGTTCTCTTGAAGCATAGGAAACTGGGAATCCTGGAAAAATATAGAGCACTAGATGTAAATGTGGGTCCAATTCAGAAAAGCACTGAAGGATGTGCTTAACTTTGCTTGGATCTTTAGTTCCACTGAAGTTAAGCACATGCTTAGATGTTGTTTTATCTGCAAGGTTCACTGTTGAAATGACTTTATTATTGAGGTAGTTTCACAGACACAAAGAAATACAATAAATTTGAGAGATGATATAAGAAAGAAGTCCCCAGTCCCAGAGTTAAAGGTTCTCTTTTTTGTGTATGTAGTCATTCATGTAAACAGATCTGTATTTAATTGTATTTCTTTTCATTTCAAACATATATGTGTGTCATGTAGACAGTCTTGTAAACAGATCTGCTTGTAAAAAAAAAATTATGGAAGAAGATCAAGTATTTGCACATCTAAGGATCCATTTGCATGGGCAAATAGTTGTTTACACGTCTGGATGAAAAATAGGGATACACAGATATGCAAGTAACTCTGAAATCTTAACACACATTGCCTTACTGGATAAAGCTGGAAGAAAGTCAGCAGGCAAGAATTATCCAATTAAAAGTCTGCAGTCGTGTGTGCATTTGGAATTAGTTCTAAAGGCTCTGCAGAAAGAATCTACTGCAGTAAACATTTCATCGTCACTAATTCTGTTCAGATCTATTGGAAGCATATCAGTTTTAGAAGATCCATTAATACATTTTGGATTGTGAGGGAAATCAGCAAAATATTTGTTTGGAAAGTTGCCAAAAGAAGATTGATCTTGAGACACGTGTAGCAGGAAAGTATCATGACTTTATTCACTCTCAAAAAACCCCAAACCAGAAAATCCCGATTACTGAGAATCTGAGAGCAAAATCTGGCTCTTGGTATTTTAAAACAAAACAAAACAAAAAAATCCTGAGCATGCTCTGGTTGCTATAGAGAGAACCTCTTCCTTTCAACAATTGCAGATGTGCTGGAGTTGAAGGGAATGTGTATGTCTGATATTATTTAACAGCTATGTAGAAGATGCATAAAAGTGATCTGAGATATTTTTCCCCCCTAAAAAATTGATAATTGTGATTTATGCACTGACCTCCCAAAGGAACATAGAAGCATTCCACAAATAACTGAGACTTAAGTAACCTTAAACAAAACATATTAGTTGGCCAAACAGTAGTGCTTGTTTACAGATAATACAATGAAAACAGTAAAATAAAACATGCATTAAACAGTAGTCAAATGTAAAAAATGTAACACATAGTTGCCTGATCTCTCTGTGTAGAAAACCATGAAAGAAAGTCTGCAGTCACTAATGAGAGGCAAAGAGGAACACATCTTACTGCTTAGGTCTAGTAAAGAAAGTTCACTGCCAGAGTATCCTCATCTCATTCTCCACTCTTATCGGTGTTTTGTTCTGTCATGTTAGTATATGAATAAAGGTAACTGCATAGGTCTTCCTTAGTACAACACATAGTATAGTGTGGTTAAAAACTCCCCGCTGTTTGAAGTTATTAATACTTCACATTTAGATCGCATTAGCACCAAGAGGCTGCTGATTGAGGCCACATCGTTGTAGTTTTAAGGAAAAAAATAGAGGAAGTAACAGCTTCTGCCTCAAAGAATTTAGACTCATTTATACAGCCCCATCAGGCAACTTCTATCACATTTCCCAGCCTTGTCTTCTACATAATGCAGGCCCAAGTTCATTGTCAAAGTGCTGTTTTTGCAAGCCAGTTTTATGAGGGCTTGGGTTTAGTCACCTTCTTCATCAGCTCCTCAGCTGGTGCCTGCTGGTGGGTGAGAAGTGCAAGTGAGTAGGACCAGAGCCGGGGTGGGCTGCAGAGAGAAGACGTGGTGGCCACGCCAAGTAAGCCAAGCAGGGCCTGCTTGCATGTGCAAAGCCGTTGTGCAGCCCTCCACACAAAGATGCGCCTCTCAAGCCTGCAAAGACTTGAGAGGACATATCTTCATAAATATATCACGATGACTTAACACCAAGGATAAAGACAGGCTACTACAGCTAAGAACAATTTTGGCAGAAGACATGGCTATGAAATACACAGTAGATTTAGAATCTATTTCTCAATGATCAGCATAGTTAGGTTTTGGAGCAGCCAGCTTTTAGAAAGAAAAATGGGGCAAAATCTTCAGGTATTTATAAGATTGAAGCACAATCCATTCATGAAAAGCACAGCGTGCTGTGACCACCTGGAACAGCAGAGGGCTGGCCTTGACAAATAAGAGCACAGGTTTTCTAGAGCATATTTAACGTATTTATCATTCTCAGACAATCCAGGATTCACATGATGTTGACAACAGTAATATATTCTTTGTAAATTGCAATTGGATCTTTGAATCTCCAGACAGTTGAGAAACTAGTTTCTCTCACCTGTTTAATTAACCATGTCATGTTTTCCGAGGAGAATTAATTGTCTCAGTGAAGCAATAAAGAGACTCAAAGGTTCAAAAGAAAAATAAATACAAGTACGCAGCAGAGCAAACATTTATCCAATAAACATTTTCACAGCTGAGTTTCAAACTTCTCATGTTCCAGCTTCTTATATTTTATAATCTCATCCCACTTGGTCCTGGCACCACATCTCTTTAAGATATGCCTCATGGGAAAACACTGCCTTGGTAATCAAAACATTTAGACTGCAAAAGAAATATAAAACAATTCTCAAGGAAGTTTTATGGTGCAGCGACTGCTCCGAGACCAAATTGCAACTTTTCCCTTCCTGGTCCTTAACAATTGATGAATTGAATTGTTTTTTATATCGAGTTAACTGTATCCTGATTGGATCAGATTTTGGCAGATGTTCCCTCTGAGTAGAAACCAGTGACTGTCCTGATGACAAGTGCAGCACATCTTCTGTTTAGTGTGTCTTCTTTCTCACTCTTCTGCCCCTGAGATTGGCTGTTGCTGCTTTCTGTAGCCAGAGTTAACCCTAAAAGTCTCAATTTTAACCAAATTAAAACAGTTTCTATTATTGTCTTTCTCTTTTTTTTCCTGCAACTGCTTTCATTTCTGCTTTTACCACCATTTTTCAGCATCACTCTCAGAATGGAATACACAGTTGCACGTGAAAAGGAGAAATGAAAATGATCTTCAGATAGCTGTTCCTACAGTGGAAAGCATTTTTAGCGTTCAGCTGTGGTTACACGATGGAAGAAAACCTTTAGGGTATCTATGAGATGGGTAAAGTGGCAATCATTGAAATTATGTTAATCATTATCAATTCAATCCTGAGAGGGCTAAGGCCAGTTCCAAAGACACTGAAAGTTTCTAATTCTCTGTAACTTGATTTTGCATAGAATGTTAACGTGAATAAATTCGGTGATTCTGTGAAAGACCAGCATTTAGCATCTAAGCTGAGCAACTTCTTCCTTAAAAAAAAGGAATCAGAATATGTCATGAATTTCATAAGTGCACTTGTATGAGAATAGTTTCAGTTTGGCAGGGGAAAAAATTGTATTCTGTCTTCAGAAAAATCTTCAGCAATTTGCAAGCTTCATTCTTACAGATTTGAGTATTTCTTAGTCCTTAGAAAAACTGTTGCCTCCTCAAAGGTTTTCTAGACCTTTGGGCCAGATATTCAAAAAACCAGACCAATATACTGAAGCTTCAGTGAAGACAACAGGCAATAAGCCATTTATCATAACCAGCTAAAGGTCTCCTTTTGCATATTTCAGCTCTAGAGAATAGTAAATCTCACTGAGAAAATAGCATGCTGCCAGATAAGTTTATTTTTAAAACCTGATGATATATTAAGTATGGTTTGGATTTTGCATTAGTCAAACAAAATTGAGAAACACCTTCCTTTGATTTATTCCATTTAGGTATGGTTCAGAGTAAATCTTAAATGGTTAATCAATGGTCTAAGAATTCCATGTCTGTATGTCCTTGACGTAATTCGAACTTTTTCTTCCAGTTGTGCTTATTTCTGCATGTGCATGTCTCTCTTTAAATCTGCTCCTGTTCTCACTAACTAGACGGCAAAATTCTTACAGTTGCATTTTCCTGGTTTTATGAGCAGCAAAGACCTGGCAGCTCTGGATGTCCAGTCCTTCTGAAATTAAACTCCAAGTGTCAAAGGGCCTCAGCAATGGGACAGACTATATAGGTATTCCTGAAAGACCCATCCCTTTCAGATTAAGAGAAATGCAGAGTTTTGCTTTCTGTAAATAAAGGAGGAAAATCAGAAATTCCGAGGAGTCCTCTGATTTTCTTTGCCGAATGCTACTCCAGTGCTTGGAGCAGCTAGTGACACGTCTCAAGATGCAGCAGAAACATCTCCAAAACAAACCAGCAGGCAATGTCAGAGGGAAATGCATTTGGTGGTGTGGCTCACCTGCTTTTCTTGAACTGGTGACAACAAGAGGCAAGGCTGCAGTTGCTCTTTGTGGAATACCTACCCAAGGAGACAAAGGTTTTGAGTTTCCCCACCTCCTGTAACTCACACACCTGCTCCTGGTCAGTCACAGTCTGGCCACTAGTAAAAGCAATAATCTCTGCAGCACAAGAAACAGGCAGGCTGCTTGAGCCTCAAGTGTACCAGAGAGCCATCGTGAGGAACTGAACAAGTGGAGTTTTTTAAAGATGTACTTATAAATCATTAAAGTGACAGGGTATGGGCTTGGAGTTTGTTTTGCAAGCTAGAATGGGAATTGTAACATCCGTATTTCAAAACACATGCTCACCCTTACGTTCCCATTTCCTGTGGATGGCACCCAAATTTAACATTTCATTTCTTGAAGAGTAGTGTCTTATATTTATTTGGTAGAATAAGCATACAGCTGACTACAGCAAATCCAAGCAGTTCTTTTAAAACTATCCACTAACATCAAGATAAGTGCATTTCAAAAATCCCCCAGGAACTTAAAAAATTCACTGCTTACCAGCTGTTTCACTTGCTTGTACTTTACTGGAGTTGTCATGGGCTCATCTCAAACCTTTGTGACCCCCAAAACTTTTGAAACCAGTCCCACCTCTGCTGTATAGAACAGCATGGGAAAAGCCAGGCTGAGAGGAATCTGGATTCAAGTTGTTATGAGATTTCCCAGAGTGTCTTAAAGGGGCCACTTTACCTCTGGCAACTGGTGGCCAGGCACCTGAGACAACAAGGATTATCAGAATGCCCACCTGGTGGGAGACCATGACGCCCTGTAAGGGCAATTCTCCTGGTAAATTAGGTATACAAAGGGAATGTCCCAAGGGCACACTGGCACAGACACTGGGCGAGGGGGTCCAATTAAAGGGCTGGCTGCCTCAGTGAGTTAAGACAGGCTGCTGGTTGCAGTCATAGTGCATTTAAATTCAGGCTCCAGAGTCACTGCTTGCAGCTGACATCCTGCAAGGGCCAGGCAATCCAGGCAATGACACAAGTGAGCCTTGTTCTGAACAGCAGGCCCTTACCTAAAAGTTGGTCCCCATAAATGGCAGCAGTGACAAACTAGGTAGATCTACAGCCAGGCATCTCATTTTTTAATAGGCACTTTTACATAGTGGCTGTGGAGATGGATGGAGCTTTGGTGCTCCTGAGAGGAGGGGAGGTGCAACCATATAATTTGTCACAAAATGAAGAGCACGTACAATCCCTAGCAGTGACAGTTGAGGATTATAGCCTTCTTTAATTTGCATCCCTCTCTCTATACTCCCACAGTTCAGTGCCTACGTTGACTGCAATGTAACAGTCTGGGTCTGATGAATCAGAAATCCTGTGGCCATCGTGTTGTTCTGAAACATGCAGATTTGGAACCTCACACATCTCCTGTGATGAAATTTAGACCTGATCCTGCTTGCATTCAAGCTAATCCCTCAACTGTGATGTGTGGTGAAGATGCTGGTTGCTGCAGTATCTGGGCAACCAGTTCTTAAATATTTCTGCTTTTCCTTTTGGCTGCAGCTTCCTTCAGTGTCTGACACACTGCTTTCTCCACTGCAGCTACCTTAGTCTTGACTGTCAGCAGGTAGGGAGGTGACTGCTGATAGATTAGATTTTGGTTCTTGTAGCCATTGCTGATGGTCACCCTGCTTCCCTTTCATCAAGAGGATTTTAACATTACAAAAAACCCCAAACAAACAAACAACAAAAATCCACCACATAATTTTGAAGACACAGGCAATGTGTCATGAACCATGATGCACCGGTTCCCATTTAGCACAAACACCTGCACACTGGTGTGCTAGTATGAGAGCAATGTCCAATGACCTTTCTCTGCCTCAGGTTGCACTTCCAAGGTTTGGGATTACTGCAAGAAATGGGTGTGGATTGTCCTCCATTAGCAGGAGTTGCTGGACTTTGGAAAACCTCACTGAAGGGTTTGAGTGTATTTGTAGGATCTTCAGGACAGGTCCCCATGCATGTGAGGGCTGGCCTCAATAACTAGGGGTTAATTGACACTCTTTTGATAAATCTGGCTATGGCATTTATGCCAAGGCTTTCAAAGGGTGGCAAGTCTGGGGAAGGGAGGGGCTTTCCACATTGGTAGGCCCATCTGAGAACTTTTTAATCCTCATTACTGTTACACTTTTCTATTCCTGCCAGCCTGCAAGAAGGTTTGAAAGTCAGTCTGACCTCTTGTGTGTCTGATCTAGATCCAACAGGGAATGAGATCAGGGAGCTGTGAGAAGCAAGCTTAATGGGGAGACTGCTGTAAATGTAGCAAACAAATAATAGAGGCTTGAGGGTTTTTTGTTGTTGTTGTAGAAAATACAGTGCTATGGCTTTTGGGTGCCAAGAGGCAGTTCTTTTAATAGCTACATTCTTTGTAATGCTGATGAGTGGCAATATAGAAAGATGAAAGTAGGAGGGCATTGTATTATAGTCTTACATATATTATGCCACAAAGAAAATGTGGTTGCTGGGTGGGGATTCTTCACCCTCCTCCTGCTGAGCTATTCATACAAACTCTTGTCTGTGGATGGCAATCGCCATTCCATCTCTCCTAAATGCCAAGGGGTTTGCCAACTGACTTTCAATTTTTCAAGTGGAAATCGCAGGACTGAATGATGCATTGAAGTATTTCCTCCTACACCTCACTGCTCCTTTAGGAAGCGAGCAGACATTTTTTTTTTTTTTTCAAAAGATGTATGCCATCTCCTGGGAACAGTAGAAACTGCAGGCCCCTTCCCTGGAAATCCCTTGTAGTTTACATTTGCTGTCTCTCGGCGGGCATTATATAACCACCGGAATAAGGACCACATAGCTAGGACTAACCTCTACTAAATCTGTAGAACTGACTACAATTTACACCAGAAAGACTCAAATTACACTGAAAAAATCGTAATTTACTTTGTGCATCAGAAGATTTGGATTTATGCCAAATAGCATGACAAGGTGAGATTCCGTGACACATGGTGCTAATCGGTTACAAAGTTGTGGTGGAGCTTGGCGAACACTGATGCGATGTTCCAGTGCAAAGGTATGAGTGCTGAAACAGAGCCCATGGCATTGCTCTGGTGCCATTATTTTGTCCCAGAAGACAATGTCAAGAGGCAGAATAAAACCATCAAAGATTTACTTCTCTGACATGATTCTTTAGCATACAAGAGAAGCTATGTTTCTCTTAACCGATAAACGGCAACTTGCACGTGCCAAACAAAAGACTCGTTCCTCCATAACCCTTAGGCTTTTTGTTTGACACTAACATATCACTAAGCTTTCCTCTGTCAAGAAGACACTAAGGGGAATAAAATCCATGGATACTATATTTTTGCATTTTGAATTAATAGATGTATAGGTTGACAAAGGATGAATTTTTTGTCTTTGAACTGTCCCTTAAAAGAAGCTAGTTATTTCAAGTGGACAAGTCCTTAAAAACATATGTTTAAGTATGGTTTCACACATAAAATGATTTTCTGAGTTGTGTGTCTTAAATATCCCTGCAAAAATAATAACTTTGGTTTCATAAAGGTAGAACAAAACCTACCTTTAAATAATTATGGATGACACACTCTATGCACGCTCAATTTTCTTTTATCTGGTAAACACTAGATTTAGTCATCTTAATTTTTTAATCATTCTTATATCACTTAATTATCTTAATTTTTTTTTTTCGTCAGTTTCTATTTCTTCTGGAGACCTGAGGGACTTTGGAGAAGAACAGGAATTAGACCATTTTTTCCAAAACACATCAGCTGACAATACCAGCAACTTTATACAAAAAATGTCTATACTCTTTGAACAAAATTTAGCATGATGTAATTTATAAATTAATGTCATTGTTCATCTTGTCAGCTTCCAAATTCCCAGCTTAATAGGAATTTTGCTTCATAGGTTTGTCTTCATCTCCCCACTCCTGAGATCTGCCGAATGCCTTTGGCTGCTATTTGAGCTGTCCTCACCAGCATGGGAGGGCAAAGAGAGTATGTGGGAGGAGCTCCATCACAGCCAGGGTGCTGGAGAACCCTTGCTAAAAGGAAGCACGCTTTTCCTTAGGGTGGATCACCATCCACTTACACCGAGGTTTTAAGAAACCAGACTCTTTAATTTATGTACAACTGATTGATTAATAAAATTACTTCTAAAGCTCCAAAACACAAATAAAATACATTTCTTTTTCAGCCTCCATGAAAGCTGCCACCCCAGGAAGTGGAGGCAGAAATTCACCAGATCACCATCTAGTGACAACAGCCTGAGCTAGGTCTGGTCAGATCCCCATGCCACCCCCCAAACACCAATACAAAGTTCTACCACTTAACCCATGGCCCAGTGAAATCCCTTTGGCACTTTTCAGGTGTATTGAGGTATAAAGTAGTGTCATGGTTTAGCAAGGAGCAGCTTTTGCTTGGTAACAGGAGGAGTGGGTTGCAGTGAAGACCTAGTAAAGAGTTTTTGGACTTTCCCTTTGCTCCTGGGTTCAGACCCACCTCTGGCCCGGCTGGGCCAATCTGGCGCCTCTGCCATCTAGGGATGGCAATTTGAAGTGCTGGCAGGAGGTGTAAGAGTGGTACAAGATGGAGGCGACCATGCGGACCCTACAGTCAGAGAAGGAGGAAGGAAGGAGGAGCAGCACCAGACCAGAGATCCCTCTGCAAGCTGTGGTGAGAATGCAGGCTGTACCCCTGCAACCCATGCAGGGCCATGGCAGGGCTGAGAGCCAGCAGCAGCTGTGTGAGTGCACCCAGACAGGTGAGAGACTGTGTGAGGAGACGGCCATGGCGCAGGCCCTGCTGGAGAGCCTGCACGCCGCAGAGCAGCCCCACATGAGAGGCAGAAAGGAGCTGCAGCTTTTGGGCTGCCTTGTGTGTGAGGTACTCCATGGACTTGCAGGGAGGATTGGTGTGGAGCCCACCTGCCCTGAGGGGAGACAATGGCAGAAGCTATCAGGAATAGACTGCCGGAAACCCCAACTCCCTGCCTCCCTGGGCCTTTAAGGGGGGGAGAAGGTAAAAAGACGGGGATCAGGACTCTGAGCCCGGGAAGAGGGGAGGAGTGGGGAGAAGGTGTTCTTAAAGTGCTGGTCGGACTCTTCATCGTTGTACCACTCTGTGTTGTGTTATGTTGGTTCTGTTTTGGTGTTTTATGGTTATGCTTTAGTTAGTGTTGCATTAAATTGTTTTCTGTTTTCTTCCCCAAGCCGAGTAGCCTGGTCTGTTTTGTCCTGGACCTTAAGCAGCAATTAAGCTCTCCCTGCCCTTTGGCAATCCTCAGGTCTTGGTACTTGAGGCTAATCGTGGTCTTTTGTTCCCTGATGGGCCAAAACAAGACAATTAGTCACAACAGTATGGCTTAAATTTTCAAGGAGCAAGAGGGTAAGATGGCTTTGCATGAACTGGAAACTCGCTAAATTTGGAAATGCATCATCTTCATAATTGTAATAGAAACCTGGATGAGGGGACAGAGTGTACCCTCAGCAAGTTCCCTGATGACACCGAACTGGGAGGACTGGCTGATTCCCTAGAAGGCTGTGCTGCCATTCAGTGGGATCTTAACCAGCTTGAGAGTTGTGCAGAGAGGAACCTCATGAGGTTCAACGAGGGCAAGTGCAGAGTCCTGCATCTGGGAAGGAACAACCCCATTGTGAGAAACAAAACAAGGTTTCTCGTGAAAGATTCAGGTCAGACTCTGCAGTGAAGCACTTTTATTAAGCGTTCTTGCAAGAGCGGGTGTCCTAGCTAGTAGGCACACCTGACAGGTACAATATTCAGCTTTTTATTCCCTACCCCAGCCGCAAGGTCCCTCCCTTTCCCCATTGATTAGGTACTCCAGGGTTTACAACTTCTGGAGGCGCCTACAGTCCCCTCAGGGGATGTCTGATTTTTGTATATTATCACCCATTCTCCACAGTCCTGAGATTTAAAACTCTAGTTAACATTACAAACAAACAGATAACAGTCTCATGGTCAGACCACTGATTTACATTACACAGAGGCAGACAGCAGTCATGGTCAGTCCACTGATTTACATTACACAGAGGCAGATACCAGTCGGAATTCCTTGTCTTAATTTCCTTCTAATTCTGCAAAAGCAACATCAACATTTCTCACACCATGTACCAGTACAGGCTTGGGATTGACCTGCAGGGAGCAGCTCTGCAGAGAGAGACCTGGGAGTCCTGGTTGACAATAAACTGAACGTGTCGTCGTGGCCAAGAAGGCCAATGGCACCCTGGGATGCATCAAGAAGAGTGCGGCCAGCAGGGTGAGGGAGGTTCTTCTCCCTCTCTACTCTGCCCTGGTGAGGCCTCATCTGGAGTCATATGTCCAGTTCTGGGCTCCCCAGCTTAAGAGGGACAGGGAAATTCTCGAGGGAGTCCAGCACAGGGCCACCAAGATGATCAGGGTACTGGAAGAACTTCCTTATGAGGAAAGACTGCGGGAGCTGAGGCTGTTCAGCCTGGAGAAGACTGAGGGGGGATCTCATTAATACTTAAAAGGTAGATGTCAAGAGAATGAGTCAACACTTTCTGCAGTGTCCAGTGATAGGAATAGGGGTAATGGACATAAGATGGAACAGAAAAAGTTCCATTTCGAGAAAAAGAAAAAACTATTTTACTGTTCAGGTGAGGGAGTCCTGGCACAGGCTGCCCAGGGAGGTTGTGGGGTCTCCTTCTCTGGAGGTTTTCAAAACCCACCTGGACACATTCCTGTGTGACCTGGTATAGGTGAACCTGCCTTAGCAGGAGGGTTGAAGTAGATGATCTCTAGAGGTCCCTTCCAACCCCTACCATTCTATGATTCTGCGATTCTGTGATTTTTAATTACTTTTTTAGCATTTAAAGAAACTTAAAGCAGTAGATCCAGACTTAGCCCAAGATTTTAAAGTTTCAGCATAGTTAGGTGCCCAAAGAGGACACAGCTGGTTTGCCCAGAAGCTGCAGATGTCCTCGATGTCCATGGCAACTGTGCATTTCTCAGAGTTTTGAAAAGCTAATAATTTTCATTTAAGCACCTTAAGTACGGTGTGAGGAATCTGCCTGTAGGAATAAACATTTTCAAGGTCTGGGCTTACACATGGGAGTGCCCTGCCAGCTGCCTGCTTATTCTGGCAAGGTGCAGAGAAAAATTAATGGAAAGTTAGTACTATCTAAGTGGCTTTCTGCAATGTGTTTGCTATGTGCAGTAAGCATTTACTTGTCTTCCGAGACCATTAATTTTGTAAACGTGGAAGAGTTAGCTGAGACAAACCACTCTTTTATAAAATATCAGTGTGATGCAGGACACTGCTCCATGGGTTCTTGTAATAACGTTTGCATTGTTTGAGATGTCTCAGAAGTAGAATTTTGGAGGGTGGCCAAAACCAGAGGTAGAGTATATTTCTAACAAGATACTCTATCTCTGACCTGAACGTTCTTCCACTCTGTGAAATTGCTTCTCTCAACAACACTTATTTAGAATTCTAAATCTTTAAAATTAAGATTCTCTGTTTATATGGATGGTTAATGTATTAAATCTGGAATTAATGATTAAAGAAAAGCAGTTTTATTTTATCCTTTTTAAATTTAGTTTAACTTCCCATTTGCAAACTCAGCTTGACGAGGAAATAAAAGCTCCTTCTGAAGCTAACTAACAGCTATAGTTGAAATCTGGCCAATCTTTTTTGCTCCAAGGCAGGCTGTAGAACACTGCAGATTCCTCAGGCAGCCACCTGGAACACAATGCACTTTTTTAGTGTGATTTTACTTTAGAAAAACACAGGGATCATCACTGATCCCATCAATCTGGGACTATTAGCGGACTATGAATTTCTAATGCAGATTTTTTGTTATTGAATTAAACAAAGATAACCCTGAGTCTTTGGAGAAGGGATGATATGAAGTAAAAGAGAACTGTTTTGCAGTCTGTATTCTCAATGGATTTTTCCTCTATGCAGGGACACCATGCAGATAGCATATTACAGGTGAGCTCTGGTTGGCACTGAAGAATCATCATTTACATCCCCACACGATTTCTCCTGTACTGTATCCCTGACCAGCTGAAAAATGCAAATATCAAATAAGCTTAAAAAAACTGTTTTAACATTGAAAAGTAAAATCACAGTGACAGGAGTTCTGGACTGAACACTGAACTATTAAAAGGTAGACTATGAGGAGAAAGCCCTCTGACTTTATATCCCAGTGGCTCAAGATGACAAAAGTAATTAGAGTGTATTAAGACTGAAGCAGTTGCGGGGGGGGGGAAGGTATTATATTTTTTTTTACACTTCCTGTTTACTCCCACAAGCTGTTGATTGCTGAGTTCAGGCTCCCCAAGCTGCTGTTGTGAAAAACTGGTGGACGGCATTACAGAAATCTTCCTTCAGTGGACAGCAGCAGTTAAACTTGTCTGACGTTACCCAATCAGGAAGCTTGCATATTGCTATGACCACTGGAAAACAGGAGCAGAACTCACGAGGAGGAGGAGGGGGAAGGAAAGTTTGAAAGATTGCAGGCCATTGAGATAGATACAGAGCATAGAAACAAAACATGTTTTATTTATTTGGAAGGTCAGTGCCCTCAGCTGGAACAGAGGTTTTGGAAATGTGTTAGAGTAAAAGTTTAATCTATCACAAACACTGGCTAAAGCATGTTTAAATTCTGTTTATGAAGCAGTTTAAGTAAATTTGGGCAATGGGAGTTAGAAAATTGTAACCACATTTGTCTAGTAGATTGCAGGAATAATAGCAGCCAAATTTTAGGCATAATTCTTTCTGGAAAAAAAAAAATCCAACAAATGTCTGTATGAAATTACCTTGGCAACACTCAATTCACGGGTCAGTTAAATGCATATATTGACTACTATCAACCGTGATGTAGGTAAACTTGACTTAAAACAACTCTTTTCATATGCCTTTATCTTAAACCTAAAATGCCTGTGAAAGATAGAGCAGTCAGGCTTGTCACAGAGCAATAAAATAAAGGCACTTTCTCTGGCATGTCTTTGATTTCTTCCTGAACAGCTTGGTTCAGTCAGATAATTCTGTTTATAGTTATATCTATTTAGTCTTGGAGTAATGCCATCAGATTCAATGATATTATATGGATTTATATTGCTTAAAGGAGAGGAAAATATGTGTATTACATCACTGGCGTTACTCTAGCAGTGCATTTTGCCTAGAACATGTATCTAAATTGCTAGATTATTTAACTGTTACTGAGATGAGGCAAGCACAGGACATAGTCTCAGGGGCCATAATATGGCAAATATTATTTTATTTTTTAACATTTACATATATGATTTGTCTCACTACACAAGTGGATGGTGTCTTTGAAGCCATTGTACACTGCATACACACAACATACACAGACAATGCTTAAGAAAGTTAAGAAGGTGTTACTGTGCGCTCAATATTAAAAGGAGAACTGCATTCCAACCAGATGGTTTTGCAGTATTCCTTGCAAACTCCATTATCCTTTTCTTTGTGCAAGTATGCACATGTTGTGCTTACATGTTCACATTCATTTTGGGTGTCATCTGTTTAAAACTATCTGTGGTTTCATGACACATACAGCTTATCTAAGTGCATAGGAATAAACATGAATAATGCAAATACAAGCAGCAAAGAATGAATCCATAGGATCGGAATAGTAGGAGACCAAGCGAGGCTGGTGGCAATAAGTGTTTTAGAGAGCACCATGTTGGGGAGGTAAGAGTAAAGTCCTCCTCTGCTGGAAGCAGAAGTGTTCATTCAATGGCAGATAGCTTGTCGTTAGGAAGATGTTCTTGCGTAGCAGCACTGACCAATATTTTAAAAAGAGTCAGAATGAAGTAATCTGAAATTAATCTGATGAGTCAGAAGTGGCTGTTGAAGCACATCTAATCATGCTATTATTAGATTGCTGGTTTACAGTCGCTGAACCCATGTGCAAGGGTAGGTGTAGTGAAAATAGAAGCAGTCTGGTATCATAATGACAGTACTGAGTTTTCATTGTCTCGCTGGTGAAGGAAATTGGCAAATAAATGAATAAATATAGACTTTTAAGAAAAAAAAAAGTAAGTTCCAATAAAATAGTACATTATGGACATTCTGTAAAGTAAACTGTTGGTACAAAAATGGTACAGATGAAAATTGGAAACCCTGGTGTTTACTTACGTGTATGAAAAGAAATAGGTCAGTGACTTTGTTTCCATGGTGACCATTATTGAAATAAAACAAACTGACACCAATGCTGATTTATTTTCCTATTCTGCACCCTTTTTAACCATCACTTTAGTGTGAGGTTGCTACTGAATATAAACAGGACGTCAGAGTGAACTTTCACAACAAGATCTTGTAAGGTTCATTAGTGAAAGTAAGACCTACGGAAAGATCTGCTTCAGAAAAATTTTACTTTCTGAGCAGGTGCCAGTTTCTACTTTCCTGCAGTAATGTAGCTGACATACTGCAGAGTAAGAGCTCATTGGGAATTATTAGACAAAACTAGTTTCAGCAAAGAAAAAAAGAGACAGATTCATCAGATCCACAGTATTTCCCAGAAGGGTGGCAACATTTTCTTCTTTGGAAAATTTTTATAGGAACAGACCCTTCAGGTCTATGTTTTCCAGTGAAAACCAGACACAGAAGGATGGACTTGAGATTCAATAGTTTGTCAACTGTGAATAATTTCTGGGTTTGCTGGCAGCCCAGCTTCTGCTTTGAACTGGACAGCTGCTGTAGTTTATTGTCATTTATCTATGACCTGAGGAAGACTTAAGCATCTAAACCAGTGACATCTTATGTGGTCTTGAGTGCAGGGACATTATAAGAGGTTTAGTAATCTTGGTCTTATTCTTTGCAATGCTCACTTCTTAAATGTGTAAAGCGGTAACTATGACAGTTTCCTGTTTCACAGTTAACAGTTCTGTGAGGTTAAATTCATTGAACATTTCAAGATGATCTGATAATAGGCTCGTATATACTTGCTAGAAAGATAAATCTTGCAGGTTTTCAACACAACCTGCCAGATCAAGGATATCAACCTTATTATCTTACCATAGCATAAAAGACATAGTAGAGGCACCATGTTTGTTTTGGGTATTAACTGTTATGGACATGGAAATGCAGGAAAAGAACATGGCATGATAATACTTCTGACAATAAGATCAATATTTGGAACAGGTTGAGTGTATACTATTTATTTTGTTTCCAGATATTTTTGTTTTGATCTACTGTAATCATAGTCAGGGTAATTAGTGAGGGACATCTAAAGTCAGAGTTCTCTTGCTTTTACCTTACACTACTGTGTGCCAGTCTACAAATATACACACAAGCTCCTAAGGAAACAGAAACATAAAGGAACTGAAAGGACAACTATTAAATAAAGTGAATTTCTCTCTCCCTGTTTTGTACCATGAAGTTGGTGACTTCACTGGAAGCAAGATTGGACTCTACCTGCATTCATTTAAGGAAATTAAATGATCTCCCTCTCACCTTGAGCCCCGAAACCAAAATGCAATTTAATGATACTTTCAGTCAGGTTGAGGGGTTTTTAAAGTTTTATATCTCCTTCCTTTAAGGCCTTTCAGTGAGCTTCAAGTGGAGATTTAGATGCCAGAAAAGTAAAACGCAGTGACAGATGGTGCTACTACTCGGAACTCTGCTGACAGTAGCCCAGTGCAATCTATTTTTAAATTTCGGTGGTGATTTCCTATACCAGGCTTTTGCCATTGAAAAAAAACAGCAATAGGGGATCGCTGCTACTGAATATTACACAAAATAAGGAATGTGGTGGAGGACCACTGATTGATCACATATTAATTTTTAATTGGAAGAAAAATTATCATTTTAAGTTCACTGTACACAAAACTATCATTCAAGGGAGGGCCATTCAAGTTACTGAGTTATTCTTCACATTATTCTGTGAATAAGATGATGACAAAATCAGGGTACAGGGAAGAGTCCTTTTTCTATCTCAATCCAGTAAAAAGGTCAGTATATCAATGCCCTGAATATTTCATGTAATGCTGCAATGGCTATCTTTTTATCCTACAAAGCCTTTTCTCCCCATTTATTTTTTAAAGATTTATCTCATCCATTTTAATTATCTGGGGTAGATGCAGATTCCTGTAAATTCCAGTACATTTTTTGACAACTTATTTTGCTACTAATGCTAAGGTAGAAGTCTTTCTTAAGGCTCATTATCTCCTATACACGTGTTTTCTCAGGAAATGTCACCTCCCTGATGAGAAAAGAGATACCCTCCTTGATGTACACCTTTCTGATGGTTGTTGCTCTTTCATCATAGTCTCAGTTTTTTCCTTTATGTCTGCATCTTTTTGTTCAAAGTTTGTACAAAGTCCTCTGCTTTTGTTTCTGTATGGTTAAAACCAAAAATTGATATTGATATAGCCTTAAATAGGAAGGAGTTAAGAAAGATCAATCTGTATATCCATTGCTTCTAACTCAGTCCAGTGAAGACAAAGGGATAAAAAGAATGGTTAAATCTGATCCATCTCATATATCTTTACTAAACCCTGTATTTTGGGCAAGCAAAACCATTCATTTGAATTCCCAGTGATGATTACAGTAATATGAAACTGTAAATGTGTACCATAAATGGGTATGTTCAGGACAAAATGTTGGAGCAGTGAAGAAATGTAGATGTCTTCTTATCAGGGAGAGATTCAGAAAGATTAAATCAAACTTGCCACAATAATAACACATGGATGACTCATCAGTGATCATTTGCAACTCCAAATATATAATAAAGTACTATATTTTTTTTATAACATCCTTAAGTTCCTACGTCTCTTTTTCTATTTAATTGGCTTTTCTAGACTAAGAAAGTTAACAATCTTCTGATACTAAACCTCAGAAGATTGTGATTTTTTCTTCATTATTATTATTTTCTCAAGAAGGAAAAGGTTTTGTGAGCTGAAGAATGTTTCACTTGACTTGAAAATAGATCATTAATACTGCTCAGAGGCGTATAGTGAAGAATTAGTTGAGGAGAAACACAAGCAAAACAACCTAAATCTTTCAACCAATAAATTATGATGGTACAACTGATACCAAGACTTGGTTAATAGTTTTCTGATATATATATCTGATTTCCAAGCCTACACAATATCTGTTAGTGAATAAAAATAAGGCTAGGGATACTTCTGTCTTATTGTCAGAACTCTTCATCTATTGCATGGTGTGGCTTAATATCTCTGTAATTATACTGTACTTTTTATTCTGGAATCACAGAGTCAACTTCTGTAAATAGTGCGGGTATATCCTTTATCATTGTCCAAATTATCTAGAGGACAGTTTAGCTTAAATAATTCCGTGCAACTCACCTAGAGATATAGAAAGGCATTTTTAGAAGGCATATTTCCTTTGAAAAATACATTTGAGCTACATAAAATGTAGGAAACGCCAAGCTATGAAATTTGCCCACAATATAGCGTGCTTTGTGTTCTAGACCTTGAAATAACAGACTAATTAGGCTCTAGATAAATAAGATAAGATGCTTTATCTCTGGTAATTTTTGACAATTACAGCACTCCTCCTTACCCTGAGGAAAAAGAAGAGTACTTTCCTGAAAGAGGCATGCTTTCCTAAACCTTGCCTTCAAATAAAACTTGGGTTATACACTGCTACCACAACTATTCTATTTATAGACAAACAGAACACATATATAGCAGGTGAGAAAGTATTTAACAACACTAAGAATATGTGAAAAGTGATAACTTCCATGCTTTTGCTCATATTTGGCAAAAAGTGAAAAAAACTCCTAGTCCTACTGCAGGACTGGTGGAGGAGGACAGTAGAGTAGTATGGCTGCTTGTGCTCCCCTGAGCACTACTGAAGTTAAGCCAGTACAATGTGGAGCAATATCTCTTTCCTCCCAAAAATGAATAGCCAAGAGTATGTCTAAATAGCTATGGTGTTTCTGAGGTTCTAGGCCCAGATATGACTCTTGACAAAGTATATATCCCATACTGTGGTGAGACACACATGTGCCTCAGACCCTTCTGTCTTGTTTTTTGGTACAAAACTCATGTTTCTGGGACAGAGGGAGACGCAGATGTTTGGTTAGTGACATCTCTAAGGTCTTTCCTGACTCAGGTCCTCACTGCTTCAGCTAAGAGCAACCCTGCACACCATATCTCTGTCTGCTTTCCTTTAGGTTTGTACAAGTACAGCAACCCATAGTTCTTAATGTTTTTGTAGTAAATGCTATTAAGAAGGGTGTGAAGTAAATTGCACACAGTTTAACAGCTCCTGTCCTGTAAAGGATTTTTTGGTTGCGGTTAGTTTCCAATTTATATATATTAAAAAAAAGACCAAAGGGCATGAATTCCAGTGCATGTGAACAGACATTAAACAAATGCTCACTAGAAACACAACCTAAATGATGACTGCTGAGGTAGATTAATTGCTAAAATAACCAAATGGTGGGGTTGGAAGGGACCTTTAGAGATCATCTAATCCACTCCCTCTGAAGAAACAGGTCCACCTAGATCAGGTCACACAGGAACACATCCAGGCAGGTTTTAAAGACTTCCAGAGAAGGAGACTCCACGACCTTCCTGGGCAGCCTGTGCCAGGCATCCCTTATGGCAAAATACCTTTTTCTTATGTCTAAATGGAACTTTTTGTGTTCCAGCTTCATCCTATTACCCCTTATCCTGTCACTAGATACAAAAGAAAAAAGTGATGGCCCAACATCCTGACACCCACCATTTCTATCCCACCGCAGTCTCCTCTTCTCTAGTCTAAACAGCTCCAGCTCCCACAGCTTTTTGTCATAAGGAAGATGCTCCAGGCCCCTGATCATCTTGGCAGCCCAGCACTGGACTCTCTTCAGAAATTCTCTGTCCCTCTTAAGCCGGGGAGCCCAGAACTGGACACAGGACAGCAGATGAAGCCTCCCAGGGCAGAGCAGAGGGGGAGCAGAACGTCCCTCACCCTGCTGGCCACACTCTTCTTGATGCATCCCAGGATGCCATTGGCCTTCTTAGCCAGAAGGGCACATTGCTGGCTCAAGTTCAGTTTATTGTCAACCAGGACTCCCACGTCCCTCTCTGCAGAGCTGCTCCCCAGCAGGTCAATCCCCAGCCTATATTGGTTCATGGGGTTGTTCCTTCCCAGATGCAGGACTCTGCACTTGCCCTTGTTGAACCTCATGAGGTTCTTTGCCCAAATGAGTTCTTTAGGGAGGGATAATGTCAGAACTGGGTCTTCCTTGAAAATCCATGCCAAGTCATACAGTCATTAGGTGCTCAGACTATAAATTATTGGATGAGTTACTGTTAGGCAGAATATGATACTATAACCTGTTCCTTGATGAGCAGATCCCAGAAGGAATTCTGAACTGCTCCTTTCCACTTTGCAGTAGATAGACATTGTATGCAAATCTGTGTAATTATTGGTATGCAGATATATCGAATAATGTAAGTAGTGATGTTTGTCATTTTAGACAGCATATAAATATGTAGGAGATATTGAAGTGGCTCAGATTATCTGCAAGTAAACTAATGTTGCTCATTTTGCAACTCTATATTCTGCAAGTCATATGGTGGCAAACAGGAATTAGCTAGATCTTTATTAAATCTACGATAATATCAGTTGATTGGATGTGACAGGAGAGAGCTTGCTATGGTTTTTAGCTTTGCCTATTTCTTTGCCCCTTTCTTTATTAGGTCATCTGTGTGAGATCCCAACATTGTAAGAAATCAAGATGACTTTTTAAGAATACAGACTAGGATTAACATACAAGTAAAGAATCAAAGAGGATTCTCAGGCAGCAGTTGCAGCCACTAACTAGCTGAGAAGAGCTTCAGCTGTTGGCAGGTTCATCTAGCTGTCAGTCCCATAGATGATCTCAGACACAGTTACAAAAGTTGGATCAGATAATTGGGAGTTTCTCACCATTCATAGTATAGCTATTTCAGGTGTTGTCAGTAGCCACAATGTAGTTTTTTCCTCAAAATACTAATAAATAAACCAAACAATATCTAAAGCCAACACAAAAATATTTGTGGTGGTTTTTTTTCTGCTTTAAGATAGCAGTTAGAATGTATTTGTTTCTATGAGACAAAATCAAAGTTAAAAAAATTCCTAGTATTTTAGCAAGATGTGACACTTTTGCTCAGATGTGGAAGTAGTCGCTCATCTGAGTAATCTTAATCTGATCCCCACAAGGCTGAGATAGGACAAGGTTTTATTTTTTCTCTTCTACTAATATATCTAGAGAATCAGAGAAATCAGACATGAAGCACCAATCAAATTGAAGAAGTCTGATTAAAAACAAAGCCTTGAAATGGGAAACTTGACAATAAATCCATATATATATACAGCAGATATGTATGTATGCTGCCTTGTGTGATAGCTGGAAAGGGGATGGGGAGGCTTTAAATATACTCATGGTAATAGTCAGGACACGAAGCCCAAGGCAAAGAGCTAAATTATTTACTTTAGATTCCATTTAGTTGGGGGAAGCCAAACAACCTATACTGTAAACCATCTGAATTGAAACCAGAGGGCCCAAATCTCTCCTAGACAGTTCATGTCTCAGATACACAAGAGCATTTACTGCCCGAGGCAACTGAGTCTAGGACTCTAGGACTCCTCCTTTCTGCTCTTCTCTCTGTCCTTGTTAGCAAAGAGCAACCACAGGACCTAGCCCAAACATGTACTGTACATCCTGCTGTTGACAGTGGGTCTTCAAATGGCATTGGAAAATGGTCCTGTTGCATGGGACTAGCTGAATAGCAAGTGCCAAGTATGATCCTGGTGCAATATTGGGTGTTTCGGATATTTTCTACCCCAAAACCTGTGAAGTATCTGTCAGGAATGCCAACTCCAAGGATAGGGGAGAAAGGAAATGGCATGTGTCATTCCTTCCTATTGTCATACTTTGTTTTTTTATTACCAGATTTTACTGCTAAAATCAAGCCAGGAATAAGTAGATCTTACAAGCACTTAAATGGCCCCTTTAAAAAATTTTCCTCCTGTCTTTTTATTTGAACTTATTTTTATAAATAGACATGTACTACATCTACAATATTTTTACAGGAGATCTAAATATGCTTTTCCAAAAACTGGTTCATTTAGTCTCAATATACCTATCAAGAATAAGTACGAATTGTTTTACAAATAGTAAAACTGGAGCACATAAAGGTTTTATGACCTATACAGGCAGAGAAGTGTCTGTCAGAGCCATGAGGAGTATCTTTCCTGATTTCTAGTACTCTATCCTAATCAGAACAGCACTCCTTCTCTCTGCATCAAACAAAAAGCAGAAGACAGCTTTGTTTTAACTAAAAATGTGCTTCTATCCATAGAGGGTAGATGTAATTTTTCACTGTGTTTGACTGATCAACCTATATGTTAAACACATTCAGTCTTTTCTTTTTCTTCTGATAGATTTCACAGGAGAGCCCAAACAAATATATTCAACAAGAAAGCTTTACAGCAACATTGTCCTATTTCTTGTGGGAATATTCTGTAACAATCATATATACTGGCAGAATCCTCTGTATATCTGAAAAGCCAGTAATGAAAAATCCTTAGTTGTTTAAAGCTTTCCAGATTTTTTTTTGAAAAAAGAAAAAAGGGAAAATTGAGGTTAAACAAGCCACAAATCTGTGGCTTACCCATGTACTGTCTCATCTGTATTCACACTCCCCATTGCCCCTAAACGTCTACATGAGCAAGGAGAAGGTCATGCATTTGAGTATGGTAGCTGCTTATCAAACTGAGAAGCCAGTTTACCAGTTTTACTGGAATAACAGTATTACTGAAAAATATGACCTTTTTTTGGCTGGAAAAAGGAGAAAGAATAGAATACAGATACAGTTAAAGGGCAATTGAAGTGTTTTTAGTAGATTAACACTTTACTGGAACTGCCTATTTCAGTTATTCTGTTACTACTATGAAAACTGGGACATTTCCCTCTATATATAACTGAGAATTTTGTACCACCTTGGTATTGCTAAATCAATGAGAGATGATTTATTCCTGGAACTGCTACAGATCCTGCTGAATGATCATTTTGTTCCATCTGCGAGAAAGCAGAGAGCACCAAATTTCAGGTATTTCCAACACCCATTGCTGTGGCAGGAGACTTCAGGAACTTAACACAGGGACAAAACTCTGTTTTTTTACTCCACTCTCTTTTTCTGTAGCAAAGCCCAAATGCAGAACACCACCTCTAATTTAACTAGATATTATATTTCTCATTTGGCTAGCGCAGTTCATGAGTGTTGCATACTCTGCTACAGTTTTCAGCATTTTACCACTGGAATTCTGGTGGATGTTCGGGTGTGTTGGCAGCACAGCACTGAACCATAGAATCATGGAATCATAGAATGGCTTAGGTTGGAAAGGACCTTACATGAAGAAGGTCATCACAACTCCTCCCAACCTCACTATTTTGTGAGCTGTGCCATCCTCAGGCCCTTTTGATTTCCTCATTGCTTTTACTTAGAAGGGAGAGAGCTGGAACTACAGCATCTCGTTGTCCAAAATGGCAACCAAGTGAATCCTACTGGACATGTGTGTAGGGCAAGGCATAATGTGGCATTTAGAGGTGGCATTTGCCTTGTTTCAATTTATCTCAGAGCATCAACTTTGAGCATTTCTTATTATCAACTTTTACTGTTCTGTATTCACTACCATAATACTGTTGTTGTGCTTGGAGAAGGAACATGTACAATGCTGGTGGAAAATATGTTAGATTTAATATTTTTTTTAATAAGGTTTGTAGCTGCAATATTTAACAGATTCTCTTCATATCAGCCATTCAAAGGGAGCACACCATCTAGTGCATAAAATCTAAAGGTGGGTCTCAGTTGAGGAGATCAAAAGTGGGTCAGTTTGCTGACCTGAGCTGGAGCACTTTTGTGGGGGCTTGTACGAATCTGTGACTCTCAAATGAACCTTGCATCAAACCAAAAAATTAGACACTCGGGGTAATCAGATGATACACATTTCTCTGGAAAGCATGCCATAATCATTCAGCTACATGCTGGCCATCTACATGTGGCTATTCGGAGAACTTTTTCTCAGATATACTGTCAATGCATCAAAAAAAAGTTTGAATGGAGGATATAAAACAAGCATTTTACATGAAGCTGACATAACTTCTCTTGTGCTGTGGAAGGTTTGAAGACAAGTAACAAAAAGTGGGTGGAAAAGAAGAACACTACAGTTTTATTAAGTATGAATGACTTTAAGTGTTGGCTTAAACTACAGGGTGAGTCAGTGCTGTTAATTGCGATGTGTTATGTCCATCTCGTAGTCATATGATAGAGAAGGAATGCTGCTCACAGCACACAGAGAAATGACTTGGCAGCACCGACAAATACACAGGCCCAAGACACTAATGTGTAATAATTTCCCTAAGAAAAGAACAAAAAGTATGACTGACGCTTTCCCTGACCTTAGAAGTTGAGTCAGTTGGCTAAAGTTGACCTACTTTGGACTTCCATTTTAAACTTCTTTAACTAATAGGCTTTTTGTTCTGTGACACTGTTTTTTTACTTGGTTTCTGAGGGTTTTTTGGGATTCAGCAAATAGCAGTAGATCAAGGATAAGGTCTTTAAGCCTGAAAGTGGAGATAAATTTTCCTTTGCAGGTTACATGTTTTCTTCTAGCATATTTATTTGCTAGAGACTTTATCCTAAAGTTGGTAGGCAACACATTTCCTTTATTGCCCATCATATATTTTGGTGAATCCTAACATCTGAGTGAATCCTATGTGAAGAAGAAAACAGAATTGCCGTAATGATTCGTGTCATGATAGAGTGCCTTAATCACAGACCAACTAGTCATACAAGCACCAAAGTAGTAATTCTTATCATTTGTTTGTATATATTTTAAACTTGCTGTAAAGAAATGAGAAAGTTATCATTTACTCTTTACAAAAGGTAAGACTTAGGGTAGCCTGCTCTGTGAAGCACAAAGTAGAGTTACAAATTGTTTTTTCTTACCACCCAAAGCAACTGCAGGCAGTCAGTTTAGCTGCAGCAACAGGCATTTTGACAGAGCTATAAAACTCCCTCTCTGACTACAGACAGAAGACAGAGTTGCATTCCTCATCTATATGGGTGGAACCTCTACAGTTATTTAAGGGAATTTCTACACAACACTACTGTATTGCCTTTAGAAATAGGAAGACGTGCTTTGAGTATGACACTCGTTCACTATAGCCTTTTGCCTCCCACACATCTACTCTGGGACTTGATTCGTTGAAGGCAGCTAGTCAGTGACTCTAACCAGCTGCACCTGGAGCTAAAGGACTCTGTGGTAGTGTGTTGCATAGTGACCAAGGAACAAGTTTCCTAGCAATTTTGGTGTAGCAAGGAACCCTTTTAAAAGGCAAGTCTTTCAGCCATAGTCTTATGCCAAAGAATCTCTCTTCTTTAAAACATGACCATTTTTTCCCAACCAACTTAGTCAACTGTGACTGAGTACTTTTCATTTCCATCCTTCCTCCCTACCTTGTGATACTCAGAAGACACTCAGGACAGAAATTCAGACGTATTTAAGAGCTTAACACATCCGTCTGTATAGTGATGATTTGATTTTTCAAACACAGAGGCAGAGATAGATACACAACCCAAGACCCACCTACCACCATAAACGCTGGATAAATATTGCTTGTTTCAGTGGAAGCAGAATATTATGTATTATGTATCAAGGCATGTGTCTGAGCATGAAAATCATGCCAACTGTCAAAATAGGGGAAAGGCTGTTATCTAGCACAGGTATAGAAACATTGTGAAAATGAACAACAATATCTTCCTTCTTATGGTAATCTGAGTTACCTTGAGCAATGCTGGAATAGATAAATTTTTCTGTTTACAGTATACTTCTTATGGGCAAGAAATATGAGAAGGATTTGGAGCCTAGCCAGCAGTTCAGAATCTCTGTGACAGAAGTGGAGCAAAAGCAACGTTAAAGGTGCTTAACTAGCCAAATGACAGTTTCTCTGAACCCTCACCATCCACCTTGCAATTCCTGGCAAGGAGGAAGGCAGCACCTTACTGAGTGCTGTTACCAGCTCAAGGTAGAGTAATCATGAGCACCAAGTGTACTGACTTTCCCCAAAGTTGAATTTCTTTAAAAGAAAGCAATCTACTTCCATTCATAGGGAGATGCGGTAAGAATAGACAAGATAGGTTGGTTGCTGCTTCAGGCCCAGAAGATATGCTTATTCTGTCGTAACTGTAGATTATGCTACTTTTTTGGATCCTTAGGCCAGATACTGCCAGCTTCAGAGTGCACCACAGTGCTATATTTTTTAGTAATCCCACTGTTTCCAATGGGACTATTTATTAGCACTAAATCCATTTACAAGTTTGCTGGGTTTAAATTCAGAAATCAAAGGATGCAAATCAGTTTACACTAGTGAAGAACCTGTCCAAAATCATTGCTTTTCTCTAAATACGATTTTTGGCTGGTTTCTGTTTTATTTATCATGGATATTGTGTCAAGCATCCATCAGATGACACCAATGCAGCATTCACCATGCTAACAGAGACCAGTTAGTTCTGCTATTTCTGTTCCAGAAATAATTGAGATCTTTCCAAAAGAAGAGTTGGTTTACAACTAAATTAATTTCTGGAGTTAAAGATACATATTCTCACTTTTCTGCATGATCACCAATCTCACCAATTTAGACTTGCTAAACTCTCATGCAATTTTCATAGGGTTTTTAGATTTATAAACAAGTAACATATTCTTTCATAGAAGATCTTTTTGTCCGGTGCAGGAAGACAGTGCAGACATCAATGATGTTCACCAAATGAATAGGTCTTCATGCACCCCAGTGTCTTCTCCAATCTTGCGCATCCTCTATCTCATGAATGAAATGATAAAACCTAGAAAGTAACGGAACACAGTTGTAGTGTCTACAAAATAACACAAATAATTATTTAACTACATGAAAAAAACTGCTATAGTTTCTATTCTGGTTTCTTAGACACAGCTCTCTTCACTGCATAGATATAGCTTATTTCTTATGATTAAATTTTCTTATTAATTTGTCGAGAAATCATCAAGGACAGTAACATTCAGAATAACTTCTCTGAATCAGTGGGATAAATTCTATGCTTGTTTAGTTTGGTACTAATTCAGCAGTTTAATTCAGTGTTGTTAGAATTTGCCTGAGAATTTATTTTTTTGTCACTAAAAATTAAATATAGACTAATATATTAATATTTATATTTAACTAATTAATTAAGATTAATTAATGTAGTATTTCAGAATCACTCTAGAAATCAAATTTCATTCAAAGTCTGATTTCAAGAAATACATTGAAAAAACAAACATATCTGTAAGTTACAGCATTTTGTACCTCAGCATTTTATGGGCCTATATTCAAACAATACTGCTTTTCTTTCTTTACACGTGCAGTCTAGCTTTGCAAGGAAACAAGAGTTATATGAATACGATGTATAATGTCTTCTTACAATCTTTGATTTCTTTTTGACAATGTCAACCTAATTCAGTTGCATAGAGGTGCAGCATGGTAGTGCCACAGAAATTATGGGAATACATACACTTTTATGTAGAAATGTGCAGTAATTTAGGTTGGAAAAGATCCCTGGAGATCATCTGGTCAAACTCCTTTCAAAATGGACCAGCTAAGCTTACTGAGGAACTTGTCCAGTCAAGAGCACATCACCTCTGTGGACTGACACTCGACAGCTTCTCTGGGCAACCTGTTGCAATGTTTCACCATCATCCTTGTGGAAATATTTTTCAGTAAGGCAAAGGACGATTATGACTTTTTTAAGCATTAAAAAATCTACAGTAGAGATGAGATTGTTCTACTATGAACAACCCTACCATGGAGTCTGTTAGATCCCTGGAGATGCAATTGCACAAGTCTTCACAAATCAAACTTCATTAAAAAATTGACTGCTCCCAGAAAAACATGGAGTTTTTAAGGATTTTAAAGTTTAGCAGCAGTATTCTCCTACAGCTTACAAAAGTCCTTGAGCAAGAACAACACGAATTAATAATATGAGATGTATGGCAGAACACTGGGCAGAAAAGTATTCCCCGAGTACCCTGGAAGTGCTAATGCATCATAACTTAATGAGGACAGAGGGATACCAGATATCATATGTTCCTCAGCACTCTCCACAGCACAGTACAAGAGGAGGCACAGATCTCACTGACTCATTACGTATTCTCCTCATGCAGGCAGGCAAGAGCAGGCAGATAGAGACTGAGGCTGGAGAAAGCTTTGCCAGAATGCCAGACAGCGTATATGGGTTTTTGCATTGAGGTGTTTGCCCTTTTTTCTGAACTGCACGGGAGCTGGAAGGGGTTTTCCAAGTGGAACACAACAGTATGTTTCTTCTTGCCCTGAACTGCTTCTGGAGCCCTAAGTGCTTTGCGTATACTGTGTGGTCTCCTCATCTGGCAGGTCCAAGCTTATGTTGCAGTCACATCCTAACTCTGTGTAGGCTGAGATCACATTCCCTATTTTCCTTTCAGCTTTGTGTTTGTGGAAATGAAAGCATGGTATGTGGCCTGGAGGCGGGGGGGCAGAAAGGCACTCAGTAGCTTGCTTCCCAATCTGCTGAACTGGGACAAGGGCATCTTCCATATAATTTAGATGTCATTGGTGTAACCCTAAGCATATACTTGCTCGCCCTGACAATGAGCAATGCCTATACATTTCATCCATCATTTCCACTTTATTTAAACACTATTTTCCTTTTCTCATTGAAATACACATATATAAGTATAAAAGGGAATAAAAAGGTTAAAAGAATCTTCATGCAGCATTGCAGGGGTGCAGAGGTACAAAATAAATTACTGTAAAACTCAGTGCTACATTGTAGAACTCAAAAAAGGCATTTTTAACTCTGAAAAAAAAGTTCAGTCACTTTAGCTCTATTCATTACCGTCTACACCTCTTTCACATGCCAAATATAAATCTTAATGTGTTATTGTATAATATCCTTAAAATAGATATTTGGTGTGGATGATTTAATGGTTGGAAAAAAATCTGCTTACAGGATCTTCTAACCAGTAAGTGAGTGACCTTACATGTCCTATTTTACACCACCACTAATTTTTCGCATGCGAGACTCACATTTACAGATACACTGTAAAGAGACTGACAAGTAATACTTTGTTTGAGGTTTCAGCAACAAGTACTTTCTTTATTACCAAAGGACATTTCACAGAGTCACTTCAGAGAATGCAAATGAAATCACAGAGTAAATGTCTTTCATCTTACTTCATGTTGGAGGAAAAGTGCAGTCTTTCTAGAAAATATTCTATTTTGGCATCATTTGAAAAGAAAGCTTTAATTAATAGTACGTTCAGTTTTCTGATGTTGAGTACTATTCAGAAATGTGGGCATCTGCAGCCAGCTAGAGGCCATTAAACATGCTTTTGCGCTCTGTTGACAGGGTTTTGCTTCGGTACAAAAAAAGCTCCAACAAAAGTCTCTCCAGCAGCTACAGAAAAGTGAGTTACAGAAAAGCAAGAGAGTAGAAGACTAGGAAAGCATGTTAATATATCAGGTAATGCACACAAGACAGAAAATGAAATTGTGAATCTGTATCTACACAGAATTAAAGGTTTGTGTGAAATGAGAGCTGAGTGACTAATTTTTTGGTTTGCTGACTGAACAATGAGTTTGCTCCAAAATAAATGTTTCATGATTGTTATATGGTGAGTGCAAAGGTAGAAAGCAAAATGGTGCCCCCACCCCCCCAAAAAAATGCTCTTTGTCTTTTAAGTCTACTGAAAGTGCTGATATGCAATGGCATTTTTCTGAAAACACAGTATCTGAAAAGTGTATACTTCTACGTTACGCCTAGTTCACTGTTGACATTTTGGACCTGCCACCAACAAAACAGGAATAGTAGATACACTGTCAACCTGAACTGTAAAGGTCCTGTCCCTAAATTTGAAGTGACCCATTTAATCCATCAGGAGAGTGAGAATATTCTGAGCATCTGCTGCAGGCACTTGAACAGTTGCATTATCCTCAGGAATAGGATCTTGAAGGGATCCTTTATTCAGGAATGTGATTACTAGTTCTTTTAAAAAGAATCTACTCCCCCTGAGTTCTGAAAATACCTTTGCACTTAACCTTGGTATCCCAGTTTGCCAGGTGTTTCACCGTCTTCCAGGGAAATGTTTTATGCACCATTCATTGGAAAACTCCCCTGTAGGTTTGATTGATCCTATTAATGCTTCTGCATTTGCACGGTGCAGTGCTGGCTCACAGTTGCTAGGACGGCTGAGCAGAGATTCAGTAGCAGCCAGCGATGCATTCACAGGATAGCTGATGGCGTTGCTATGCCTGCCAACTAGTGGACAGATGAACAGTGAGCCCCTTAATTAGCAGAATCCATGTTAAAGAGTATGTTTTCTTTCTGTATATGCCATGCTGGTTAAAATTTTCTTTTCTTTGTATTTTCTGTCTTGAGGTTGCTGTGTCTTCCTTGCTACATCTCTTCTATTGAACTTGCTGGGAGCTGCAAATGCTTTTTTATCTAAAAACTTGGCCATTTATTTTAGTGCCTGAAGGTAGATTTCAGAATCTAAATTGGAATAGTAATATATATATATATATATAAAAAATGTTTTAATTTTAAATTTATATAGTACAAAATTCACACATTGTGCAAATCTAAGCTTAGAAATAAACACAAGGCCTTCTGATTTTCATAGAAATTATAAACACATTAGTCTAACTGGATTATGTGTAATAACATCAGCCAAGACAACAGTGTGTCTTCAGATATCCAACAGTAACTCTGTCCATGTCATCCATTCTTCACAAAATACCTTTTTTAAAGCATTAAGGCAGGTGCGGGGCAGAAATGCTGGGGTTGTTGATGTACGTGTGTGGACAATTGGCACAGTGTGCACAATCATTGGGATTCACAGGGCTTGCTAAATCTGCAATGACATGCAAACGTAGCTGCAACAACTGTAAATGGGAAGAGGCCTCCAAAGACATAGGAGATGACTGTCTCTCTACTTGAGCCTCAAAGCTTCCCTCTTTTAAAGTCTGATCACAGCATCTAATGTATGTGAAGCAAAAGGAAAAATGATAAAGCTGAGTATTTGTTGCTGTGAACATTAACGTAGGAGCAGAGGATAGCAAATAGGACAACTTAAAATTATAAAATATACCACGTGGGCCAGTGACATGCAGAATGCAAATAGTGGCACTGAGAACCATTTGGAGGTATTAACTCAAATGCTTCTGCCACTGCACATAGCCACGTACTCGTCCTGAATGGTAGCTTAAAAAACACCAAGCCTGCTAAAGCTGTGTGACACTCCTTCATGTGGAGCTGAGATGAGCACCCACCTGACTCCCTGATGTTCTGACAGGTCAAAGTACTTCAGACCAGAAGGCTATTTTGGCCTTTCTTCTCCACAGAGAGAGTCATTGCTGGCTGCTGGCATGTAGCACACACCTGCAGCATTTCAGGGAATGGTAAAAACCAAAAAGTACTTTAGGAAGGACAGAGCAAATCCACCATAGGCAACAGTGATGAAAGTCTGATATATCACCACACCTGTTTGGAATAGTTGAAGGATGTGAAAGAGGTGTTTAGGACAGTTTTATGAGCATGTCTGACTGTGTGAAAACTGAGAAAGTGGCCAGATAAGTACGGATGAGGTGACTTATTTGGAATGTAGGATAAGAAGTGGTCAGGTCAGACAGCAACTGGCTACACTGGAAGCTAATATATCTAACAAATATTGCCTCTTATGGTAAATATCTACTGTGTAATTACTCAAGTTCTACACTAAAAGATCAGTGGTTTGGGGTTTTTTTTCTGTTTGAAAGGATAGATGGTATGATCACAGACCATATTGCCTTGCTGGAGAGATTTCCTTATCTATCCTGTGCGTAGCAAGTCTTTAGAAATATTCATTTCAGATTGACCATTAAAATTTGAAAAATGATCTAACCTTCATGATATATAAAAGAAAAAAAAATATACTTGGAGCAAACTAGAATTCTATGTCTATGGCAGATGCTTTGTGGTTAATTTTGTGACTGCAGCAAAATTACTTCAGATAATGCAGGACCACCCTTTTTGTTTCTCGTCTACTATTTTTTGTTTTCTCTCCTATGGACAAAAGAGTGCCACCTAAACATATTGGACGACATTATTGCACTTTGGTGGCACAATAACTGGAGCTCATAAACTAATACCTGTTTTCCTGGATCCATTATAGGCAGCACTCCATTCAAATATGAGATGAATGCCCCTAGCCAAGGAGTGTCAGAAATCTCTTCCTGTGATCATACATTCATTTTTCTTGGACAGTTAAACCCTGAAGCCCTTGTTTGAAGTCCATAGGAATTTTCCTTAAAAAAAAAAAGAAAAAAATCTAGCCAAAAGCAATTTTTTTTTTAATACAGAAAGTTTCCAAAAATCCAACAAGCAACCCAGCCTTTATTCTAACAAAATGTTTAGTAACATCACAAGAGAAGATAAAAGCCATGCAAAGAACAACTGTAAAAATAATAAAACCAACTTATCGCAAAGGCAGTTATCTGCTACATGAATTAAAGGAAACTGAGCATGCTGTTCCCGATAACAGAGATGACACAGGACTTTCTCATTAAATATTCTTTCAGTGGATCTGCTAGCAGTTGCGGGTGAAGACGGCTTTCTCCAGGAATTTCAAATATTTGCAAAAGCTTGAGAGATAAACACAAGGAATTTGGGTAAGAGCATGACTATGAGAATACTTCTAACTGTGGGGTTCCACTGCTGATCTGCATTTAGAGAATCTTAAAATCATTTCCGTGACAGGAAAAAACAGTGCCTTCATACATTTTTCTTGAAGAAGTATAAAATGCTCTTGAGCGATCTCATCTCAATGCACGTAGGACTCTGTCCCCTCACTGATATGGAGATACACCTCTGAAACACACACACCAAGTTTCTTTTTCTTTCAGATTTTTGAATAGAATTTCATTTTGATGAACTAAGATTTATGCCGATGTAAATTACTCATGCAAATCTTCCATATGTCAGGATGGGAAAATTTACCACGTATATTTTGTACTTTATATTTCTTTCTCCTGACTAAAGTAATTTTATCAACATAATACAGGCAGCAGAGCAACACTTCATAAGCCAGATGTTTATTGACCTATGTGACCCTCCAAGTGTTTTCCTCCTGATTATTTGCGGTATGAATATAACAGATAACATCTGAAGTAATGTGGGAAAATGGGCCTATAAACCCGGTCACTTCTGATTTTTGTTTCAGGTCACTTTGATTTCATTGGATTTTGTTTCCAGAAGGTAAGAGCTTAAGGTGAAAAAGATCAAGAAAATGACTAATCTGTCTCTCAGAAAGTTCCTAAGTTTCACTGTCAAATACTTAAGAGGGCACTGAAAATAGGTTTAAACAAGAAAAAGATCAGTAATTTGATTCTGCTAGAGAACTCATGTAGCAAAATGATGCTGTGTATTGTATAATTAATTTTTTTTCCTAACTACGAAGTGCACTATATTGGCCTAGCTGTTAAAAATATTACATGAAAAGAATTATTCCAAACTAGAAAATCTGTAATGTTAACTGGTGCAATGCATTTCAAGTTAAAGCTACTACAAAAGAATTTAAGCTACACAGAAGGTTAAAGATGTGTAAACAATCGTGATAACCCTTCATAAGTATTATATTTAATAATAATTAGCTATGACCAAAAAATTTTGGTCTCCTTTCTGGTTTGCATCTGAAGCCTTGCTATTCCTCAGCCCAGCAGAAAGAACGACAAGAAAGGAAACACGGAAAGGAAGATGGATGCTCAGTCTCATTTGCTTATTTTTAAAATGAGCAATATACAGCCTTTGGCTAGGAACTCTGAAAAAAGCAATTGTAGAAATAACTACAGCACCTTCTCCTCTTCCTCTACGCCCAGATAGTTTAACGGCTCTTCAATAGGAAACTATTTGCCATACAGATGATTTAGTGAAATAATTTGTGCACACCTCTCATTCCGTTCAGTGCCAAGTCACCTGAATGCCATGAGCTGTTATCTAGGATTTAGGGCAGTCCAACTGGTTTTATCCTGAAATCTTCAATGTGGTGATTTACCAGACCTGACTCATCTGTCTAGTTGAGGAGGAAGCAATCATGAGCAGAAAAATGGTGAAGCAGAAACATTTCTGATCATGATAGATATTTCTGATTTGGCATGACATCACTCATCTTTCTCTCAAGAACAGAGAAAGAGGCTGTGGAAAATTTGATGTTATTTGAGTGATAGTTGGTTGCAGGAGAGAAGTGTCTAATAAAAATACCCTTCTGCTCTTTATTCCTACTTCTATTTAAAGAAAAAGAACTTCTGTTTCAGTGCACTTCAGTGTTTCAATACTTCAGTTAAATAACTTACTTGTCACTAATTGCTGTCTCATACAAAAAACTTAACTGCAAAGCTCTGACTTTTTATTCTATTTAGCAAAATGAGACTACTCAATCTCAGACAAGTTACCACAGAATCGGAACGATATATCATCACTGAAAACAACTGCCTTCAAACGCTGTTCTTTTTCATTAATAGAGAACTAGGGATTAGGTTGAACTATTTATTTTCTCCTAGGTCTCATGGAAAACTTGTAAACTGATGATGAACAAACTGCCCTTAATGCTGTCTTCCCTGGTCCAGAGAAGATGCTGATGATTAATTTCAAACTGTATATGAAAAATGCCACCAGATTTACAAAAGTGGTTTCCAAGATGGATTCACTAAATCTAACACTTTATCTTTATTTGGATGCTACAGACACTATAATTAACTCCTATCCTTCATTAAAGACAGTGATAGTGATTGTGATTCCATGATACATTTTGACTGTTAATAGGATTTGCTGAGAAATGATTTTTGAGTTCGCCATCAAAGTAAGTGACCAGGTTCATTAAACCATTGGAGCAGTAACTGTCCACTTTTAACTAGGAGTTCAGGGCCCTCATCCAGAATGTGAGAGTGAGTTTGATGCTGTGTGCTTCAAACCATCTGAGAACTCTTTTGAGTGAGCATTCAAGTAGGTTATACAAAATGAAGCAGAGAAGACAAGGTGGTGTAGGAAGTCTCATGCTCAAGAAGCCTCAGGAGTGATGCTGAGCGGGACCATGCAAGAATCAGAAGATCGAGTCCAGGGAACGTTTGGCTGTTTATACAAAGGAGAACTAAGTAAGATTAAGGGACCAATGGCACTGGCTCCCCTGTCCTTGCTGATCAGGCTTAAAACGATGTAAACTCAACCTTATTTTTAACACTTGTTTCCTATTTCATCTTCAGATGCTTCAGACATATTACCAGTGTTTCAGTCTTTGATATCTAAATTGGTTATAAAATGTTTATATTAAAAAGCAAAAATTTATCTCAGTTGATTTCCACAGATCACAGTTACTAATGTTTCTTAAATGAATCATTAGAGAACTTTGCCTGTGGTGTGCTATTTATAAGCTTATTTAGACAATAAAGCTAGGATTGAGAAAGTTTTAAGTGTATAAATAGAAGTAGTAGTTGGAAGTCTTATTTTAGCATTAACATGTTTGAAATTAGATTATAGATAACATGTGGAGGAATATAAACACAAACCACTTCTGTTGCTGTGCGTGTGTAAGAAAACACGGCAACCTCTCAGGACGCACCACACCCTAGCAGTGAAGTGGCAAAATACAGTCATAACAAGGATTGGAAAATGCCAGATGGACTCCAGAAAACTAGAAAATTATATTAAAAAGGATTTAGGTAGCGTATAGGGGAGGGAAAGTGTCTAGGGGACAATAACATGAATTACAGTGCTGCTTGGTGTTAAACAAAGCATTAACCAGCTCAGGTAGCATCACTTTACCTGCCAAGATCCAAATGAAGGATGAAACGAGTAAGCGACAATCAATAATTGTATTCATATGGAAAATGTAAAACACCGCTGTAGTTTTTCATGTAGGCAAAACAACATTTTCTGCAACCTCTTTCATGTTTCAGTTTGATGTCAATTGTTTTGAAGAACAAAAGGAAAGGAATCAAAATTTGGACTGAAGCCCATAACATTTACTGAAATGCTTGTGTAGGGAAGTACCAAAGATGCTGTACAGGAAGGTTTTGACTAAGCATTAACAAGGCTGCAATGAAGGAAACTGAAAAGAACAAACAAGAAGAAAAAAAGAGCATCTCTTGCTTTCCTTCAAAGTTTCATTACAATGTGATGGGGTTTAGATGTCCATATGACACATGTATTATCTATCTGAACAACAAAACTCCCCTTATTTACATTCTCCTTGGGTATTTGATTTGGAAGAAGAACAGAAAACATTATTGAGTGATGATATTCAAAATATATAAACAAGTAATTAAGTATTCATTTGTACAAGCTGGAATTGTGGTTATAAATTAAGTATTTGTGGATTCCCATCTGCTTGTGTATTTACTACAAGCTTCCTGAACAGGAGAAATAATATTTTGTCCATCCCACAAACAGTCTCCCAAGATGTTTGTCTTTAAGTAACCTCGGAGGACTCAACTCAGCTCTGATACAATTCTGATCTTTTCAAAAGAGTTACATCTGCTATAAGAGGTCTGAATGTGAGATATTCTCCTGAACTTCTTTGCATTTTCTGCGTTGCCCTTTAGGGTTTCCTTCGTTACAGCAATGTCTATGTAGTGCTTAATTTTATCCTTGATATCATTTAGGTTTAGGGAAAAACAATATTTGTCAAGAGCAGTAGCAAAATCAAGAATTACTATTTATTTTAAATTGTAGCAAGAAGACAGAATTTTAACAGATGTAAATAAGGCAAAGTTCTAAGGTGCCTGGTTGCTTTAGGCCTCTTTCTTCAGTCTCCTTTAGTGGAGATGCAGATGAAATAAGGCAGCTTGCCTCAGGCTACATGTCTGATTTGCCTTTATTTTATTCATTTTGATAAGTTTCGGATGTTGTGTATCTACATTTATGGCATACTAGAATGGACACAGCATTCAAGAGCATTATTCTAGTCTATTGCCTATATTCAATACACATTTATTCACTATCTCTATCATATATGTCTCACGCACTTCAGGTTCACAGGTTGCTCGAGAAGGACCCTTATGTGTTTCATTATGCACCTTAAGTATATACTTCATACCCTTTCTCTCCTGAATAGTGTAAAGAGTTCCCAGAATTTCTGTAAGCAAATGCACCTAATTTGCAAATGCTGGACATCTCATGCTCACCTTCCTCTGGTGTCTAAAGACAAGGTCCTTTGGTGCACAAAAAAGAAAATGACAATTCCACTCTTTAAGAAGCAGGAAAGTCTGCGGTACCATGGTCTTCTGGCTCCATCAATTCAAGGTCTCTAGACAGTCTGTTGTAGTGGCCAATTGTTGGATGGTGATATGAGGTACACAGTGCCAAGTCTTGTGAAATTCGCCTTGAGTCCGTGCTCAATGTCTGGCTCTCAATTTGCTTGAAATGCTTCTTCTGTGTATGCTAAGATTGATACTCTTTAAGTCAGTAGTGAAACAAACTAATTTCTAAAAGCAATTTGTCTTTTTGTGCATTCAACAAATATGCTTTCTCTTTTAAAGAAGATTCTCTTTTCCCACAACTTTTGAGGTATTATTTATCCCTCTGCAATTAAAATAAACTATGTTTGGGCTCTCCACTGCTACAGGTTGTTACTTTTATATATCTACTTTCCTATTAATGTATTTAGTTTCATCTATGGTCCCTCTCTAAGTGTTATATTTTAATTTTAATCAAACCATCACTATTAATCATGTTTGTGATTGATGTCATTGCATCAAACATGTCAATAGTAATTACATTTTTTCATATTCAGTTTACATTTCTTTTATAAAATATGTGTTCTCAACTGTTTCTATTGGAGAGAGAGATCTTAAAGTGCTGGTTGTGTTTTTCTCATCATCCTGTTCTCTTTTTGCTTTTTGTTCTGTTCTGTTTCTTGTAGGTAGTAGGATAAACTTTCCTACTTTCCTCTCTAAGTCAAGTACTGGAATCTGTTTTGTCCAGAACCATAATTGGCAGCCAGCCCTCCCTGCCCTTGTCTTAATCCACAACATCCTTGTTTATCTTTTTTCATTCCATTTTGCTGGGGCCTCCACCATCCTAATGAGGGTGTCGGTGGATGGGAGGCAGTGGGCAAGAGATTGTCATGGTGCTGGCTAGACCAAAACCACAACAAAAAACAACATACGTAAAATGAGTCACATTTCACAGAACAGGATACATGGTGGTTCCTGTAATTATTCAACATGTCAGAATCTTTTAGTAGGAGAATACAGTCAATGCTGCATTACTTAAATCTATCAGTTTAGCAAATTTATGTTCATCAAAACCCTTTTAAAACTTTGTGATTAGGGCTACAAGTTATTTGGTATCTTCAGCATAGCCTCAGAGTCCTTTTAAAACTCATACCATCTTCCAGACTATTTCTCTAAAGCACCTCTTATGCCTTCATCCACAATATTGCTCATTAGTTCTTTGCTTTAAGTGTTTTGGTTTATTTATCTAGTCAGGATCTCAGTTTTAGTGTTGGGGAAATTGCCCACTGTATTCATTCACTGATGGAGATCTTCAGAAATCACATGATGTTGCTGAGTCACTGAATCTTAGAACAGCTGAGGTGGGAAGAGTCTTCACTTGATTCAGTCCTCAGGAACCTTCTCCAACTGTCAGAACCTTTCCAAGATTACTGCGAATGATTTGGCATCAGGTCAATCAATCCTTGTGTCAAGCCTGTTGAGCAGTCTTTTTTCTGGCCTACCACTTGCTGATCCATCTGTATAAATCATTCTGTGTTTGCTGCCTGTTTTCTCCTGCTGAGGTATCTTTTTCAGCTTGAGGCTTAGTTTGTAGACTATTTTTTTCTTCTCTTTTGACTATTTTGTTAGAAACATGAACTACAGTAAAAGACAAAAGTTTACCATTCAATGTCATGCAGGTTAACCTGCTTTAGCAGGGGAGTTGGACCACATTATTTCTACAGGTCCCTTCCAACCCCTACCATTCTGTGGTTCGGTGATATACTTCACCACTATGTGCTCAGTCATTACTCCTGACATTCATGAATATAGGTATCCTTAATTCATTGCCTTTATTCTCTTACTTGATCTAAGCATAAAGTAATATTAATATGAAATTGTTTGCCAAGAGTGTTATTTAAGCCAATACTAACTTGACAATATGGTAGATATCAATACAGGGGGTCAGAGTGTGTCAACTTTCTGTTTAATCAGGAACTTCTTAGATATGAGCAGTACTTTGATCAGCTTTAAAACAATCATTGCTTTGGCATGATAGCTTTGCTACAGTATTTTCTTCCTGGAAGCTTTTATTACAAGTATTTCTGCTCAGCAATGTGAAGTTTTATTTCAAGATTTCAAAGCCTGGACTTACGGTGACCGTGACTAACTTTGTGCATCATATTAGCAGTGTGTTGATAAAAATTAAAAAGTTTTAGGTAAAAAGAATTCCTGAACAAAAATGTAACAGCTAAAACAGAGCTAAATGCATACTAGCATTGGTGGACACAACCTTTACAGAAAAAATGTCCTGTCAGAGTACGTATAGGTCAGTTTTGCTGCAACTTTCATCATAAACTAAATAATTATGAACACTCATCATGCTTCCAGCAGTCAAAATCTCAAAGGTCGTTATTTAATATTTGTCTCTCTCAGTGACTTTGAGAATTAATATATGGTCTGTTCAATACAAAGAATTCATGAGTAAAATGCAACAAAATATCAGTTTGAAGTCATAAGGTTTTGACAGACCAAGAAGGCACCACCAGGTAATGAATTGCCGTGTGTCAGCTCCTGTGAGGTAACCATCCATATACACATTCTTACTGTCCTGCAAATGCAATATAATTATAGGTAGTTTTTCCTCTTAATTCAAGAAGGACAGACTACTTCACTTTTACTTAAGGTAAGCGAATACACAGAGAGAATTCAACATGGCAATTTACGATCTCCCAATAACTTGATGATATTTCTTTCATATCTGTAACAGTTCAAATGCAAAGGTGGTGTTAGATTCATCTCATCTCACCCTGCAGAGCACTAGCCAGAAAATTCCTCTCAGTAATTTCTAGTGATCTCAAAAGATTTTTTACAAGATTACATATCTAGAAAGACCATACCATAAACCACACCACTTAAAGACAATCTGAGACTCCTCCTAATATGTCATTAATTGTCTAATACAAACTTATGTATTTTGCTAAATTGGACCTCAAAACTACAGGGGATGAAGAAGAATAACATTTCCTCATGAACGATTTCAAAGGTTAGTTCATTTAATTTCTACTTTGAGTGCTTCTGGTATTATCTTCCAGGTACAATCCATTCTCTTTTCCTGCTTCTATGTAATTACTGGAATTGCCATAATCAGGCGGATCAAAAATCCATCTAGCCCTGTCACAGAAGGTCAAAATGGTTGCTTAGGGAGACGGCATAAGAAATAGATGAAATGTTGAGCACTCTTTCACGGGAAGATTCTCTGCCTTTCCAGGTAGATCCTGCATAAGAGTCTTCTTTGGGGCTACTGTATTTAAAATCGCAATGGATCTATTCTTGAGTTTGCCCAGTCCCTTTTACTTAACTCCCTCATCCTCCTTGTCAAATACTCAATCATTGTTATAGCTGCAGCAGCTGTAGAGATGGTGTGTTTACCATGCAACCCACTAAGTTAGTTGGATAGCACTCATACAGACGGGGAATGAATGGGTGCTCTATCTGCATTCTGCTCCAGCATAGGACTGGGCTAACAGTTACTCCAGTGCAAATATGAGAACAATAAACAATAGATCACAGATCAGTATTTACAAATGCAGAATTTTAGTACTTTGGATAATGAGAATAGATGTTTTCTGTAATTTATAGACAAGCAAAATCAAACAGGCAATAGAAACTAGCTTTTCAACAGAATAACTGGAAGGAGCAAGTAAGAGGCCCTTTGGGGAGTGGTAACTAAGTAACTAACTAAATAGGTTGCAATTCAAGAAGATGAGAGAGATGGAGAAAGTCCCCAGGGTGCTGGGAGACTGATTACTGATGCATACATATGAGAGGAGTAGAAACTCAGAGGAGAGCAAGAGATGTCAAGGGCATACCTACGTGAGCAAGACATGCAGGGTTATTTGGAGCAATATTTCTGAAAAGCCAGTCAGATTTTGATTTTTGAACAAAGAAGCTGTTGCTTAGTGATTACTTTGTCTGTTTCCTAGAAAACAGGATGCCAAGACTGTCATTATTGCACTATTCTCCATTTCTCTTCCTAATGCAGAGAAGGTCCAAATATTGGCCAACCATTCCTACCGAAGGCAATGAATTTCTACTTGATGTGCAAAATTAAGAAATTTACATTCCAGGGTTTTATAGAACTCTGATCACAGTGCAATTTGCATATCTTACAGCACAATAAAATAGCTGTTTTTGTCATGAGGGTCCAAAATGTGATGTGACGTGAAATTTATATGGAGATGTTAAACCCTGAAGGTTTGCTGTTTGGAATGACGATTATTTGCTCTTTCCAGGACACCGTTTAAAAATCAATGACACAACTACACCTGTAAATTGAGAAAAGATCCTGATAATATGACTATTATATTAACAGTTTCAACTATGATATAACAACTTCCTTTTGTAATAATTTAATTGTATGTTTTATTAAAAAGTGTCATAGTAACTACTTTCAGGAAATGGTCCCAGTCTGGATACCTTTGAGCATTTCACCCAAAATGCTTTATTCTGTCTGAAAAATGATTGTTAATCTGATTAACTTTTCTCCCAAACAATTTTATTTGAAAGTACCAATCATGCTGCATCTGAGACAGACATGGAAAAGTACTCATCTTTCCAGAGAAAACAGGGACAGTTGTAATCCCACCTTGCCTATTCTATTTCAAGACTAAGAGTAAATAGGAATCTTGATTTGTTCTGCCCTTGTTGCTCTAAGACAGGAAACAACAGTTTCAAGAAGTAGTGTCATATTTATGTTATTTATGTCAACATATCAGATGTGGAGATGCCAAAAAGCTTTAGTTTGAAGTGCCTTTTGTGTTACACTAACTTCAGAGTTCTACTACCTGAACAGAACAGTATCATTTGAAAAGAAAAAAAAATGTTGCCTTTTTTTTTTTCCTTTCCATTACTTCTACCAAGATGTAGTTCCAAAATAACACTCCTCCAACAGTAAGAATCCTGAATGTAAACTGGCAGCTTAAATTAAATTATGGTCACTTCACAGGTATTCGTTATTCTGACAAAATTGTCCCTTAGCTGAACAACTCTTTTCTCCCTCTCATGTTTTTTTCCCTGTCTTACATATGTATGTCACAGTGGTTAGTAAGGTAGATAAAACACCAGTACTAATGTAGAACCCATCAGTGCCTGCACTTCTGATTATTAGTAGTTATTATTGTTCTCCAGGGGCCATGACACAAGCAGCATGAAAGTTGTTGGTGCTTTGGGAAGCATTAGAAATAAAACAAGAACTGGAGTATCATGCAGACATATAATTTTAAGCAGTGGAAAAATATTGATCAAATGAAATCTGATAGCTCAAAATCCAAAATGCTGTAATTAAAAACTAACAGCAGAAACTTGTGTTCTGAGAACTTTTGCTCTTTGTACTTATGGTTGGAAATACGGTTTTGCACGTTGATCACACATGAGCCAATAGGCAAAAGGAACTTAGAACACATTGGAAAGGGCACTGCAGAGATACTCTGTATGTCTTCCATCCCACAGCAGCACTCAAATGCCTCAAATCTGAAAAGACTGCAGAGAAGGACTGAGAGATAAAGTAATGAAGAATGCATTTCCTGAGACATTTATTTATTTAACCTCAATCTGTGTTTTACTTTGTAATTTTCCATGCAATTACAGTATTACAGTAAAGTATTAAATACTTCAAATCTACTGAAAATCAAATAGAAGGATATTGAATGAAGATGTGATTTTAGTTCTTCTAACCACTATAGTGCTTTTATTTCACTAATGTTCTTCTTACTCTGTCGTTTTTGCCAAGTGTGGAAATTAACATGAATCTCCATGTCATTCTTCCCTTGCTGTGTAAGCAATCTCTAAACATCAGGTTGAATTGCATAAGCAAACCTATCTTGTGCTCCATACTGCTGCAGCCAGGCTCTTTCCAAGATGTGAAGTAATTTATGCACAGCTAAACTACATTTTAAACAGCACTGTAAATATGAGAAGAGTTTAAATCTTTTATTTTAAAACTCCTCTTAGTTGAGCAGAACAGCACCCCAACAGTTCAGTGGAGTTCATTCTTAGAGATTTCTCTTCTCGTAAAAAATTTTCAGTGACTGTCCTTGTGGTGATGAAGGCTAATCCTGACATATACTATATTGAGGAAAAGTGTAGCTAGCAAGACAAAAGGAAGTGGGTTTCCTCCTTTATTTTGTACTTATGAGACCATATCTGATGTATTGATCAGTTTAGTGCTTCCCAGTAAAATAAGGACATGGATATATTAGAATGAACCCTTTGGAAGGACACCAAGATCACTAGGAGGCTAGTACCCATCACATACGAGGTTCCTGTGTGACCTGATCTAGGTGGATCTGCTTTGGCTGTGGGGTTGGACTAGGTGGTCTCTAAAGGTCCCTTCCAATCCCTACCACTCTTTGACAGAGCCCTGTTTGTTCAGCCTGTACAAAGGAAGTCTAATAGGGGCTCTTCTGCTATTATAAGATGATGGGGATGGTTTCTTCTTGGTACACAGTGAAAAAGTAAAAGGCAATGGTCCCAAGTGGCAACAACAGATATTTTTATTTAATCTTAGAAAAAATGCTTTCACTGTGAGAGTGGTCAAACACTGTAACAGGTTGCTCATGCGAGTTGCAGAATATCCATCTCTGAAGCTATTCAAAACTTAACCGGACAAGGTCTTGATCTAACTTCCAAGTTAGATCTAACTTAAAAGTTGGCTTTGCTTTGAGGAGAGTATGGAGCAGCTGACCTCCAGAGGTCACTTCCAATCTAAATTAGACAGTGGTTCTAACATACCCTGAGTTTGCAATTTTACCTTGCTTTTGTAATCCTTTTGAAATGTATATAAGAGTCTACTGGTGTTATTTGTTCTAAAAGATGGTTAAGAGATTCTTTCCTCTCAGCATCTTACCCCTATTTTCTTGGGGAATGGTTCCTTTTTTTTCCAGGTCTACTCTTGTGTGTCAAAAAGGAAACATTGTTCATGTCAACTTGCCTGTCTCTGGTGTTGGTATTACTCTTCAGCCCTTTCCTTCCAGATTCTAGGTCACTCTGTAAGATGCTGAGGTTGACAGAGGATGCCAAGTTGCCTCCACAGAAGAGACAACAGCATGCTCTCATTACAAAAATAAAACAAACAACATATTGGGCTGCATTAGCAGGTGAGTGGCTAGAAGATAAAGGCAAGTTCGTACTTCCGTTTAGTTGGTGCTAGTGAGGCCGTACCAGGAACAAAGTGCCCTGCTTTGCTCACTCCTTGGCTCTAAAGGGATGTTCAGAAATTTGAGAGTCCAGCAAAGTGCTATGAAGATGGAAAGGAGCTATGGGCATAGCTCCTCACATATGTGGGAGAAATTGCTCTTCTTTGGTTAATAAGAAAATACATTGTGAGCTAATAGTGGCCAGCAACTGTTTGAAGGGGAAATATAGAGATGGCACAAGGTTTTCATGGTAGTTGCAGATAGTTCTGTAAGGAGAAATAGCAGTGTGTGCAGTGTGATAAATTCCAACTGGACATTACAAAAAACACCTTTGCTAAGAGCGCAGTGCACCACAGGGACAGAGAGACTGATTTCATCCTTAGAGGTTTTCAAGACTCATCTAGACAAAGCCATTGCTGACCTGCTCAGCTGTTGAAATGTCCTCCTTCAATTAGGCAGGTGAACTGGGTGATTTTCAGAGGTCCCTCCAATCAATGTGTTTATATTTCTTTAATTCAAATTCTCCTGGATTTCATTGTTATCTCTCCTGCTGTGTTCCCTGGCTATGTCTGTTTCCTCCCTTTTCTCGAGAGAGGTAACTCCTTTCTTTCCAGAAAACAAGTCTTCTAATTTTGTCTGTTCTTTGTCCACAGTTTTCAGTGATTTAAACCTGGTTTTCGTCTCTGCTACTCCTCTACTAGTAATCTCTTCCTCTATTTTGACCTCTTGACATATGTTTTTTGGGTCATCCAATCCATTTAAGCATTTCTTCTCTATGTCATCTCATTTAATGGGTGTCTATAAATTCCAAGTGCCTGCAGAGTCTCCTCTCTCCCTTCCTTTGCCCTCTGTTTTCATATCAACAATCCTCCAACTGCAGCACTAATCCTCAGATCTTTTCTTCTGTCTGGAAACACTTCATCAGTAGGTAATTTCCATCAGGTATCTATTCAAGATTAGAAAATATCCTACAGCTTCTGCATCAAGGCCTTTTCATGCCTATTCCATTTTTTGTCAGATTTTTTGCATTAAAGAAACAGTATTTCCCTGTCTCTTGCCTGTTTTTAATAGACTGTGGAGAATTTTTTGGATGTAGGCAACAACAACCTGTGCAGACATGAAAATATATAGTAACTTATGAAGACTATCAAGTTTATGACAGATGATTTTGCCTGACCTTTTAAAGACATGTGGTGTTTAAATTAGTTCTGTAAGAGATCAATTCAGATCAAATTTCCCTAAATTTAAAGAGAAGATTATACTTCCTTCATCTCACTCAATAAAAATATTTTTTAATGCTCTTTATTTCTTTGCTTTTATAGTCTCTCGACTTTCCTCAATATTGGCTACTTCCATTGTTAAATTTCAGCAGTTAACTGTCCATCAGCTGTGATTAAAAGCAGAAAGCTTTAGTTGCATTCTGTCCGTGTCACTTGGCTCCCCTGGAGAAGACTGTAAACTACAAACTGCGGCAAACTCTAGCCAAGCCAACTTCCACCAATCATTGCAACCTCATCTTTGATTTGGAATATGCCACAACTTTTGGTATTAGTTGAACTTCCTTAAATTGAGGAGCTGTAATGTGCCCAGATAACTAGATAACTAGGATGGATACATAGCTGATTTGAGATGTGACGGCATGAATAAGTGGCACAAATTTCTAGTGCTGTGAATAGGACATCACCCCTAAGGATGATTTTCATGGTACTTGGTGATTACTGTGTCCAGTTCTGGGCTCCCCAGCTCAAGAGGGACAGAGAACTTCTGGAGTGAGTCCAGCGCAGGGCCACCAAGATGATCAGGGGACTGGAACATCTTTCATATGAGGAAAGGTTGCAGGATCTGGGAATATTCAGCCTGGAGGAGACTGAGGGGGGACCTCATTAATACTTACAAGAATTTAAAAGGTGGATGTTAAGGGGATGGGGCAGTACTTTCTTTCTGTAGTGTCCAGTGATAGGACTAGGGGTAATGGACAAAAGCTGGAACACAAAAAGTTCCACTTAAACTTAAGGAAAAGCTATTTTACTCTAAGGGTGAAGGAGCCATGCCACGGGCTGCCCAGGGAGACTGTGGAAACTCCTACTCTTGAGGTTTTCAAAACCCGCCTGGACATGTTCCTGTGTGACCTGATCTAGGCAGACCTGCTTAAGCAGCGGGGTTGGACTAGATGATCTCTAGATCAACCCCTACCATTCTGTGATTCTGTGTAATATATCAGTTTCTAAAGTCATAAGCCTACCAGAAAACGCCAAATTTCATGGCTTCTACACATAGAGGGCACTGACTCCAGTCTTCTGCTTGTGTTATAATTTAAACAAATCTATTTACCTTGGGTCATTTCCAGTCCCAAAGATCTATTGAACTGCTTTGCTCATGAAAACTGGGAATCATAATACTTGATTTATTTGCCACAATAAAAGAAAATACAAAAAGTTCATGCATTACATTGTCTCAATGCATATTTACAGATTTATATTTTTGAACAGGTAGTTCAATGATAATTCAGATGTAGATAAAGCACAACAAACTAGAATGTCCTAACCATCATTGCTAGTTTTGTTTGCCACAAATTTTTACATCTCTTTTCACTACCTTTATCTACTACAATGTTTTGGAATACCACTAGAATACCATGTCACAACATGGAGACTATGTTATTTGTAGAAGGGGGAAGGATTTAACTGAATTAGTGACACTGAAACAGAGTAGAAGGAAGAGTTGTAAGAATACATTTTTTTAGCCGATGGTAGGCTATAGCATAACTGCAGAATAGTGGGGTTTTATTTCTTGCTTGTTTAAGTTCACTTTCATTTTATAATAAACGCTTGTATGAATTCATATTTACTTAATCCTTTTTGTATGTTAGTAAATGCAACCCTGCACAAACAATGACACCATTTGATCTCATGCTGCAGATCTGTTCCAATAGTTGGCTACCAAAAGGCCTTTTAAGAATATGCTGTAATAAAAGCTGCTATTTTCTTTCTGTTCTGACTTTACGCCTTACTGTAGTTTTATGTGCTAATTTTCTGCAAATCTTAGTCTTTGAAATGTGCAAACATAGTTTCATCACAAAAAGATAATATCTTAAAATAACAACCATGGGATCCTCAGAATGATCCTCTTAGGGCTTTGCTCCTTTACCATCATGATTTGAAAAAACTTCCATAAAAATAGAAAGTGACTCATGAAGGGCATTGGGAATGTGACAGAAGCTTTTGTCTGACCTTTTGTGGGCTCACGGGATTTAAATTAGTTCTGTAAGTAAAGAGCAATTCAGATCAAGATACTTGAATGAATGCATAACTTGGAGAAAAAAAAGGAACTATTTTATTTGGGTTAAAGCTGAATACTTTATGCCAAGTTATTTTCTTTTACCAAAAGAAAAGAATATTTGATGGGGTAAAAGCTCTCTCATACAAGATTTGTGATCAAAAGACTAGAAGAATCAGGAAGTTAAATTAAATGTAAAAGCTAATCAGTTATTTTTCATGTGTTAGGTGCTTACAAATAGATTTTTAAATTGATGGGGCATTATCTGTTCCTTTTTAGCTAATTTGATATAGAGCACAGCAAACAATTTAGTAAGCAGTAGGAAGTAGGAATTATAGGATTTAAAACTGTGATAATTAACAAATTAAGATAATTCACATAGGCAACCTCTACTCACACCTAATCAGTGCCTCAGTTTTTCATATCAAGTTAATATGGAACACGGTTTTAATTTCACTCTATTCCTATATGATAAGCACAGTTGATTGCACAAGAAAACTAAGGAATGTTTTGCAAACCCCTGAAATCTTTCAAAGCTATATTTTCTGAGATTCACTGCCAGCCTAGTACTGTTATATAAGCAAATTATGCTTTTTAGCTACAGGTATTAATGACAGTTATACATACTATGCTACCCAAAATTCTGCCACACTAATGATAATTTTAAAATTGTATCATCTTCTAAATAAGAAAATAGTATCAAAGGCAGCAGCACGTGTTGAAGAAAGAAGACTGCTTCTGTATATTAAGAATGACACGAAGCACTTCAAATTTAGTCATCTACTCCTAAATTTGCCTTAAAGGTCACAGAATTAATTCTAAAACTTGTAGCCATCTTCAAGATATTTTATGTTACTATGAGTCATTCAAAGGCTGGCTGCTCTAAGAAGATAAATACTACAAGACCAGAATTCCAGAACCAAACTATAAATTTGTCTCTCTCGGGAGTGACAACAAAACAGGTATTTGAGAGAGGATTTAATTTTAAATGTTTCCTCACCAATAATCACCAGTCTTTATCATCTTTGTGCTGTTGAAAAGACTTTGTGGAATACACCAGTGAACCTAAGGCTATGTCTATGGCAGTGAATTAAACAGTGCTTCTGAGCATTCCCAGACACTGCAATATGACTGCTCTGAAATTATTAGAGCAGTCCCTGGCATGCTTTTGGCCTGTACCAACTAGCAGTCTCATAAGCAATTCCCAGGCACACTCCGGGAGTTAGAATATCCCACAGACCATTACCACCCAAGGATTTCCATCCAGCCACCCCATTCTGGAGGGTGGCTGAGTTTGCTGAGCCAGTCTATGCCAGTTGGCTTCCGTGCCTGGGAATATTCTCGGGATTGGTTTTATTTGTTAGTACAGACATACTCCTATCATTTTCCCACTAGTGATGACGACAAGTAGAAGCCTTCAGGAAAGCAGAGACCAAATCAGTAAAGTTCAATTTAGCTGCAATCAGCCTGGATAGACAAATCCATACGAATTGGGTGGGTTTCCCATTTTTTAACAAGCTACTGTTATTTTAATCCCATTGCAACAAAGGCAGCACAGCAGTCAGCTAAAGTCAGAAATAGTAGCTTGTTTTTTTTCTATATCTCAATTAATCCCATCCAGAATGTCAATCTGGAGTTACAGTTAAATGCAGAATATGTCAATATTCAATATTCTAAGTAATCAGATATGAGTGCCCACCACCTCAAGTACTGTGCTGGAAGTCTAGAGAACAGAGTGTTAATTTTTGCTCCTGCACAGACTTCCAATCTTGTTTTGGGCAAATAATTTACAGCCCAGTCCCTAATACCTAAACTGTTAGGCTGCAGGATTACACTTCCTCTCTGTCTTCAATACAATCCATTTAAGTTGGCAGTAAGATGATGACAGTCCAAAGCATATTACCAGCTACCCTAACTGTTAAGACAGCCCTGAAGAGGTGCTAATTTTAAATTCCACCAGCTTAAGACAGACAAAATGGAAGGGCCAGTAGGGATTAGGACAAAAGGTACAGTACAACCAAAGTTTACTTGCTCCCTTCCTACTCATCATAAATACTTACTCTCAGAGGAAATCTAGATTCTTACCTTGCAGTGTTGATATAGATATGCAAGTCCCAAACAGAATGAGTTTTCAGACAAATTTACATATTACCAATACCTACAGGATACTTTTAAGTGGCTCCTGAGAACATCACATTTTTGGGTTATTCTAACTTTGTTTAGTCCCCAAATTTTGGGCTTTAGATTTCACTCTTGAGTCCCAATGTCTTAAAATGTGTCTGTGCTGTGATGAAATTATAGACACTTAATTGCTGTCATACCTCATTTCCAGATCTCTATGTATTTACACTGTCTTGTTACTTGGGCCCAGAGTCAAAGTACCCTGGGGATTGCCTGCATGTTGACTATCACTTTGATTCCCATCTGGAAAATCAAGGTGTCTCTTCAAAGAAGAAATCTGAAGCAGAAAGCAGGACTGGCTGGTACATGAGCTTCTGCTCCTCCAGGCCATACAGACATAGCTCAAGCCATTTGGCTCTTTGAATTCAAACATAGATTTCAAAGTTGGTAGAAACAAAGCACTGCTTTAATTTCCCATGCTACACATGGAGAGTAGCAAAAGTTTTCTACCTTACAGGGGTCGGGAAGATAATACATTCCCATTTTGGAATCATTCAGGGAACATACCATGAGAGCCATATGAAACACGCAGTCAAAAAGATGAAACGTCTTTGGTGGTGCAGAGAGGGCTGAACTGATCACTAGATCACTGATTCTCACAGACTCACACTGTCCTAAATCCTGGTGAGAGTTTGTTTATGTACACTAGCTGAGTATTGCTGAAGGGCAAGGTACTCCCAACTCTGTGGCACAGGAGTGGAGCCAGGCAGGAGCCAGCAAAGCAGGATGGATGCCAGCTAAGTACCCCGGTGCCAGGGGAATTCTCAGCTGGGAGAACCTGGCTGCCTTCCAGCCTTGCTCCTCTGCATATATATATGCATATATATATATATATGAGAGAACTTTTAAAGGAATAATTATCTCCCATATGTCTACTAGTTTGACTAAGATTTCTGTCTCATATCTAGTCTCATATAGAATAAACCTGCAGCTGCCTGATCTGTGATTACCCTCAGTTTTCACATAAACCAGATTGTTGAGCAATCATGTTGACAAAAATTTCTAGGCCTCTCTTCTCAGAAAAATGAAGAATAAATATCCCAATAGTGTAATGGCTAGAATATTTGTACTGGAGAAGAAATATAGGAAGGCATTTCAAAGATCTGCAATAACAGAAAAAAAATTTTTACGCCTAGCACAGAAATATGTCAGGGAAGATACTGGCTAAAAGCAGAAGGGAAGAAGGAATAACTAAATGGATTTCAAGAAAAAATTAAGTGTTCATTTCTTCCAAACTACAACTTTACTAGTTACCAGGTGTTTCTAATTTAATTCCTTTTGTTAACTTCTTACAACTTGTTCAGCCAGCTCTGCAGACACTTGTTTTTTTATTACTACATGCCTGAATGACTTTCTACATGAGGGGTTTTTTTTCCCACTGAATATACAGTTCTTCAGGTCTCTTCAAAATGATATTTTGTTTCTGTCTTTCCAGGGTTTACCTTGTCTTTTCAATTAACCTTATCACTTACTTAGCACAGTTTTCTAGAAAGTAAAGACAACAGATATTACTTAACATAAAATATTTGCATATATGGTTGTTGCTTTCAGAGGTGTGATTTCGAGGTTTTAATTATGGTTCTACTGCTAGTGAAACATGCTGACAAGACAGAAAAATAGCCTAATTATGATATTGTAGCTACTTGATATGTATCGGACATGAAATAATAATATTTGGAAGGTACTTCTGAATAATAAGAGAATTTTTAAGATCCACCACTGAGGATAACATGTGATAGCACTGACACTTCTTAATCAACATTGTTTTCACCCTTAATTACGCATACAAGAGTTCACACTGACACCTGCTGTTAAGATTGCCTAAGTTTTCCCATTATAAGACCATTTTCAATTTCATTACAAATTTAACTGTGTGGGCTGATCTTTTCTGGCATAAGTGTTATCTGCAGATTTAAATCAAAGAAAAAGAGAAAGTGTTTCATATGAAACGTTTTTGTGATTCTCAAGAATTATATGGGGGATAACAGCTAGCTTACCTCATAGGGACTCTCGGTTACATCATTTGAAACAATGAGCTGTGAACATCCTTTGAAATCAGAACTTGAATAGCAGAATTTCACTTGATGAAGTCCCTAGAAAGGCATATGTGAAAGGGTACTGCAATATTTTGTCCATCATCTTTGAAGATTCCACTTGCTTTTACCTCTGAAAACTCACAAGGAGTGAAAAAAGACAGCTGGGTAATGCAATACCAACAGTGTAGGTAGGGTGATGTGGACAGAGGTGTAGCAACAGGGTGCATGAAACAGAAGAATGGACAAGCTTGGTAAGAGATGACAGTGAGCACTGTAAAAAGAACAAACATTGACAAGAAAAAAAAAAAGGAAATACTGGGGAGGTGGAGGAGAGGCAAAAGATGTTTAAATGATGAAGTATTTTAATTAGGACTCCAAAGTCTTGACATTTCTACACTCTTTAGTAAACACTTACAAGGCAAACTGCCATAATTTTCCATCTCTTCTTTTATGTGCCCACAAAAATGAGAACCCATTTTTGTTACTTCTTTGATAATAAAATAATGATAAAAGTTCTGTGGCAACAACCTATACAGCTCAGGCAGATAACTCACATGGACAATAAGCATACAGTTGTTCTAATCTCCCCCAAGGAAAATCAGCATCAAGTTTATGTGCAGTTGACTACATACTAGGACACTAAGTCCAGACATGTGCTATTACAAAATCATTTGTTTTTCTCATAAAAGTGACATCGTCAGATTAATGTTATGTGGGGATAAATTAAAGGCAACAATTCCAAAACACTCTTTGAAAAAGAAATGATGTTTTCACAAAAATACATAGAATCACAGAATCTTAAGGGTTGGAAGGGACCTTGAAAGATCATCTAGTCCAGCCCCCCTGCCAGAGCAGGACCACCACAGGAACTCATCCAGGTGAGTTTTGAATGTCCCCAGAGAAAGAGACTCCACAACCCATCTGGGCAGCCTGTGTCAGTGCTCCCTCACCCTCACAGTGAAGAAATTCTTTGGAAGAATATTTTTAAATGACAATATGCTATGGAAGTTATCTGTTATACACATTTATGTGTGCAAAAGATTAGTTGAAATAGAATTTTTTTTAATATGCCTTTCTGTAGTTTCTTGCAAACTGAGAAAACCTGGTACTTTCTTAAATGCATTTTTTAAAATTAGGTGTACTCAGGAAAATGTTGCTTTGTAATAAGTATAGCTCTGCTGTGTAGAAAAATGCACAGGAACTAAAGCAAGAACGATATCCTGTCCAACCCAGTTGTTGTTAGGCTGTAGAGGCAGTACAGCTTTTAAATTACCTTTTTAGGAAGGGAAAACTGTTTAAATAAATGTTTTAAATTACTGACATCCCTAAAATTGTCAGTGCTGAGTGCTCATTGGTTAAGACCTACACATGAAATTTTAGTTTGTTTTTAATTAGGATAATTTTACACCTTAACCTTCTCCTTATCACCTCTCAGAGAATTTGGAATAAGGAAACTTGGGGGTTTAACCCTGAGTTTGCCCCTAGTTTTCTGTATGACTTTTGAAAAATCAGTAAATCCATCTGCCTTTGCAGTCTAAAATGTCTATAAAGTAGAGGTGAGTGTACATGATCTACCAGCAACTTAGAGGTTTCAACATATGCATTGGCCACAACACCTTGGCCCAGGTTGGCAGATGCTGAATGTAGCAAACACTACAATAACATCAGCAAAGGGCAATCCTCAATGTCTTCTTTGATGCAATACAGCTTGGCATTTAAGCTTTGCTTCTTCTGTACTGAGAACTCACATAAGCCCAATGTTTTACAGTCATCTGCCACCTAACTAATACCTTGCTGAGGAGAACACCTGCAGGGATTTTAACCACAGCCTATGGTAATTTAGCCACCAACAGACTATATTAGACCAGCAGTCATAAACTGGTTGGAAACTATCTGGTTGTCTCAGTCCTATGAGGCTTTAAGATAGAAAATAGAGGAACAATTCGTTTCCATTCTTTATTAAATAAGGAAGAACATAAAAAATAAAGATGTTGTTATGATGCTGAGTGATGTATTTTTGAGCTGGCGTATTCTTCAAGTATTGATTAAAAATATAGAAAAAATGATCATCTAAATAGCTGTCCGTCTGATGTCAACTGGAACTTACTATGTGTTTTGTTTAATTCAGTGTCCCAGAAGCTCATCCAAAAGTTTCATGTGGAGTTGGACTCTGAAATATTTTTTAAGAATTACGTGTTTATAATTTGCATTTCAACAAAATAGTTAAAGGAGAGGAAAAAAAGCACAAAACAGCTGAAAAACTGCAAATGTAAAAGAGTATTGAAATTGTACTTGATTAAAATAAATAGTCCAGTACTTTGCACTTGGTTGTGGTCATACATTTTTCAATGTCTTTATGCACAGAACTGCTGGACAGCATTCACCAAGTCTTTGGATGCACTCAGGGACTAAAGGGTGCAATTAAGAGGGGTTCTGTTTAGTATCCCAGTATCTCTATTTCCCTATTATTATGGGGTTTACCCTTTGACTTTGCCTTCAACTCTTTTTTTAATGTATCATTATTATGATTATTATTTGTTGCCCCTAATGGTAATTTCATTTCTTCCTGGTTTCTTTTTCTGTAGCTTGTCCCTTGTTATTGAAAACATCTCCTTTCAGTCTGAACAAATATAGCTTAAGTAATTTCTGATATGGAAGTTAGTCTACATCTCTGATCATCCCTGTTGATCTTGACTAAATCTTCTCCAGTTTGTAGTATTTTTTTGAGGTGGCAGGGAAGGATAAGGCATTGCACAACATTATCACAGATATGGTAAATCCATAGATTTACATAATGGCAGTGACATTCTCTCTTTTGTTCTTCATTCTTCTCCTAATGGCTCCTAACATTTGATTTACTCTTTTGATCTGAGCACTGAGTGTCATTTCTGTGTGACTGCCTACCGTAACTCTCAGCGCACACTCCAGTCAGTAGAGCTCATGTAAGTGAAATAAGGGTTTCCTCCTCTTATGTACATCAATGTACATTTATCTACACTGAATTTCAGCTGTCATTTTATTGCTCAGACACTAAGTTTTACTATCTTGAATAAATTAATACCATCAAACTTGATTACCTCACCGTTAACGTGTTGTTTAAAGCCATTTACGAGTACAGCGGTCATCAAAGGCCCTAGCATAGATCTTATGGAACGTCACCTGTCATCACTTTCCACTGTGAAAACTGACCATTTTTTCCTGTCTTCTAACCATTTAACCAGATAAGGATCTTCCTTCTTATGATGTGGTGCTAAGTTTCCCTAAAAGCCTCTAATAAGTCTCTAATAAGATGCTTCTCACTTCTGGAAAAAAAACAAGGAAGCTATGTCAACCACATTGCAGTTATCCACATAACTGCTGACAAGAGTTCAGAAAAGCCAACGTGGTTTTTATCAAAAAGATAATTTTACCAAGATACTCATTAACTCTGTTTCTGCTAGTTAATCTCCATGGTACAGATTAAAAGCTTTGTAGTTTCCTAGGTCTCTTCTGAAAACTTTTTCTAAAACTATCTTCAGATTCTCAGCTGTCCTTGGTCCTTTGGAGCCAAAGCAGCTCAGCACAGGAAGTTACCACTGTCATGTTTGAAGAGCCATTCCCCTTCTGAACTCTCTTCTGAACACCACCATATCCTGGTGATGTGCTGCTCTTTGTGTGCTCTATTTGCTCCATGAGTTGTCTTCTGTAGTCTCTTCCTCTCCATATAAGTCCTGTGAGGCATCCATCACAAAAAAGACTTTAGATCAGAACTTGCCTTATTTCTTGTGTGGTGAGCACTGATGCAAACAATTAATTTGCTTCCTCTGCAATAGTCTAACCCTCCTGAGTGCTCTTTCTATCCCACAATTATCATACTGGTCCTTCAAACTCTGGTTTAGTTTCTGCTTTTGATATAGTGGAAGAAATATTTATTGTTATTTGTGACTCCTTCTGCTAGATGCTCCTCAAACATCTTTTGTCTTAGGCTTACACAGAGTTTACAACCCCATCCATTTTTTTATTATGGACATCAGTTTTTGAAGACTGTCTCCTTGTTTCCATGATGCCTGTCACTTGCTCCTTAGTTATGTGGGTTTTCTTTCGTCTTTTCCCAAAAACTTCTTCATAAGCAGAGTATGTTTGCCCCTTGCTTCCAACATGGTGGTGACCTAAATAAATTCCAGGTGAACTAAGAGGATTTAATTCTCTTAGCTGACCTTCTTTTAACAAGGCGCTTTTTTTGCACAGTTACCCTTTTTGAGTGCCCAGCTGCAGTTGTTGCCAGAAAATACTGAAGCTGAGTGTGCTATGGCAGCTGCTGCAGCACAACCCTCCAGCTGTGCAGCTCTGAGGCAGCCCCTGAGTCCTGCTCTCCATCAGCTCACAGGCTGCAGCTTCTCAGGGGCTCTCCCTACCCACTCACCCCACAACACAGCTACTGACAGTGATGTCTGTGTTATGGTCTAACATAGCACTTGCCCAGTCGCTGTAGGTAACTGATGAGGCCCACAGTTTTTCTATTTTCTGCTTTGGCTGAATCTTTCATGGCCTTAGGATACTGAAATCAGTATTATCATTTTTGCCAGACAGTTATACAAAGGTAGTGATACATTTTTTTTTTTTAATTTAGGCTCCAAATCTCAGTTCATGTGGGTTCGTGAGGTTTCTGGATGAAGTGGAGACTTTCTTCATTAGATTCTAATTTTTAAAATGTATATAACAATACCTCATCACCAAGGAGGCTTACTTAATCTTTCACTACCATCACATCATTTTTTTGTGTGTGCTACCTTTCTTGCAACAAGCTTCTGTGCACTGTGCCACTTCTTTCACTTAGGGCTAAACTCACTTTCCTCGTCCTGGATCTCAGATTTCAGGCACTTGTTTCTGCCATATTTTCTTCCTTAACTGGCAGCCTGTGACTGATGGAGCTAATTTCTATAATGTTATCTGTGCTGCCAGTTCCATTCCAAGTCACTTGTTCTTCTGCACCTACTGGCTCTCTCACCACTTCGTTTACAAGCTCAGTTAAGACATTCCTGATTTTAAGTGCCAGAAGTTCGGTTCTGTTATGAACCCTCTCATGTGATCTCACTGTATTGAGGCAATGTTCTCAATTGCTGGTAACTGACACCTTGATTTGTGTAGCTCTAATACCTGACTGAGGAGACAGTGTTTGTGTTTGGCACCAGCATTATTGTGCTTGACCAAAGTGCAACAATAAACATGCTTTAAAATGAGACTGGTCCCATAATCTGTTTCAAATATTGGGGTGGTGTGCCCTAACAATCATGCCAGCACAGCCCAGGGTGACAGACAAGCTGTGGAGAGAGGAAAAATCAATGACAGAGTGGTAGGGAGAGAATTCCTAAGTGAGAACAGCCACCAAATATTTCACAATGTGCAGCCACATCCCCAGATGTGTTTTGTATACAGTATGGCTCCTTTCTATGAATTAACACTATAAAACCAGAAAACAACTAATTAGACTGCATTGTTTGCTATCACATGACTTGCCAAAATTACTAGACATGAACATTCAGATACATATATTAATTTAGAAAATGTCAGCTTAAGTTTAAAACAGAAATACTGTTATCAGACTTTTCTAACAGATGCAATGTATTTCTGTTGCTCAAGAAAGAAAAAATGCGTACTTTCTTACTCTCACCTTCCCTGCAAGCACATAACAAGTGCTTTTTTGGTTTCTCACTGTGTGCTCATCTACATTAAAAATATCAGTGTGTGTGATACAGCATGACAGGCTCTCATCAACAAGTAGGTAAAATACATGCTTTTGAAATTATGAAAATCCCTTAGCTGCTGATCTAAATGAAGTAAGGATTAGCATTGGTTACAGCAGCTAAGATCTCCCCACTTCCTGAATTAAGCTGAAAAGTTTGTATTTTTTTTCCCCTCAAGATCAAAGTATTTAGTCTAAACTCCTATTTCAAAATAACTCCTATGCATACACTAGCTCTAAAGTTTGTAATTTTGTTTCCATTGAAAATTTTTTGGGAAAAACAATTCCCGTACACTGAGTTGTCAGGCTTCTAAGGTCTATGCAGCATTTAGATACCAGGGCTCAATAGTGTGTTGAAATATAAGCCAATACAGTATGACTAATTTTCCAAACATAGTCTTCATAGTGAATTACAGAATATATAAAGTATAATTTCTATGAATGGAAAGCCTCATTTCAGAAACTGCTTTGCAGGAGAGGTCTTTATATGTGGAGGCCAGAATGAAGTTTTGAGCCTGTATTCTTTCTTTCAACATTTGGAACATGCACATGTTAGAAACAAGTTCACTCTTGCATATGCCTGAAATCATGAACTCATTCTAGACACAAAGATAATATGTTTAGAAATTATGCATTCTTTACAACAAAGTGATCATAGAAATGCATTTGAAAAGGCATATCTCAACCCGTAGTTCAAAGACTACTACATATTCCAAGAGAAGATGAGGAAAATTCATGTTTTCAGGGGCCTTCTAGGATTTTACGTTCTCTCAAGAACTAATGGAAGGGTGCTGTGCTTTGGGTTTTTTTTTAAAAAAGAACTGGAGTCAAGAATCTGGTGAAGCAACAGACCAGTATATTTCTGAATTACATAAGACAGTTGAATTCTATAACTGGCAGACTAAAATCCTCATAAATTAGTAATAGGAATCAAGCTGCAGCAGATTGAATGAAAATATGCAAAAGCTCCATGTTAGCATTATGAAGAGATACAGAAAAGTGCAATATGGACAACAATTCTCAAACAGAGCAATCTCAGATCATTTGGCATGTAACAAAGGAACATAAACACTACAAAAAGCTTGCTCAAGAACCCACTCCCAACACTAAAAAACATCAAAAAGCCATACAGAGCAGAGAAGACAAGCAAATCGCAAGATCACAGAAAATTGCTCATGGTCTACTATGGAGAAAATTGGGACAATGGATGGATGTTCTCTTTGGGGTCACACACTTGTAGCAGAAGAAATTATCATGCCAAAACTTGTAGACAAGGGAAAAGGAAAAAGGAGAAGGAAGAGGAAATAGGAAAGGAGAGATGAGGAAAGGAAAACAAAAGGGAATATAAACCAGAAACCATAAACCTCAGCCTGTCATAAGACATCAAGATGAGACAGCATACAAACAGGAAATTAAATGCCAAGTACATGGTAAGGCATCAGCGAACATAGTAAATTATGAAGACTCCTCTATTATTTGAAAATAGAGAGCTAAATTGCAACCACAAAAAGATTAAAATTATACAAGTCATGATCATAAAATCACAAGGATCATGTAATTACTTCCAAAAAAAGGACACACAAGGAAATACAGAGAAAGCTTAGAGGCTGCATTTCAGGGAATACAGATAGCACAGAAACTAATCACACTAAAAGAGATCGTGAAACACATTAGAGTAAATTTCTGACAAATTATTTAAAACAGATTCAAAAGCAAAGCAGAATCAACACCCCATACTGTCCAGAACAGATAATATACTATGGCATCCCTGCAGCAAAGCTGCTAGGAGATTAGTGAGTTGTATTTGAAGGACTAGAATGTTTTCCAGGTGTGTTACACTCACCAACAGAAAATATCGTTCAGAAAAATGGGAGAATCAAATGCAATAGAAAATACACAGATCCAGTCTTAGACCCTCAGACTAATCAATGTAATAGTAAGAAAACTGCATCACCTGTGTTCAGTTTAAAATGTGGAATGAGCCTTTAAATCACAGTGCAGGAGTCAATCCAGATAACAGGGTTTTGTACGAATTCATTGCAATCCAATTAGAACTCCAACACTGATAATGAATGTAATGTTTATCCTTTAGACGTTCAGTTTGAGTTAGTGCTCAGCTGGAAGCAGGTGAAAGACATACAGATGTGAGGTATCAAAGTTCAGTGGAATATGTTAAAAGAAGCTGCCAGACTCAGTGCTGTTCTTATTTGATTAGCGATTCCAGTCTTAAAAACACACTAAGGTTTCACCTTTAATACAGCTGTACTGTCTCAATATACTATAGCACAACAGTACACTCTCTCTGAATTTTCTCTTAAAGTATTGAACTGTACATACCGTCTTATGGCTGCCAATGAGAATTTCACGGATGTTATTCAAGTGTCTGACAAAATTTTCACTTACCTTTTCAAACACATTTAAATATTTTTTGTAATGAGTGTAAACATTAGATTTTTGCAGAGCGTTAGCTTTCACTCAAGATACTATTTTCCACTGGAATAGCACTTTCAGAAGCAAGACAGTGACAGCGGAAGTCCTTTAGCCACACAAAACCAAACAAAGGCGAGCAGTAGGCACCCTCTCTTTGATAAACCAAACCAGCAAAGCAAAAACCTATTCTTTTTCCTCAGAAATTAATGTTAACATTGAAAAACTAATTCTTTAGTGAAATCCTTCATGCAAAATGCATATTGCAGTTCTCACAGCGTATAATGTTAACAATTACATATATGCTAAATAAACCCCAGGTCTACTCTAGCTTTTGCTATTATAGCAATACGAGAGAAGACTGCTGCTTTTCCTAACATTTCTACATTACTGTGGCTTTTAGTTTTGGTTTTGTCCTATAACCATGAAGTTGTTCTTCCTGGTACTGCTTATTTCATTTTGGCAACAAGTGTAAGTCAGCCCTGAGTGTATTTACTGTTCTATGCCTACAGTAGGCAAATGTGCTGATACAGCAATCTAAACACCTTTGTAAGGGGACCTGGCTATACCATGTGCGTAGGCTACTGCGACGGCCTTCATATCTCTCAGCTCTGTCTGAACACAAATTTCTTTCACATATTGGTATTTCCATCGTGCTGGGAAAACGGTGATGCTTTTCCTTAAAATGCCATTGCCTAAAGTCAAACCAAGATACAAAAACGCAGTCATCAGAAATATGCTCGTTTCTAGTTCACAAGCAGTCAGACATGCAAAAGCTAAACCATGAGAATTCAAATGGTGTTATACTTATTTGAAAGTCATTAATTTAAGCAAATTGTGGATGGATCTGACAACCTCGAGTACTACACATCTACAGCTTCAACTCAGGGAAAGTACTGTGCTCTCCCAGCTTGGAAAACATGGACAGAGAGCTGTTACATAACCCAGTTCCTTAAAACTGGGGGGGAGGGGGAGAACAGAGTCTAATTTTTTTTTTAGAAACATATTTGAAGTTTTATTGGAGACAGTAATGGTTTCATTCTGACTTAAAATTGCCACTAATTTTCAGTCCCTGGTTTCATGGGTGAGTGCAGCAAATAATTTTATATGTCCTCTCAAAAAAAAAAAAAAAAGAAAAAAGTTTGAAACATTATCTGACAGATAGAAGCAATCTGTTCAAATCAACCAAACTCAAACTGAAATTAGACAGCTGGTATGAAAAATTTTAGTCCAATCAGTTCAAGTGTGACAAAGCCGTAAGCAACTGAAACTAGTTTCTTACAACAGTAAAAGTCTGACAATTCTAACAGCAAATAGTACCCTACTTAAAAAGTAGCTTTACTGAAATGGTTCACTGGATTTCATTAGTTTGCCTTAAAACTTAGCAGCATATCTAGTAGTACTAGTTGGCAGTAAAACCTAGAATTCCATTTGTTCTGTGTCCTTCTGTTAACCTTACTCCCTCTGTTGCTATACTCTTCTATAGACAGAAAACAAGTGTAAATTTGAAGGTTGTGTATTTTAAGGGCTGACAGTATAGCTTGTTTCTTCCTAGAAATTAGTGATACAATTCAAGAGAGAAAGAGTTAAACACCACCATCTAGCACACTCTGGATTACGTTACAAATTCAGTCTGCAGAACAGACCCATGTTTTCTTTGCATGGACGACACAGCATGAGTAATAGTGTGCTAGGCTCTCATCTAAGAAGGCACTGGGCTGAAACGCTGGGGCACATCCCAAAACTTAGAAGCTTCCTTTGCAGCACCTCTAGAGTAATGCCAGAGACTTTGGAGAAAGCCTATGATAGGTTATTTTATTAGTTATAAAATAAAACTCATTAAAAAGATTCTGAAGTACCAGCATCTCTGTAAATGTAGACAATGAACTGGTTCACTAACAAGTGGACCAACAGTTTTAGCTACGCATACAGTGCCTTTCTTCCAGGAGTCGCAAAGTGCAAGTGGAAAATATCTCTATCACATACACAAAAAAGGGAAATTAGAGAGATTAAACAGTTTCCATAAATTGAAAATAGCTATACAGACAGTATTTTAGGCATCTGAATTACCACTGGATTTCCTCATTAATAAAAACTTATTTTCACATGCTTTTCAACACCTCTTCCACATACTGTCCATAACCTGTTACTTGTCTCCCTGTACCACAGGCTCCTTGAGGATCTGAGGTAAAACCCGATGATTTTTCTACTTTTATGCAGAGCTAGCTTTGTACAAAATGAGTGATGCAGAAGTGTTAGAAGACCGATAGGCATTGACAAACACACACTTATGTTGGAGATTAGACAGAACTTTTTCACTGTGAGGGTTGTTGAGCACTGGCACAGGCTGCCCATGGAGGTGGTGGAGTCCCCAGTCCTGCTGATATTTAAAAAATGCGTAGGTGAGGTGCTGAAAGACACAGTTTAGTGGTGGGATTGACAGTGTGAGGTTAGTGGCTGGACTTCATGATTTTCAAGTTTTCTTCCAACTGATACTATGATTCTACATAAATCCGGAACAGATGATGCAGAGAGTTTTGCAGCTCAAAATTAACCACGATTGTATGCACTGCTGCTGAGCACTGAAAGAAATGAAGGGAACAATAATTCTGAAAAGCTAAGAGAAATTAAAGTTACCTTTTGCATTAAACTTGAAAAATGAGGTAAAATGTTGATTACTATCAGTACAGACAGAAGATGCCTGCACATAAAATCCCACTTACTTTCTTGTGAAGTGTACATTAGTTCTTTTAAAAACTGAAACTCAAGATTCAAAGTTCTTAATCCTAATTTAGAAGACCTCCAGCAAAAATACACATAATCCTGATAAAGTTAGAATAAAATCAGGAAAAGCAGTTAAAATTCTGGGTTTGTGCAAAGTTTTTTTAAACACTGATTCACTTTTTGTTCTTTTTCATCCTGTCCCTAGTGTTTAACCGAAATCACGTGAACAGCTGTCATCCTGTGTCATGTACTTCTAAGTTGTAATTCACCACTGAAACGACCAGCAACCTTGATTTTCATGACAGAACTAGCCTATAACCACCAGAGGCCACTGCTGTTCTTTGCGTTTTCCCTGCCTGTAGCTGGGCTGTAGTGAGTAGTGAGCTCGCTGGGGCCCCGGGCAAGGGTCACAGCAGTCCCAGTCCTCCTTTCCGTATTTATGCTCCAATAATGAATTTCTGCCGAGAAAATTAAATACGGTACACTTTTTCACTGGCAGATAGAATATGAAATTATCTAAATATTGCTTACCTAAACTTAGCCTTCAGGAAGAAATGAAACCTTGCATTCCAAAAACCTGATGTCATTCTTTGATTAAATTTAGTAGCTAAAGGCAAGTTTTTAGATGTAATTTAAGGAGGTTTCAGAAAAGCATTTAACTTAGAAATTATGAAAAACCTAGTTCCATACCTTTGCAATAGAACACGATAAATGAATTAACAAAGCAATAATTAACATTCAATGATGAAAAAACTGTTAAGTAATGTTTTGCTACTATAGTTTCCATGTATCCATATGCAGCCTACCCCATTTTTTTGATCAGGCATCTGAACTATCTACTTAATACTACTTGCAAAGACTACACGAAAGTAATAAAAGTAATAAATGAGGACAAGGTCATCCAATTTGCTTAATTAAGCCTACATCACATGAAGTGTGCTTTAATACATGCTACTGAAACAATGTAAGACTTGAAATAAAGAAACCTGCCAGGTGCTGGCCCTGCAAGATAGGAAGAGGAAAAAAAAAATATATCCCGTAAAGCAATGAGAACTTGAGCAACTAAGCAGCACCTGCAACCCGGTTTAGTGGGACGTGGGTTTTGGATCCATCTTTGTTGGAAAGACTTGACTAGGCAAAAAAAAAAAAAAAAAAAAGTAGTTTTATCACTGTAGGCAGTATTCTCATAGCAGTTCCCTTTATAGAGAAATATACCCTTTTTAAAAGGGTATTTAAAAATTGAAAGGTGCAGAGAGAAAATGTAACTCAAGAGAAAGCTTTCATACCAAGCTACTGAGATAATGAAAAAAGATTAATCAAGTCACTCATCAAAAGCAAAGGCTTTGTGTTAAAAGTTTTATTTAGCAAGAAAGCTATTATGAAAATCTTATTTTAGAAGCTGCATCCCTGTGAATTCAAAGATGACATACAGCAGTATCTTTGGAGTCAAGGAAAGGCCATGAAGCCCTGGAACAACCTGTCAACAAAAACACCTCCATCTTGATCCAGAGGGCAGACTTCCACCGCATACAAGCTACAGGTGACAAAAGAAAGCATTATGGCTTATGATACCCCAAAGAACTATTAAATGATCCATCATCTCTCAAGATACCCCGAAGATCTCTTCAGGTAGTATGTGCTTCAGGCCACAGAGCTCAGAAAAGGCCACAGACTGATGGGCCTTTAATTAGCAGCAATCCTCGCCTGCCCTGACAGGGATGCGCAGTGGAAATAAACACTTTTCCCAGGCCAGGATAAGCCCCATGTCCGCCTCTCCAACCTAACTCTGAAGTCGCAGAGGGGGGCATGAAGGGAAGGCCAGGAACGACCGCCCTCAGTTCGGAACAGTGCGGCCACAACTTCGGCCGACCGCGGCTTAAGATCGCCCCGCCTGTTTCTTACGAGCTGAAGGGGAAACTCAGACTAACAGCTATGCCGACCCGCGCTATCGGCTTCTACAAGCAGCGCCACCGGAGCTCCCCTCCGCCTCAAGCATCTACCTGCTGCGGCGGGGCCTGGCTGACACTCCCCCGACCCCACCCACCGGCCCCCGCGCACGCGCCACCGCACCCGGATGTAGCAGCTGCCCCGGGCACACGAGCCTGTTTTCCCCCCACCCCCCCCCCCCCGGCAGCGAGCGCATGCGCGCCGCAGCCTCCCTACCAGCGCCCCTCCGCCACCTCCTTCACGCCGCCGTGCGCCCCCCCCTCCGCGGCGCGGCGCGCTCAGTGCGCCTGCGCCGCCTGCCCTTGCCTTGCCGTGAGTTCGCCTCTATCCCGCTCGCCCTCTCCCTCCCACCCAGCCCCCGCGAGCCTATGTGCGCCTGCGCCAGCCCCTTGCCCGGCCTGCACCCACAGCGCCGAGGGCCCGGCAGCCCGTGTGTAGGGCCGGGTTCGCTCTCTCGTCCCCGCCCCCTCGTTCCCCTTCACCAACCGCCGCTTCCTCCGCCGTTGCCAAGTGTGTGTGTGTGTGTGTATGTGTGTGTGCGCGGTGGGGGGGGTGGGGTGGGGGGAGGGAGGGGGCAGCCATGCCGAGGGGGCGGCCTCCCAAACCCAGCAGGGAGACTAGCAAGGCCGGCACCGAGTCAGGTAAACAGCGCGGCCGGGCGGGCGCGAGGCGCGCCCGGGGGTGGCAGCGCCAGCGCCGCGAGAAGGCGAAAAGCCTCCGCGGGCTTCGCATATAGTCCCCGGATATGGGGGAGGAAGGCCGGGTCTATTGTGCGACTGTATAGGCGGGAGGGCGGAGGGGAGGGAGCCTGGCCCGGCCCTGCGGAATGATACCGAGCGGGCAGCTACTGCCGCCCCACACGGCCCGGCGGAGGGGAGCCCGGTTGTCCCGTCAGTCCCTGCGGCCCGCTCCAAGCCTCTCGCCTCCCTTTCGGGAAGCGGTGGCGGCTGTTGCAGGTCCTCACCCGCAGACCGGGCAGGGGGAAAGGGCGCGGCGCGGCCATTGCCTTCGCTTGCTGCACCGTCGTGGGGCGGCGGTCAGGCTAACGCCGAAGAACGCTTTCTTGGCCTAGACCAGAGGCCTTGCCTTCTTCCCCTTCCTCCTCCTCCCGGCCAGCCTGCGGCCGCGGTGCGGGTGCTGCGAGCGCAGGTCCCGGTGCTGGGCTGGCTGGTTAGGGCTGGAGGAAGAGGCCGGGCAGGCTTGCGGCAGGCAGGACAGGAAGGCTCTCGAGTTCTTCCGTCGCTCTTTCCCTTCCCCTCACTCTGCCTCCACTCCCCGCTGCCAAATTCATGAGAGCTTCGAATAAAGGATGACAAACGAGTGAAAAATAACAATTCAGCTCTTCCATCTCTCTAGTTACAAGGAGGACTTTTTTTTTTTAGGCTTTAAAAAAAGCCTTTGTAGTAATTTTCTTTGTGAGTACATGTTTAGAAAAGCACCAGTTTTCTTTAACAAGTGTGTATTAGTCTTGTCTCAGGCTTTAATTTTTAACTTCTTGCTTGTATTTTAGTGTCTCTTATAACTCGAGAATATTTCAGGGTGGGATTGGTTTGATGGGCTTGGGTTTTTTTGACAGCAATTTGTAGATGTGTTTTATGGCTGTCTTGTGTAATTAATTCCTGATGTTACGTGGGGTCCATGAGTAGTATCTGAATAAAGCCACCAACTGCAAAAATACTGTGCTTTGGGTAGACCTGAAGCCCTCTGCAGTGACTTTCAGCACAAGCATGTGGCAGTAAGATGTGATTTAATTTTTTAACAGATAGAATGTGGACAGATTTCATAACACATTCAAACATCATAGTTATTTTTGTCATGAAAAGTCAACTAGTTATTATCTTTAGTATATATTTAGAATGTCTGGTTTTTTGAATGCTTGCTGATGAGCTCTGGCTCTTAAAGAGGAATGTGTAGGTGAGCTTTCTGTAGAATACGTTTTGTAGAATTGAAATGTCCTGGCAGGCAAAAAAAAAATGATGCTGTAAATGACTGCTGGGAAGCTGGGTGAAATATTTTCTCCAGTATGGAAAGCTAAATGGGCCACAGGTTCCTACCAGAAGTTTTTGTGGGTTTCTTTGTATTTGGTTTAGTTTTGGTGGGAGTTTTTTTTTGTTTTTGGGGTTTTTTTTAGGGCTGTTGATCTCAGCTTTTGAACACTGATAAGTATATAATGAAGGACCCAAAGAGCTTTGGCTGTTACTCATTTTAGAAGCTGAGGGGTTTGTTTGGTTTTTTTTAAAGTTCATTTTAACATAAATATCTGCCTGTTTCCCTAGTAGTTCTTGCAAGGGTACACATGTACCATAGCTGTGTAAGTTCCTGTAATAATGACATGATACACGAATGAGGAAAAGATAAGATTGAGTCAAGCTGTCCATGAAAAGTGCCTAGTAGCTCTATTCCTTTTCCTTGTAGTTTGGTCCTTGATCTCAGACCCTTCTTAGGGTAAGAGATATGGCTGACTGGACTTACTGTGAGTTAAATCTTGTGGTTTTCATGTTTTGGTTTTGGTTTGTTTTGTTTTTTTTTTTTAAAGAAATTTGCTAATTAAGGAAATTGTTTTGTAGAGATAGTCTGATTGCAGCAATGGTTTAGAATTACAAGGACTAGTCATTTAACTTCTGCAGTCTGCAATTGCAAGGACGCTGTCCTGGATAGCCTGATGTTCTAGGTTCTAGAGTCTTTGAAGTTTGGGGAAAACAACAAAGTCAATGCTAGCAAGTGTGGCACTTTTTTTTCTACGCTTACAATGTGGTTAGAAGCACATCATGAATGAAGATGCCCTGGCTGAGCAGGAGAGCTTGAATCTGGGAAGTTTGTATTCTCAGGACGTTTGGCTGTTTGGCCCTTTCAGAGACAAGCCTACCAACTTTGAAAATTGGTTGTAAATTCCATAGACTGTGCTTTTAGCAGGAGGAATTTTATTTTTAAAGTAGTGTTAACAAAAATAACCATTGTTTCTTTTGCTTAGGAAATGGTATGTTTTTAGGTGATGTTCCTTCATTGTGTGACCATCAGAATTTCTACAGCCCTGATATTCTCATGTCTGTCATGGAAGAGAAGTGCTGCTCTCTGTACTTCTATAGTCTGTGTGCTTGTGGTAGTATAGCTTTGGAAGAAAATAAAGGTGAATCAGTACTGCTTTGTTGTGCAGATTTCTTAGACTTCTTTAACCACCATGCATATCAAATACTAGAACATATTCTTTGATCTAGGAAAATTAAATATTAGATAAAAATCTAACTTCTAGGCAGCCATAGTCAAAACAGTATCATGACCTCCCTGGCTGTTATTCTCAGAGAGCTTTCTTTTTTGCATTGGTAATGTTTTCCCAAAACTGTTTTGCAGGGTTTTGGTGGTTTTTTTTGCTACTTAAGTAATGTTTCCAATTAACCTTTCTGATAGGCACAAACTGAAGCACAGGGGGAGTTCTGTCTCAGCATAAGGAAGCACTTTTTTCCTGTGAGGTTGACAGAGCACTGTCATTGGTTACCCAGGCAGTTGTGGAGTCTCCTTCCAGAGATATTAAAAACCCATCTATATGCAATCCTGGGTAGCTGTCTCTAGATGACCTTGATTGAGCAGAGGGATTGGACTAGATGACCTCCAGAAGTTCCTTCCAATCTTACCCATTCTGTGATTCTCCTTTGAGGTGGATATGTAGTATAGGGTGTGATTTTCAAGAAGCTTAAAAGAGCTAATCACCTGTGATTCTTGCTCCGTGATTCTTGCTCTGGCTGCTTAGCAGGGATTGTGTAGCAAATCCGTTTACAGAGGTGTGGCAGGTCCTTGGCTCTTGCCTTCCTGAACGTTTCAGGATGAGACCCTGATTTTATATAAAGCAAGAAGAATGCAATAGAAAAAAATGATACTCCATGCAGCTGGTTTTAAAGTAAGGAGAAGCAGCTCTTAAGGCATAGTTGGTATTAATGGACTAAAACCACACGTATATGGGGGGGTTCTTGTGACATAGCCTCTGACTTGAGAAGGAAGTTAAAGACTTATTCATGTGTGTGGCCTCAGAGTTTTGAGTGTGGTTGCATTACTGTGTTCAAACTGCCAGAGTTTTAGGCATTTTTCTGTAGTCTGTTGTGCATTGTTGCCAACGTTCCAGAACTAAGGTCTGAGGGACAGTTCTGTTTACTCAGTTCCCTTAGGAGTCTCTGTAAGACACTAGAAAGCAATTCCCACTGCTACTGTGCAGCTAAGATTGCACATAGAAAACATGCGGGGGAAGATTTATTGTGTTCTATTTATATTGGTATGTTTTCTTGTGCCCTTTTCTGAGTATTTCTCTGATTTAAGCTTGGATATCTTAGCAGACTTGCTTTGTAATAATCCCACAAACTATTACCTTTATTTTCAGTTTTACTGACTGGCTTTGCATAGAATATTCTTTGTATGCTTTCTTTAAGATAGCTATGTAATAGAAGATGCTAATTTTAAGTATTTTTTGTACTTGGGACAAGTGCTTGAAAATGGAAAAGAAAAAGCCTTAAAATACATCAGCTTTGAAACACACGAGTTTTGGAAGGTTGCTTTGAGAAAAGTTTAAAGAAATACAGTAGGCCTCATATTGTACAGATGTTTTTTGGAAAAATCTTATCCAAATCTTTAGTTTCATTAGAATGTAGCAATGAAGAGCTGCTGTTAAGCTGCAATTGAGATAAGTACCAGACTTTTACTGTTTGGTTAGATAGCTAATGAAAATGCAATGTTTATAGACGTTTGTTACAGATGCAGAGTGATATTTTGTGTGGTTATGGCTATTTTATTAGCTACTGTAGTGGACCGGGGTTTTCTCTAGGTCATATGATAACTTAGTTGAATATTTGAGAATGTGTCACTGGTTCTTTCTGCTTATTTGTAAGAGTTTACATTTTGTCCCAATAAAGGTGTAGGTGTTGCCACAAGTTGGTAGTTACTGCATCATTATTTCTCTTGTTACTTCAGGTATATGAGAAAGATTTTGAGAACTCTTAATACTGTTCTTGCACCCGCAGCCTTCTTTTCACTCCTAAATTTTCCTTCAGCACAGCAAAGGTCATCACTGTTTGAATAGTAACAACATGAAATGAGCCATTCTGATTCTCTCAACAGTCTGATCAATTTCAAATAGCAATAGGGGAATTCCTTGAACAGCAAAGTGAAATATTTGCAGGATATACTGAAGCAGATGTTAAGCCTAAAGTGTATGTCCTATATTTAAACTCAAAGGCTACTTTTACACAAGAGTAAACTGATTTCCTTTATGAGTACACTTCAACCTGAGTATTTTGTGCCTTCAGAGGGCCTGAATTTTAACAGAATTAACATATGTTGAGGTTTAAATCCAGCTGGTAAACTGGTAACTACACAGTCACTCATTCTTCTCCCCCCAGGTGGGATGGGAAAGAGAATCTTAAGTGTACACGGAAGAAAACTCATGGCTTGAGATAAAGATGGTTTTATAGGCAAAGCAAAACCAAGGAATGTGTTCAGCACTTCCCATGGGCAGACAGATGTTCAGCCATCCCCAGGAAGGCAGGATTCCAGCACAGGTAATGATGATTTGGGAAGAGAAACGCTATCACTCCAAATATCCCCCTCTTCCTCTTCACTCGACTTTCTATGCTGCGCATGGTGGCATATGGTCTGGGATATCCCTTTGGTCAGTCTAGGCCAGCTGTCCTGGCTGTGTTCCCTCCCAGCTTCTTGTGCACCCCTAGCCCACTCACTGGTGGAGTGGGTTGAGAAGCAGAAAACTTCTCAACACTATGCAGGCACTGCTCAGCAATAACTGAACCATCCCTGTTCTATCAACACTGTTTTCAGCACAGATCCAGCACATAGCCCCCATGCCAACTACAGTGAAGAAAATTAAACTATACCCCAGCCCAAACCAGCACAACATATGAAGTGTGGTAAATATTTACTGCACAAAGATAAAAAACATCGAGAAGGCAATGTAGCTTGAGGTCTGCATCTGCAGGGCTGAGTGCATTTTGATGCTGCTGTGGTGTAGCATCAGAGTGAATTAGGGGAAAGTCAGTCCTGAGGCTTTACATTCCAATTTCGTATTATTGAAGAAAAATGCAACTTGAACTCACTGGTTTTGTCTTCCATGAATATATATACTGTAGATTCTTTTAGTAGTTGTGCATTAGGATTTTATCTGGTGACCTCTGACAGAATAATACGAGTGGTGTTGTGTAGGCAAGAATAAGGAGGTGATGGTACTGCTTCTGTGATATGGCCTCAGTCTTTTAAATATGGCAAGCGTAGGGAATTCATTTTGAAAAACATACAGGAGGGACAACTGCTCAGACTTTTGCCTTGGAAAATATAATCTTAAGTGATACTTTTGTCTGGTCATCTCACTGTTCTGCAATTTATGTATGAGGGGTATGTTGGATCTCAGTGATAAGTAGATTACACAGTGTGTTTAAATTCCACATTAATTTCTCACTATACTTGAAATATGTCAATAGTTTTTCCCCAGTAATCTATGCAGTTATCTAACTTGTGTTTAAGTTCTGGCTGTGTGATAACTGCAGCTCTTGTTCTGCCCCTTCTCTACCACTTTGTTCCAATTACAGGTCATTGTTATTTTATTCCCTATTGTAGTTGCATTCAGACCTCATACCTCATTCTATGTATTAAATGCGTACAAATATAATTAAATTTGTATTTGAGACCGCTCATCTATCTTTCTTTTGAGTTTTTCTGCCATAGTTGCATTGTGTTTAATCTCAGAGAAGATCATTTAGCAAAATCATTTAGATAATTCTGAAGTTTCTGTTAACAGTGTAATGGCTAGGCATAGGTAAAGCTCAAGGTCTCAAGCATGAGACATCCAAATCATGTAAAAACAAACAGCTGAAAATAGCTCACTGGGTATATTATACACAGCTGTCAGAAAAGTTTAACTCCTGTTTTGGAATATTTATCAAGAAATACAGCGATATATGCCAGTTTTCAATTATCTCTGTAGATTAGGATGATATGGATGGTATATCTATGTGGTGGATTGGCCCTGGGCAGCAACCAAACACCCCCCAGGTGCTTGCTCCCTTCCTTCTGCAGCAAGGTAAGAAAAAGAACTGGAATAACAAAAGCAAGAAAGGAAATACGTGAAGGAAAAACATAAAAAACCCCAGAAACCAATCTACCAAGTAGTGTGAAGGCAAACATTCACCACCTCTCAAAAGCAGACTGATGCTCAGTCAGCCTCTGAGCAAAGACAATCACTGAATTGGTGTTGCCAATTGTGGTGTTGTGTGGCATGGACTATCCCTTGGGTTAATTTGTATCAGCTGTCCTCTCCAGCCTCTCATGTACCTTCAGCCTACTCATTGTGGGGGCAGAGTGAGATACAGAGAAGGTCTTCACACTGTATAAGCACACTGTTCAGCAACAGCTAAAATGCTGGTGTGTTATCAGCATTGGTTTAGTCATGAATTTAAAGCAGAGCACCATACGGGCTGCTATGAAGAAAATTAGCTCCCTCCCAGCCAGATCCCAGTACAATCTATTTAATATCTAACTGACTATGATGGAGCTATTACTTATGTGTCCAGTAAGGCTTCTCTGCTGCCTGCAGTGCATCTGTGTGGCTGTGCAACTTCCCGAGTCACCTGTGCCCCTTGAAAGGAGTGCAGCTGCTTTGTGTGGGTAAATGCCGAGCAATTGGCTCATGGACTTGCATCCCATCAGTGTGATCCTAGAAGCTAAGTGTCTGGACTGGTATTACTTTTTTGAGTATTGACCAAAATGTAATAAAACTGTCTTGTCTTACGTGAGCAAATCTTGACTGGTTCCTGGATTTTGATCCAATACATGGATTCAAAGTTGAATCCTCTGCTCCTCCCATTAGAAGCCCCAAGGAATGACTGTTTGCTGTTTCTATTTAAGAGTGCTGAGCTAGGTTTAAACTAACGTGATTCTTTCACGATTGCAGAACTAAGCAAAATATTTTAGTGACTCATTACCATTTGGGTTCTATGACTTCAAATGCTGTATGAAGAAACATCAGTATTGCCATCTCTATTTTGTTCTCTTGTCGTGCCACTTTCCACTTAAATTGTTTTTGATAAGGTCAGACCCTAGACTTGCCAGCTGCCATTCAACTTCAAGTGGCAAGTTTTCAGCCAGGAGTTCCGCCAGCTTGAGTGTTGTATTTGCAGTGTCCTCTCTCAGCTGGATGCGAGTAGGCTATTAGAGATCTAATAAGGCTGTGCTGCATTTCCAGTTGAATGAGTCCATCTGCTCTTTGTAGAGAGGATTGCAGGCTGCCATGAGGCACAGTGCTGCTTACATAAGGAAGGAATGGTAGTGCTCTAATTCTGTCTTCTCCACGTTGAGTCCCCCTCAGTGGCTTATAGCAGAGAGCACCTGCTTGCTGACTCAACTCCTGAGGTCAGGTTTTCACGAAGACTGTATCACAGAAATCTGTAGCTGAGTTGACCTGAAGCTTCACTGCTGCTGCTTTGTGAGGGACAATTACTTTGAAAAGAAATAAAAGATTTTAACATTAAGAATATTTAAATAAGTCCATTTTAAAACTCAAAGTTTATTATCATTAATAGGTTCTTTGCAAATTTGATTCTGGTGGTTTTGAGCACTTTGGACAAACTGTTAATAATACAGATAAAATGTGTGTTTGACAGTGCATAATAAGTGCTCCCTGTGTAGTTTGATTGTATTGATACTTGGCTGTCTCAAGCTGTGATGGAATGGAGTTGATTTATGTTGCAGCTACATGAACATGCAAATTACAAAAAAAAGAAGGAAAAAAGACTGTAGTTGTTGTACTGTTTCCCTGTGGCTAATATTAATAAACCGTAGTATTTTAAACTTTGCAGCTTGTTCAGTGGGGTTTATAATTTTTTGTAGTGTGTAGATGTGAATGAATCACTTATTTTTTCAGAGGATTTCTTACTGTGATACTCATTTTACGTTTTCTCTGCGTGTGTATTTGTTTATGGATGTCAATAAGTAGCTGCTTTCCAGCAAAAGCATGCCAATTTTTCATGGGATTTTGTTGTCACATGCTTAATCAGTTAATGTCTTCTCCCAACTGGAGCCTCAAACTTATAGTTCTTTGCTGTTGACTTGAACGGCAGTCTGTTAGTTCATTACCAGACTTGTCTTTTCATCTAAACAGAGCATATCTGATTGCTTAGTCTGTGTACCTAATATATTTTTTTTCTGAGAGCATAGCAACTGTATTAGCTATTTATGATAGAGTTGGTTGCCTGATAAATGAGAACTTGTGACCATCAAACATTGTCACTTGTGTCAGTAGTATTATTTTGCTTTCCTTTGGTACATGGTGAATATTTAGACTTGTTCTTTTTTAAATTAAAAAAAAAATCCCAAACACCAAAACCCCCAAATTTCTCAGTGCACTTGAAAGTATGTGATCTGTATCTCACTGCCAACTTCTTGAATTGGCATCATTGCATGGTTTTGGGTATTCAAAAATGCTGGCTTTTAAGATAGGTTTATTTTTTGCAGTGTTTGTCTTGTTTCACTGTCCAAGCTGATGCATCAGGAAGTGGTATTTTCTCTGATACATGGAAAGGTTTTGGCACAGCTGAGTTTTATAACTGATTTTCTTTACATATGGTAATGTAAGTTACTACTTTGACTTGCTATGGTATAGAGGTATCAGTGTAAATAATGTCTTTGTCTGTTCTTCTAAACAAAAAGCTTTGTCAAACTGTTATTTCATTTTGACTTGGAAAGGAAAACAGACCCAACTAATACTTTATGAATCTGTGGCACCTGCCTAAAAAGTTAAAATAAAGCTCACTTGCTTGTTACTATATTTGGTAATATATTTTCTGTTTTCTCAATATTGCCAAGCAGTCGTTTTCATTCTGTATTATAGCATAAAATTTGGCTTTGCATGGAGATACAAAGATTTTTCTTAGAAAAGAGTAATGCTTAAGATCTTGCAGACATAAGCAACGGATATTCTAAATGTATGCCTACTAGTTCTTCTTCCTTGGATCTGAGGGCTTTTAGAAAGGTGGAAAGGCTTGTGGGCAGCTCAGAGTTTATAATCACCCATGAGCTAGCCTTGAGAAAGTCCTTATGCTCTGGTACAGGATGCGATGTGTGCAGCTCAATTACCAAAGTTCTCACTTTCCTATGGAACATTTTAAGATTATGCTTTTGTTGCCCCTTTTAATTTATTTTAGTGATGATAATTTCCTTTCTTTTAAAGAAAAGCAGAAATATCTTCCTGTGTATCTCTACATCAAGTGGTATGATTTCATACACTTAAAATTATCGAATTCTGTAGAAACATCAGAAGGATATTTGATTTTTCATTACCTTGTATTTAATTTATACTCCTCTTTTGTTTCCAGAAGAAAATTCATGCCATGTATATTAATTAGTTTTCTGTTTGATACAGTTATGACACACATTTTAATAAAGATGATATCTAGAAATGTTATTGACCTAAGAGGTAAATTGTTTGGTAGCATTACTAAGACAGGAGTGAGCATGTTGCTTTTTCTTTGTTTAAAAATGTAGAGAAGTTAGCACCTTTGATTATTTCAAAATTACTTGTTGCTATTTCAATTCCTTAGACCTTGTTTTTGTATGTTGTCTGGTGTCTTTGATCTCAAATGAATGTTTAAAGATAATAATCTCTTTGGTTCAGGGAGAAGGTTTTAAAGCCTTTCTAAAGTCATCAATTGGGTCATGTTTCAGTTGTCAATTAAGTGAGAGGTCAGGCCTTCATGGGGTTGAACAAGTTCTCATTTTTCTAGGGGAAAAGAAAGCTTCTCGCATTAAGTTTTCATATAGTCCAATTATTGGAGTCAATTCTTCTTTCATCTTTTTCTTGTCGCACCAGTGTTTACAGGAACTGATTCTACTTAGGTATATTTATCACAAGGACACTTAAAGGACAGTGTCTTGTAATTAAAGCTGTGCTTTTCAACTCTTGAAGATTTGTGACCATTTCAAGGATGGAAAGGACACCTGTTATTGATAGGATTTGCATGCACTACAAAAGTTGAAAGTTCTTTATAAAGGATGCAGTAGGTTTAAGTTTATACATGTTAAATATTGTGATATTGTTTCTAACAGAAGGGTGCATAACCAAGCTTTGTAAAGCAAAAGTTAATTGGGCAACTTAATCCAGAAATGGGAAGTGTAAGTTAGTTTCAGGACATTGTTTTTAGTTGTGATTTCTCACCCAAAATATCTTGTGCTGAAATGTTTCCTAGAGCTTCCTTGACTACAAGCTTTTTGAGTTTATGATAATTTTAGTAGGAAAAAAATGTGATCAGGTTGTAAGATACTGATTTTTTTTTGTCAACCTTTCGGAAGATGGTGTATTGAATGAGACAGAACTTTAAGGGAGGTGCAGTACTGAGCAGAAATACTATATGAATTGTAATATTTGGTTTCCTCTGAGGAAATGTTTACAGAATACTGTAAACTCCTAGTTGTGTTGTTACTTCCTATGTTTAAGACTTTACATAGACGATGAGAAGTACAGACTTTCTTAAAGGGAAGTGTCAGGCTTTGCCTGTCTAGATAACAAAATCAACGTTCTCTTTTTTTTGCTTTCTGTTGTTGATGCACTTTGAGTTGTGGCAGTGTTTCAAACTGAATTCTGTGGCTTATTTTTCTCTTTTATGTTCTTAACTGTAGGATGAGTAAATTGATTTTTATTTTCATTTGATTAGTACTACTGTGAGTGAAATTACATATTTGAACCCCTCCTGCCAATTGCTTTTCTTCCAGTGTTTTGATTTGTTTGGTGGTGTTTTTTTAATCAGTAATACATTATCTTCTCAGGTGTGAAATGTGTTTGTCTTGGATAAATGTATAAAATAATAAGGAAAATATTTATAAGACTGACTTCAGCCATTTGCACAAGAGGATATAGAAGTTCACAACTTGTATACCAAAAGTTGTGTGATGGAATTCAAAACAAGAAAACTGCAGTAGTCTAGACTGTGTCTATAAAAAATAAAATTCTCCATTGAATGCATATGTACATAGTTTGAGTTTAGTGCATCTCTCAGATATTTGAAACTTTGATGTTGGTTTTGCTACTGTAAAAGTAACTAATAAATCTTCTGCATTGCCAGAAGCAAAAGAAGGAAAATATGCTTATTTTTTTCTTAAAGAGAGAGAAAGGAGTAGGAATGGGCAGAAAACCTGTGTATTCAGAATTGCTGTGTTTTTTTTTTTTTAAACATGGGATATGATATGATATGATATTATGAAAAGTAACCCCTGACAGTGTCTTACTCATACTTAAAATATTTGGCAGCATTTTTATTTGTTGCATACTTGATGGATGATTATGAAGCAGAGAAAGGATTTATTTCAAATTACTAGGAAAAGGCAGATTATGTATCTGCTTAGTGGTTGACAGTTAGAGGCATGGATGTATTCCTTTGATCCTGTATCAGTGGAAGGAGTAATGTTTATGCCTAAGATCTTCAAGGTCCAGTGAAGTTAGAATCTTGTAAAAACATCTTCCAGGAGTTTAAGTAGTTTCTGTTTCAAAGCATTCTGGTTTTTACAATTAGTTATAAGTAAGTGAAATATGACTTCAAATGAATGTTTTGATGCTTATTTTCTAGATGATGTTCTGACACCAAATACAGAGAACAGTTTTCCATACCAAGTACCTAACTTCCGTAAGTGTGAGATCTGTTTGCTGTCTTTTCCAAAAGAGACCCAGTTCCAGCGCCACATGAGGGATCATGAGCAAAATGACAAGGTATGAATTTTAGTGGATATACAAACTGAACAAATACCAGTATAGATTGATATTTTGTATACTGACAAAGCTAACACAATAAATAATTTTCGGGGTTTTTTAATAACATCACTTGGGGACCTCCAGTTTTATGAAGTTTCTCACCTATGTTTTCATATGTTTCCTTTGAGACAGGATCTTATTTTGATGTCATTTAGTTAGATTGTTGGTTCCAGTTCAGTAATTTTTAATTTTAGCCATTTAAAAAAGAAAATTGTAAAATACTCAGGACAAGAAAATGTATATACTTTTATTTGAATTTGCAAACTGTTTCTACCTTTTAGCAATAAAAAGTAAGTAATACTGATATTGATTATGTGGACCTCACTAGTCTCTTAGAGGTCTTTTCAGTAATGTCAAGAAACTTAATCTAGTATGTATGTATTAGTTGATTGTTATTCCTTTAGCTGCTTACAAATCAAATTTGGGAAAAAATGAGAAAAATACAGGTAAGTGATTAAAACTGGACTGACAGTTTAAACGATGCTTTTGCTACAGATTTCATCTGCAATCTGAAACACCTAATTCCTGTTCTTTCTTTTCTGTTTCACAAAGCCAAAACTACATGTGATGAAAAATAATTTTATTACTCTTTAAGGCAACTGTGGGTACAGATTAATTTTTAGAAACTTTTTAAGAGTTTCAGATGATAATTCATGTATACCAAGAACTTCATCCACAAGTTTCAACATTGTAAAATTCTTATATAGAAAAAGGAAGTTGATATTGTTAAAAGCATGCTATTGCACACGTGCAAAGTGAGGGTGCTCTTAAAGAGTGAAAAGTGATTATGCAGATAACAGCTGAAGAGCAGTCAATCGTAGCACAAACCAAGTTCTTTGCTTTGCTGGTTCAATTATTAATTTTGCTTTAAGGAGAGTTCATGGTCTTAGTTCAAGTAGGGAAATCTGTTTCCATCTTTTGTGCATTCTCTTCTCCTACTAACTTAATTTTCCTCAGACAGTCTCAGTGTTGAGTCTCTGCTGCCTTTCTGCAAATGCTTTTGAAACGCTGTACTTGCATTTTCAGGGAAGACGAAATAATTGACTGCTGTTTTTAAGGATCGTTACAATGTATATGTGCTTTGATTGTTTTAAAAAAAAATGAAATGTTTTGATTTGTATGGTTATATGTGTAACCTAGACGATACATAACTTACGGGAAGATTGAGTTTTGCCTTTATTTTTGTGGTTTTAACAAACAGCCTCACAGATGTGACCAGTGCCCGATGTCATTTAATGTTGAATTCAACTTGACACTTCATAAATGTACTCACAATGGTGATGATCCCACTTGTCCTGTGTGCAACAAGAAATTCTCCAGAGTAGCTAGTCTGAAAGCTCATATAATGCTACATGAGAAAGAAGAGGTAAGGCATTAAACTTCATAATCAAAATTTTGATAACACATGTCATAAGAGTTGTACTTAGTCTCTTACTAATATTATGTAGAATGGAGAATTGAATTAATGGTCTAATTCAGAATAAATATAAAACTTTTAGCGGGGAGTCTGTTTTAATAATAGTAACAGAAGCTACTTCTGCAGGGGGTTGGACTAGATGATCTCTAAAGATCTCTTCCAACCCCTACCATTCTCTGATTCTATGATTCTATGTAAGGAAGTATTCCCATCCTGTCTTTACTAACTGATTATTGTTTACAAATACTGTTATTTTGAAGCAATTTCTGTTATTTTTGTGTACATTGATAAGGCCTCAAGCGATAGTCTGGGTGGTCATTTTTGGGGAGATATATCACAGTGAGGTGCTCTTGCCATCTGTCTCTTGAATCATGAAGCTATTCCCTCGTCTAGAATTCCCACCATGATGTTTTCTAGTCATTACTATAGTTTTCGGACATGATTGTATTGACCAAAATAAGAAATTTTCAGTCATGTAATTGCTTCTTCCTTCTGTTAAGACTTTTTTAAAATTGCACTTTGTATTGGAGAATTGGAGATGATAAAGTATACACTTTTATTGCTGGACTTCTAATCATGAACACATCGATTTCATGTTTCTCCATACCAACCGCAGACAGCTTTACAGCAGTTTTGACCAGTAGATTTGGGATGAAAGACCTGTTTGCATTTTTCCCTAAACTAGACAGGCAATGTCATCTGTAGGGAATGTATTCCTTCTTTAGTCTTCTTATCAGTTTATCATTTCATGTTTTGTCCTGTACACCACTAAGTTATAACTTGAGTACAGTGTTGTTTCATGTTAGTGTATCTATAATGGTACAAAGCTGAATAGGAAATATTGAGGAAACTTTGTGAATTGCTGAAAACATCAGAGTAATGAAACCAAGCATTAAGATGCCTAAGTGATTTTTAGCAGTAATTTCTATCACTAAGTGATTTTTTTTTTCATCTACTTCATCAGCTCTGACTTTGATACTTGGTGCAGATGTCAGAAGAATAGGTGGTGTGATGCCTTCCAATTTAAAATTCAATCTGCAGCTGGAAAATTAAATTTTAAAAAATAGGAACACCTTTCAATAGCTAATGAATATATTCTCATAACGCCCTATAATTCCTTGGTAAAACAGAGATGAACGTAACAATTAATTAATAGAGAATTGCAAGAATGTCTTTCCCAGTAATTTCACACAGGGCCTATAGGAGAGCTAGAATTTGAAGCTGAAGCAGAGTGTGTTATGTTGGCGCTGTCATTCAGTTTTTCATAGCATGGAGGATAAGAAGTAATCAGTGGAATACATTCTCACTTCTGTTTGCTGCTCTTCTGCTGTTAGAAGGATTGAAAATCCGAACAAAGATACCTAGGGAATGTACATAGCAGTTGAGGAGCTTGCTGCACAAAGTTGAGTTTTGGGTAACTTTAACCTTGGTTTGTGCTGCATTAGCCAGCTTTATCTACAGATATGTGCAGAAGGGCAATAACGAGGAACTAGAATTGATTATCTTCTTGAGCTCTCCAGTTAGGTTTGAGAGACCATGTCTGTCTGTGATGTAATGCAGATTCTCATGATTGCTCCTGTGAGTGATTCCAGAAGGGATTTTCTAGGCTTTTGAAATTGAGTTTGCAAGGGATATACTTTTCTCCTCATGGTCTTTAATGATGTGAGTGTGATAAACTGGTGTAATAAGGGAGAAAACCCAAGTTTGACATTCCTCACTTTTAGGTAGCTTTTTTTAAAGAAGTCATAGAGGACAAATATGGCCAGCCTTTTAGAGGATTCTTACATTTTCACCATTTCCTCAGTGGAAGTGAACCATGGTATCTACTGCTACTTTTTGATCTGATGAGATAGGAATGTTAAATACAAATGGAAATAATTTAATTTATTGCACTAAATCTACTGGTAAGGCTTCTCTGTGAGTACAAGGCTTTACAAAAACTGTAATATGTTGATTAAGTTAAAACTTCCAAAGTGTTTGTTCAGATATTGTGTCTGATAAGATAAAGATAGTTCATGCAGGTGGAATTAGCTAGGTACAGTTTTATAAAATTCTTCTGAGTTCGGGAATTTTAAGTATTATCTAGAAGTGTATGAACAGTCTCTTTTGTTTAATGTTAGAGGGTGGGTTTAACCATAGGGAGGTTAACAATGTGCAGTTACTTGTTCTGTGACTGGTGGAGGATTTTCTGTTTGCTTGAGGGGCAAAAAAATTAAATCTGTTATTACCTATTGCAGAGAGAAGCTACTGGGTTTGATATATAGATGGTTTTCTCTTGATTTTTATCATGTCCTTTTTTTCCTACAGGAAATTCTACAGTGATGAATAAAATACATAGTCTTCCATTGTCTCAAATACTTTTTAGGCTATTCTTTTGTTTGTGGAAGTTGGTTAGTAGAATATGTGTTAATAGCAACTTAATGTTGATTGCCAAACTTCCATGAGCTTGATCCAGTATACATTGTAAGCTTCTCTTCAGGTAATTTTTCCTTGCTTATATGAAAGAGTTATCATAAAGCAGGGGTTTTTTTTGTATAAGAACAGTCTTTCTCAATAGGAAGTGTTCAGATTTGGATATAGGTACTGGAAAATAAGGTAATGTTTGTTTGTTTATTTATTTATTGCACCCCACTGTAAACTAAGTCCAGTAATAATGATCTCTAGGTTAGATTAAACAAATCATTTTTGAGCTAGCCTTTCATTTCTTTAAGAGACTTAAGATTTTTAAGCTTTTGTGTGGAAATATTGCCTAAGAATATCACAAAATTTTTACTTTTTCCAGAATTGGGAAACAAAAAATTTATCAAAGCACTTTAAAAATGGCACTACATATCTTTATTCATCTTGATTAAAACATTCTTGTCATTATCATTATTTAAATGAACTCCATTCCCCCCCGCCTTGTTGATCGTTCGAGGAGGAAAATAAAAGGGAGAAATTAAAAAACATTTGCGTTTACGGTAATAGTCACAATTACTGAAAAATGAACAAGATAAAGACTATGTGGAGTTCCTTACACACATCAGTAAGGAGTATTAAATAGATGTATTGTGAAAGAGATCGCAAGTATTTCTAGACATTTCATCTTAACACTCTGCTTAGATTTTATAAAGGTACACTGAAAAATAGTGGCTTTGAATAGCAAAAGGAAGTCAAATAAATGCCTAGCGTTTAGTTTTCGTTGAAATGATATTTGACTTTGATTCTTCCTCTGAATGCTTTTGCATTAAACTTTACAAGCATAATTTCCATTCTAAATTACATGTAGTACTAAATACGACCATAAGCAGTATGTTCCACGCTGCTGTAAAATTAATGGGTTGAAATGATATCCGTCAAAAACATTGTGTGTTCCTGTTTAGTTTTGTCATCTTTTCTGTGAAGATAGCTTAAGAGAAGTCAGTAGTAACTGTGGTGGATTATTGTTAACAAGTGACAATCTGTATGCTTTTAACCACTACAAATGTAAAATCTCTTAATCTACAGTTAAGATGCTTTTGGTTAGAAAGTGGTTTTTTTACAAATTTTTATGTAAAACATAGAATAAAATGGCATTGAGATAAGTTTCTATTTATCTTGAACTAGCCTGCTAAGGAAATAAAAAGTGGTGATGATGTTACTGAACTGCTTGTTTCTTTCTACCATATCAACTTTTTCAGAATTATACCATAAGCTTGCAGTGATTAATGTTCATGATTTAGATTATGGGGCTCATAAGCTTTCTTTGCTTGTGTACTTTTATTGTTGCTTGCTTACAGCTGGTGATGTCCATAGAAGGATACATTCATCTACTTGAGCAAAGCTTATGCATGTGTACCAGTGTTTGGGAGTGTTTTGGAAAATCAATCTCTTATTATCTCTTTCAGAATCTTATCTGTTCAGAGTGTGGAGATGAATTTACTTTACAGAGTCAGCTGTCCATACACATGGAAGAACATCGTCAAGAATTGGCAGGCAATAGGATCCACAGCTGCAAGTCTTGCAAAAAGGAATTTGAAACTTCCTCACAGCTTAAGGAGCATATGAAAACTCACTATAAAATAAGGTGACAATCATGGGATTGTAACAAAATGAGCAGATGTTACTTTTATGGTGATAGCTGGGGAAAGCAGGATTAACATTTCCAGTCAGTGAAGTACCATGATATATGCAGATAATTTCTTTTCATTGGTATACTGTTGTGAAATGGCATTTGTTTTTTAAAACCATGCTGAAGTAGATGGTTATTTTTGGAGGCTCTTGGTTTGTTTTTTTCCCCCGTTTTCATATTTAGGCATCCATAGTAAGCATAGTTCCATCTGCTAGTTATTTGTAAGCACAGGTTAAGGTTTTCTGATAGAGTGCTTTTTGAAGTGTGTTTCTGTATGATTTTAAAGGCTAATGGCAGTACATTGAATCAAATGTATATTAATTTCACACAGCAGTTATTGTAATTGCAAAAATCCTAATGGTTACCTTCTGCAGAGAAATAAGTTATTCTTTTGCAGCTTAATTGTCTTTTGCACAGAGTGCTTGTCCCAACCTGTTGTGATTTTCTTGTAGATCTGAAAAAGCACAAAATGAAGGGAAAAAGGAGACCTAATAAATGCTGTTCTTACAGTGAAAATTTCTTCTGTCCCTTCTTTCAGCTCTGTAGTTTAACTACTTCTAGGAATGTGGAAATTACTTCAAGTTAGAAGAATGAAAAATTTACTTCTGAAGGTTTATAATTTATGCATTAAGAAAGTCTAAGACTTGGGATGTGTTTTCTCTTAGCCTGCAGTTTGTTCCTACAAAAAAACATGGTGGAAAAGACATTTTAAAATGAAAAATATTGGGTATTTCCAATTGCTTTTATTAGCAGGTGAAGCAGGTTGTGATTTGTAAATCCTAATAGTCATGTTCCAGAAGGTTTGAAAGAGTATTGTTGTGGATTTCCATTTGCAAACTGATTTCTATCAAGTTATATTAGACACACAAAAAATATTCTTGTTGTGGACTTCTCCTGTGTAAGTTAGAATGAATAAATAAAGACTGGATGAGTGAAGCTAATGTGATGGCTGTAATTTTGAAATATTATTATACGTGCTACATTCTGATGTAAATGCACTCCACAATAATTTATCTTTATTTTCATAAACAAGAATAATTTCTGGATTCAAAGCTTCCTTATATGAGATTCTCCTTGTTTATCAGTTCAAGTGTAGAAACATCTTGCATTTGTATTCCAGATACTACTGTCCATAATGGTGCTTTACTGTTCTTTCACCAGCAGTATCAATATAACCCATGTAGGTGAGGCAGGTTAACGAATTGCATAAGTGATACTGCTCCACCTTCTGTGTTTTGGAAGAAATTGTTTTGAAAAATGTGGACATTCTGATCTCTTATCAGTTTACCAAATCCTCTCATATTGTTCAGAGGAATTATGAAAAGTTAATATTTGATCTAACCTCTTTAACTGTATATAAAGTTCAAATACATCAGTAGTTAAAAATCTTACGATTTATTCTTATTTTTCAATGTATAAATAAGCTTAAAAACTTTTTTAGGACTCAAAGAGCCTTGTTCCGTAATTTTTTTTCATTAAGTGGTTGCATCTTTTCTTCTCCAAAAGGTGTTTATTTTGTGGAGAGCTATTACGAAGTTATAATTTAAACTTATTATTTACCTTTTTCTAATAAGAAAATGGTCATTATAACTCTAAATGATTAAATATTTTAGAAGGTGATGTGATCTTGAAGGACTGTCCCTGTCTTCAAATTGGGTATTGTTTCCTTCAGTAAAATCAAAGCACCACTACAGGCTGGGGGTTGAAATGCTGAAGAGCAGCTCTACAGGGAGAGACCTGGGAATCCTGATTGATAATAAGCTAACCATGAGCCAGCAATATGCCTTCGTGGCCAAGAAGGCCAATGGCATCCTGGGATGCATCAAGAAGAGTGTGGCCAGCAGGTCAAGGGAGGTTCTTCTCCCTCTCTAGTCTGCCCTGATGAGGCCTCATCTGGAGTCCTGTGTCCAGTTCTGGGCTCGTCAGCTCAAGAGGGACAGGGAAGTGCTGGAGAGAGTCCAGCATGGGGCCACTAAGATGATCAAGGGAATGGAACGTCTCTCATACGAGGAAAGGCTGTGGGAACTGGGGCTGTTTAGTCTGGAGAAGAGGAGATTGAGGGGAGATCTTATTAACATTTATGAGTATCTAAAGAATGGGTGTCAGGAGGTTGGGATGTCCCTTTTTTCTATAGTAGCTAGCAACAGGACAAGGGGTAATGGGTTGAAGCTGGAACACGAAACGTTCCACTTAAATATAAGAAAAAACTATTTCACTATGAGGGTGATGGAGCAGTGGCACAGGCTGCCCAGGGGGATTGTGGAGTCTCCTTCCTTGGAGGTCTTCAAGACCCGCCTGGACAAGTTCCTATGTGACCTGATCTAGGTGACCCTGCTTCTGCATGGGGGTTGATCTCTAGATGATCTCTAAAGATCCCTTCCAACCCCTACCATTCTATGATTCTATGAAAATGCCACAACTATAGGTGTAACAGATGTTGCTCATCAGAGAGCATATTCTGACAATTAAGCTGGTCTAGATCTGTCGTGAGATGGAAAAAAGAGATTCTAACATCCTTACTGTTCTCTCTCCTACTCTTCAATCATCAGTTAATTTATTCTAGATACTTCAGTAAATTTTGGTAGATATAGTTAATACATTAACATAAAATATATTTTCCAAACTCGGTTCTCTTTGCAAGAATATAGAAAGATTTTAAAACCCATGTAGTATTTTTTTTAAGTAACTGAAAAATTAAATATGCTTTTTTTAAAAAATACATTAAATATCTATATTTTCCTGGAGTAGAAGGATGCATCATTTGAGTAGAAATTCAATGATTCCTATGTTATACAGGGACTGTTACTTCCCTGCTACTTTTTATATTCTTACACCAGCCTGTGTTTCAAGATGGTGGTATATTTTGCATATCTGCTCCTCATTAGGTAATTCTTATTCCTCAGTTGTTCAGAAAAGACCAGGTATTTCAACTTGTGCAATTTCAGTTAGCTTTAAACGATACTAACAAGCTGGATTGCTGTATAGGGCACAATGGAAAATGTCAAGTGTTCTTCATACCACATGGCCTTCTGGTTTCACCCTTTTTAGCTGAGTTGTTATAGTGTTCTTTTAATATCTCCTAGGTTTTCATTTTTTCTTTTTTTTTTTTTTTTCCCAGCAAAAAACATTTATTGTTTTATCCATATTGTTGTTTTGGGTTTTTTTCAGCAGTCAAATAAACTAGTTTTATTTGTAGAGAAATGAATTATGAGTTTGTATCATTGGTTACCACGTCAATGTGAATATTTTGATTTGTATTTGAGGAGCGGTGGTGAATATTTGATTTAAGTTCTTAACCTCTGTTTGTTGGATTTCAGCAACAGCATTTTTGCTGTAGTTCATGAGATCTTCGTGTTCTAGTTAAGAACTAGAATGTGTTCAGGCAAAAGAAATAGTTGCACAGACTTGAAAGTTCCCACCAAAATAGTAAAAAATAGAAAAAATTCTCCTTATAGTAGAATTTATAGTGAAAATGTCTCTAAATTGCCTCTAAGAAGTATAAATTGTATTAGAGATGTAAGTGTAAATTTCCTGGTGTTTGCAGACACTTAGAAAAGTTCTCCATTTACATTGCTCTTTTAGTATCATTGAAGAGTTTATTTTTAACTGTTGTAGCTGATAGTAGATGTTGTCATCAAATTTACATAGTATGTTAAAAAATGATAGGTTAAAATCAGCTTCATCAACAAACTGTTAGAATTAAACAGATTTTGTTTTGTGTTTTATTTTTTTATTTTAAGCAGAGTATCAAATACCAGATCTTATAACAGAAATATCGACAGAAGTGGGTTTACCTATTCCTGTCCTCACTGTGGAAAGACGTTCCAGAAGCCGAGTCAGTTAACACGACATGTTAGGATACACACAGGTAAGACCATGGAAGTAATTATTTTAGTTTGCTGTTGTAAAATGTTAACTGTTTTGTTACCTCTTGGTTTATAAACACCCTTTATGTAATTCCTTTGCTGTGGATATGTATATACTTTTGAAAAGATTTGTACCTATTCCTAATGGTATACACCTGGACATTTTAAGTAGTTCACAGGTTCCATTTTGTACAGTTTTGGTACTTAAAGTTTCAATGGACCCTGAAACTGGAATATGTACATAAGGGCCAGTCAGGTAGTCTAAATAAAGTTCATAGATACTCCAGAGGACATGTTCTAAAATGCACAGTCACAAAAATATTAGAAATACATGAGGAGGAATAATACGACTAACGTGGTGTTGCTTTTGATTTTAGATTATTTAAAGTTTCTGCCATATATTTTCTGTTCTTACTATCACTTCTGTTTTCAGAGTGTCCAAGGTGAACCTGGGAGGTGATAAACCTAGACTGTAATTTTAATACTTGAAGAAGAGCAGATGACTGCTTAGTTTTGCAGAATGAGTAGCAGATGGTTTTTGGAAAATGACTGTAATAAATATGTGCATTTATGTAACCCTTATGCAATTGAAATAACTGGAAAATATGAAGTGTAAAAAACCAAACATTTTTGAAGTGTACTGAAGACTGTAAGAATAGTTTTCAAGTTTTACCAGACGTACATAATACAACATAAATTTGACTTTAAACAAAACCTTAATTTGTAGGTGCTTCAGCGATGTGAAATGTATATGTATTTTACGTCTTAGAGTCATAGAATCATAGAATGGTAGAGGTTGGAAGGGACCTGTAGAGATCATCTAGTCCAACCCCCTGCAGAAGCAGCTTCTGCTACTGTTATTAAAACAGACTTTTTTCTTATGTTTAAATGGAACTTTTTGTGTTCCAGCTTCATCCCATTACCCGTTGTCCTGTTGCTAGCTACAATAGAAAAAAGGGATGTCCCAACCTCCTGACACCCATCCTTTAGATATTTGTAAATGTTAATAAGATCTCCTCTCAGTCTCCTATATCTTGCAAATAAAGTGCTGTTTGTCTAGTTTTTAAGCTACTTGAAGTAGTAGATTATCTAGGTGTGCAATGTTTTTAGTATTAGCAGTCTTTTCAGACAATGACTCTTTTCTTAGCGTTCTTTTTAAGCTTTGTAATTTAATTGTAAAACAGTGACACAAGAGGTCACCCTTGTACTTGCTTTAAAAGTTGACTCAAAGTAGTATCTAAAAAAACTCATAGAAAATTAACTCTCTTTTTATAGAGTTTTGTACCTATTTGGTACATTGTTTTAGTTTAGTCTAGTCAGAATTAAGGAAACAAGATTATAGTTCATTGAAGATGCTTTCCTAAAGCTTCAAGAAGTTGAAGAGCATTTATAGTTCTTTCAAATATTCTATTGGAAAACCAAAGAGAGAAAATGTGATCCCAATGTACACAGGGTGGTAGGTCATTTTAAATTCCAAATAGCTAGCAAAAAGTAATCTAATTTGTGAAGTATGTTATTAATTACTTGTTGTGGTTTAACCCCAGCCAACAACAAAGCATCATGCAGCTGTTTGCTCACTTTTCCTGCCCCAGTGGGAAGGGAGGAGAGTTCGGGGTAATGGGGGAAAGTAGTAGAATTCGTGAGTTAAGAACAGTATAACAACTAAGCTAAAGTAACAACAGTAATATAATAATAATAGTAGTAATAATAGTAATGAATAGGGATATAACAAAAAGAGAAACAAAATCCAACCCAAGAAGAGACAAATGGTGCATAATGCAGTTGCTCACCACCCACTGACTGATGCCCAGACTGTTCCTGAGCAACAATCTGCCCACCCCAGTCAACTTCCCCCAGTTTATGTACCAGACACGACATCCTGTGGTATGGAATAACCCATTGGGTAGTTCGGGTTTCCTGTCCTGGCCTTGCTCCCTCGCAGTTTCTTGTGCACTTCTTCAGGTAGCAGAGCATGGGAAACACAAAAGTCCTTCACATCAGTGTGCTACTAATGTTATTCTCACTCTGAATCTGAAACCAACTACTAGGAAGAAAATTAACTGTCTCAGCTGAAGCAGAGACATTACTGTAAAGCTGCAAACTGTCTGGCACCCAGTTGCTTGAAGTACTTTATATAGGAAAGAAGGACTCTGCCTTAAAGAATTTAGAATACTGCAGTCTTTAATCATTAAAAGGGCATGTCTGTACTACATGCACAGCATTACATTAGTGACTGATTTGCATTACTTTTTTTTGTTCATAGCTATCGATTTTGAGCATTTATACCTTGAGGGGAAAAAGAATTAAACCTCAGGTGTTACAATTCCCATATTAATAACTAAGTAATGATCCGTTCCCCTTTCCCTCTCCCAAATCTGTATTTTATGAAGTTATACTTGAGAAATACTGAAATTCCACATTTTTTATAATGGAGTTTATTGAAATAGACAAACTTAACCTGGAGCAATGCTTCTCTCTGTCCACCAGCAGTTGTTAGTGGAAGTCAAGCCTTTGACCTGTGAAAGCCCAATATGAGTTTTGTCACTTTAAGAAGACTTGAAGCAGTATTCTGTATTTCAATGTGTATTAAAAAACATATAGTTAAAACCCACAGACCTTAAAGCATCTTCAAAAGGCAAAAGCAGCCGAACAGAAAATACACATTGCTTCAAAGTTAATCCTATGAGTTCTATGCATGTAATCTGTTTCAGAAAACTGTCACTTTTATTTCAGTACAAATTTAATTAAGAGTTAAGAATATTAAACTGTATGTAATTATGACTATATAATTAGAAGTCATATAAAAAAATCATCAAAACTGCTTTAGAGAGCATAATATTTAGCACATGTTACTGCTTCTGGGGTAGCAGACATAATGTACAGCACGCTCATAGTGTTTTGCTACAGAAAATGCAAATGCAAAGTGTGAAATATTCTCAAGGTCCTGGAGTTACCGCAGGCGAACTATTTCACCAAAAGAAAAAGTAGAATAATATTGAGTTCACAATCTAGATTTCTAGTAGTCAATTAAGACACATGGTTGTAAGAAACTAAGCTTTGTGCTTAGCATCCATGTATTTAAAATATGTAGCTTTTTAATATGGTTATGCAATTGTTTTATGTTTTGTTACTTAGAATTTCTGGTGAATTTTTCATGCTTAATCTGTTAATGTACAAATAACCGTAAGTACATAGAGCACTAAGAACGCCAAAATCAGGAAGTAGTTTCAGAGCATTCATGTAACAATATTGCCTAGTTTTTCTTTAGTGTTCAATAGTAACATGAACATTCAAGGTTTTAAAATTATTTCCTCAGCTGGCCTATGCAATATATCATATAATCAAAACATTATTTTATTGCACACTTTCAATAGGTGGTTGGAAAGAATGAATGACTATCCATAATTACTGGGGAGCAGAAACCATAGGCCATCTTTTGCAGTGTTCCTATAAGACATCTTGATTTTAGACTGAAAGGTTGAATGTTTGACTCTTAGTTACTTGTTACTGTCTATTCCACCCTCTACTCCCCCATTTGTTTCTATGCAGGTAGATTAATTTTACAGGATTTGATGTAAAAGAATGACATATGTGGTTTTGGTTTTTCTTTTCTTCCTTTTCTTTTTTTTTCCAGTGGTTTTGTATAGCAACTTCTGAGCTATTCTAAATAATTGTTTCATACTGTTTTTACCCTTTCCACTGACCATCGTCAGCTAGGTTATAGAACTCTTTCACAAAGCTGCATCTTCATCAGAGTAGATGCTGAGATTGGTGGTCAAGGTGAATGATTTCATTGTCAAAATGCCTAATACCGTTTGATCGTGTGTTTGTGTGGGTGTATGTGCAGGTATCTATATGTACTGTTTTATTTCAGCTGACACAATTTTTGACTTCGATATAGGAAGTTGCTAATGTTTGTCTAAAGCCCTTTAATTTGTCTCACATCCTTCTTCCTTACAGGTGAAAGACCTTTCAAATGCAGTGAATGTGGCAAAGCCTTTAACCAGAAGGGGGCATTGCAGACCCATATGATCAAGCACACTGGTGAAAAACCCCATGCTTGTGCCTTTTGTCCTGCAGCCTTTTCTCAGAAAGGCAATCTTCAGTCACACATACAGAGAGTTCATTCAGAGGTAAATACAATTCTTCATAAAGTGGTTAGTGCTAATATACTGCTTATTTCATTTTCAGAATTTAAATTGTACTGCTTGCTATTCCTATGCTCTCTTGGTGCTTTCTGCATTCAATCTAGATTTGCTGCTGTAGTATAGATTCTCATTCGTTGGTGTTACTTGCAAATTCAGCTTTCCTAAAATAGCTTAATCTGAATAAATGAATACTTAGAATAATATGCAGAACCTTCATTTAGCATTTTTGTCAGTACGTTGGTAGATTAATAAATTATTAGTGGTTTTATGTGTATAAAAATGCATCTATTTCTGTCTTGGGAGAAAGAGGGCTAGAATCAGATGAAAGTAAGCCAAAAGCAGCAAAGCAAAAAATGGTGAGAAATTTCAAGGCCAAACAGCAGCCCAGCAACTCCATCATAGAGCATACTTGCAATTTGTCTTTGAAGTACATATTTTACAGCCTGTTTCAGATGTTTTTCAGTTACAGGTAGAGGAAAATTACAAAGTAAGATTAAAAAGCATTGTTGTCTGAGACGTCTTTATGCTGATTTTTTTTTTTTTTCTTCTTCTTTGTGACAGACCATTTTTAAGATTGGAAAGGTGCTGCAATGATAATGTAGTCTTCTGAGCAACATTGACTATGCAACTTAGTTCAGTAATTTCCTTGCTGACTTCAGTGATTTGTGGTTGGAGATACCCCTAGAAAGAGACTTAGTTTTGATTTGGAAGGTATAAAGTGATAGAAGCAGCTTTATTTTTCTCTTTCTTTTTTTTTTGTGCATGCAGGATATCATATCCTTCTAAGGATAGTTTTCACTTTTTGTCTCTGTTACTTAGTTTTTCTGTAAGGAAAAAAGAATGGAGAATAAGTGACTTCAAATAAATGCTACCTTTTGATCACATCTCATGCTATTTCGTGATCCTGAGCCTACATTTTAGTGATTACCTTATATCATTTGTTGTGGGTTTTTTTTTTTCTTGCTGTCATTGTGTTTACTTCAAAACTGCATAGAATTCTGTTAATTCTTAATTTTATCCTGACACAGTCGCAAAATAATGTTACAAATGATAAGGAAACAGACTGATTCTTCCTATGTCACCGCTTATTCTGTGTTTTATTAGTTGATACATCTTCCTGAAAGTCTTGCTACCAGTTTAAGCTGGTATCAAAAGATATAGGACTCCATACTGTATTGCAAGCAGTGCAGCATGTTTTCTTTTGAAGACTTTGTTGTTCCCTGCATATTCCAAGTAGTTCACTGGATCTTACTGCTCTGTGATAGACTAAGGAAGGAAGGGGAAGTGAGGATCATTTAATCTGCAAATTTAGCTGCGTTGGTTACATCAACCCCTTGACATGAAAGTCCTGAATGACTTGCTGCTCATCACTTTCTCATCTTGTGTGTTCAAGTTCAGTTTAGACTGTACTCTAAATTACCTTGTGCTTCACTGTGTTACTTTTTTTTTGTGTGAGTTCGCTTGGATTTTTTTTCATGCAGTTCCTAGACCTTTGGCCCAATCTGTCTCACCTTCCTTCTACTTTGATCTGAAAAATTGATTTTATTTTTTTCTTGGAAGTTTATCAAAGATAACATTTGCAAAGGTAGACAGAAATCAGACAGAATGTAAAGGGAAATTATCTACATTTTTTTCTCTTCATGATTCCAGTCTTCCATTTGTATTATGTATGATAGTACATATTCTAGCACATCTGCATTGATAAAGTTGCATTTCAGTTTTGTTTCTAGGCATGTAATGGCAGGAAATTGTAAAGAGGGAAAAGTTTGAGACCTCATTTGCTAGATTACATTTGTTTTGATCTCTGGTGCTTCCCAACTTAAAGGAGTGGTAGTAGGAGATGATAATCATGTTCATAGATTGCAGTTCACTTGATAACCAAAAGATACCATCTTGATTCCATAACTATGTATCGGTAACTTGGAAAAATAAATCATATTAACTCCCATAGATACATAGTATACTTTCAATATGGATAAATAATAAGAAACATGATATTTTGTAGATGTAGGGAAATTTACTCTTTTGTGTTTTATTGAAGGTGAAAAATGGCCCTACATACAACTGTACAGAATGTAGCTGTGTCTTCAAAAGCTTGGGTAGTTTAAATACACATATCAGCAAGATGCACATGGGTGGTCCACAGAATTCTGCGAGTGCTTCAACAGATGTATCTCATGTTACAGCGGTAAGCTTTGCTCGGTATATTGTGAAAAGGTCTTTAAGAGTTGAATTAGGTTTTTATGTCAATTCCAGTAATTCTTCAGATAGGTTACAACTAAAAGACCTGTAGCTGTCTTTTGTCTTTGAAGTTTTGTGTCATTTCTCAAATTGATATGCATGTTTAAATATTGGCAGAATGCAAATCGGCCAATTATATGCAAAATTTGAGGGTTTGGTTGAAAATATAACAGCTTAATTCTACAGCTAAGTAAAACATAATTCTAGTGCTTACAGATTGTGTGAGGAAGAAAACTTTCTAGATAAAAATAATAGGAAAATTTTGCTGGAACACTGAAATTAATTGCAATTAGTTTTAGCTCATTTTCATAAACTGCTTGTGTCATTCTAGTCCATACAAACACATGGTGAATTCTTCTTCAGACTATTTCTTATAACTTGTTTAAAATACAAGCTGCTTATTGACAGATCGTGAAGGATCCATACTGTGAGAAAATGAACTGTGCTACTTTTCTATGTGATATTGGCCATATTTTTACTACTTTTTGTACAAAGACTTAAAATACGTTCTTTTCCTTGCAGGATTCTGTCACCCAGCCTTTAACAACATCCCCTGCTAGTCTTTTGCAACCTGTTGACAACAAATGGAAGAACGTAAGTGTAGAATTTTTGTCATATTTTTGTGTCATGACTAAAAGTAGAAGAAACTTTACAGAATTTTGTAAACTTTTGTTTAGCTGATGAAAAAGGACATGCAGTGGTCCTCTGTGATAAACTGATCAACTAATATGTAAAGACAAGCTTCTTGGTGAATGCAGCTGGTTATATAGGAAAGGAACAGGTCTTGAATGGATTCTATTCCCTCATTTATTATACAGTCATGAGTTTGCATAGAATTCTGTTCATTAGTTCTTCAAAATGGAGGCAAATGCTCTCCTGTATAAAAAGACCAGAGGAGAGTGAGGACTCTTAAAAATACTGGATTGTCGTGCCCCTCTGACTTAACTTCACAGGGATACTACAATTTGAGTGGAGAAGGAAGGAACTGTATTCTTGCTGGTTATGTGGGTTGGAATTGAGGCAGCAGTGAAAACGTGGGGCTGAGGAGGAGCCTGTGAAGCTGGGGAAGGACAATGCGGGCAGGGCTGGCTTTGTGGAATCTCATACCAAGCAGCCTTGACATACTGGTAGGCAGTTCTTAATGTGCCAGTCAAAGTGAGAGTGTTAGCGTGTTTTGTGGCAGCTATGTAGTGTGTTGTTTGTCAGCTAGAGATTTTGGTGTGTTATCTTAGTGACAGACTGCTTTGACTTACATTCCCTCTTTCTCCACTTCGGCCGTTGATTATCTTCTCGTATGCCAGAATTCACAAAACAAAGACTGAGAAATGTGTCAGTGTTGCTTTAAAGTTGCCATAACCAGTTTATCTTCTTCCTTTTTATATTTTACAGTATTCCTTGAACAGTTACATTAAAGCTGAACAGAACTGATGTGAACTAAGTAGTTACTAATATTTGCTGTATTAATTCTTATTTTTAAGAATTAAAATTACTCAGGTGGCCAAGAAGGCCAATGGCATCCAGGCTTGTATTAGCCAACTGGACCAGAGGAGACATTGTCCCTTTGTACTTGGTGCTGGTGAGGCCACACCTTGAATACTGTGTTCAATTTTGGGCCCTTTGCTACGAGAATGACATTGAGGTGCTGGAACATGTCTAAAGACAGGCAACAAAGCTGGTGAAGGGTTTGGAGAACAAGTCTGGAATCACCATCCCAGGAGAAACTCAAAAGATATGTAGTTGTGGCACTTAGGGACATGGTTTAATAGTGGAATGGCAGTGCTAGATTAATGATTTTAAAGTTCTTTTCTGACCTAAGCGATTCTATGGTTCTATGACTTTTGCCTTTGTGAGTTGTCTGTTTATAGTGTTTGCTATGTTTGAACTGTATTCAAAGATACGAGAGGAATCAGAGCCATCACTATGATCTGATGTGTTTTGTTATTGACAAGATAGTATCTGTTTATCAGGTAAAATATTTAAAGATGACTTGATCTGCTGTTTTGAAGAAAAGGGAAAAATTACTATCTCTTTAATAAAGAAGATTAAAAAGATTTAAGGGTTAAAGCTAGGCAAATTCACATTTTGTAACAAAGTATGTAATTTTAGTGTGGATAATTTACTGTTGGAGTAACTTGTTGAAGTTTCATAGCAACAGAAAAAATTACCACAATAAATGACTTGATTTAAAGAATTATTGTTTCTGTACAGTTACTTGAAAGAATAATTTCACTAGGATTAGTCACATGGTCTGTGATACACAGCAGATGAGACACGCTAAGGGTGATCACAGGATCCACTATTCCAATTGAACAAATGAGGAATTATGAAGTAGTAATAAAATGCTTCATTCTCTCTGCCATTTTTAAAACTGATTATGGAAGTGAGACGTACAAAGAGACCTCTGAAACTTTTTATAATGAACAGAGTGTCTTAATAGTAATGGTACAAACTTTAAATGTGTGCACAGACATATATTATTTTTCAGAAAAGATAACCTCCATGAGACAGGATATGAACTGCTGAATAATATGTGAACATACTGGCTAAATACATGTAGTACTGTAATTTTCATGTCAAAAATAACATTTATTCGTAACATTTTTTTTCTCTTCCTAAAGCCTGTGAGAATGTTACAGACTCTATATAGGATTCCTACTCTACTCAAGAGCTTCCCTGCGTTCTGTTGCAAGAAAATTAATGATATCCATAAAAACCTGTTAAGACTTTTTAGCAAAATGCTTTGCTTAGTTCTGTCTATTGCAATCAGAATGGCACATATACTGTGTTGTATTTTTTAAAAATTATATATTTAAGTGTTTGTATCACTTGTTAAATTGGAATCTGAAAAGACTGAGTCTTTCCATGTCACACCAGTTGAGTGACATGGATGAAGAGGATGAAATAATAGTTAAATCAGCAAAATAGCAAGTGCTATTCTTGCTTGCATATGAGAAAAATGATATAAGGATTCTTTTTTTATATCATTTCATGAGAAGGCATTAAGAATAATGCATCAAATTCACACAATATAACTTGAGTCAAGCAATTTTTTCTTAATATATTTAATTGTAACCACCCTCAAATACAATCTCTGTCATTTTAACTGTCCAGTGTAGTGTGTCACTATAAAGAAAATCTCAGGGGAATTTTCAGATTGGAAGAAATTTATTTGATGCCAAAGATTATTCTTTGTTTAAAATGATCTGAAAGAAGATAGTCTTTTTTAAAAATCATAGAATCATAGAATGATAAGGGTTTGAAAGGACCTCTAAGGATCGTCTAGTCCAACCTCTTGCAGAAGCAGGTCCACCTAGATCAGGTCACACAGGAATGTGCCCAGGTAGGTTTTGAAGACCTCCAGAGAAGGGAGACTCCACACCCTTCCTGGGCAACCTGTGCCAGTGCACCCTCAGCCTCATAGTGAAATTTTTTTTTCTTATGTTTAAATGGAACTTTTTGTATTTGAGCTTCTTTCCCTTATTAGATATGAGTGTTATATATATATATATATCTCTGTGTGTGTGTGTGTGTGCGCGTGCATGCCTGCAAGTGATTATTTTTAGAGAACAGAAGTGAATATTAGAAGCAAATATCTTGTGTGTTCTAGGGAACAGAGTTATCGGACTAACCATTATATAAATATATATTTCTCTTTTCTGCAGTAAAATAAATGCTTGAAAACATTTCTGTAATGTTATACTTGTGGAGTCTATTTATTATAATGAAGAGAAATTTGTAAGTGAAGGACAAGAAGGAATTTTTTATTTAGATTTTAAAGATAAATACCAAGGCTTTTTATAGTGTTTCTCTTCAGATTTGTTACTAAGGTAGTCTAAGATACATTTATCAAATCAAAGACTAAGAAATTAGGGGTTTAGTCTTGATTGAATACATGTGTATTCAATTTTTTAGGGTATGAAAAGTTTCTTCTGAAGCTAAGAGATTTAGAGTATTGAAAGTTTAAGGGGGAAAAAAGTTAATTCGATTGTTCTGAAGGGTTTTGTTGCAACAATACAATTTTCTACAAAAAAAATCTCAACTAATAGCAGATTATTTTTCTAAAGGACTTGCTTTAGTTAAATGTTGACTTTAAAAAGACAACTATGTCAGTACCGTTTTATTTCTTGTAGAGTAACTTTTAATGAGGCTTCTACATGTGTAGTTCAGTAATTGATCCCTGTGTTTTTTAAACTAGTTGAAGGTTCAGCAATTAGATAAACTTAATTAAAGCTATAACCTTACAGTTATGCAGCTTGGGAAGAACTCAGAAAAAGAGACATACAGAAACAATTCGTTAGTAGAGTGAGCAGAACTTGAATGACAGCGCTGTATGACCCTCTGTCTTACACAAGTAGACATCCATGTAGTGGACAGTTGACATTTCAGATAAGGGAGGCAAATCAGTTCATATATACTTTTCATCTTCCTTTACAAATGTACTGCTGTATATTTCAGGCCACACATTTTCGGTCTCCACTTCTTCAACAGACAGAAGACCAGGTATCTTCAAGTACTGCTCATCAGGGTCAACAGGCTGTAACTGATGTCATCCAGCAGCTCCTTGAGTTATCAGAACCAAGTCCTGTAGAAAATAACCAGCCTCAACAGCCTGGTCAACAGCTCAACATTGCAGTGGGAATCAACAGAGATATTTTGCAGGTAAGAGTTATGTGTGAGAACATCTTTACGTTTCAGTGGTTTCTCATTTTAATGAAATTTGTTCTCAGTATTTTCAATTATGGCAATCCTTCTGCCAAGAAAGAGCTGAATGGAACACACCAAGATATATATTTTACAGCAAGATTTTATATTTTGTATAAACAAGGTTATAAATATTGATTACATGACCTAGAAGAAGGCTTTTAGTATACACATCCATACATGAACATTTTCTTAATTTCTTTGGACTATTTTTTTGCTGTTTCCCAGAAGCAGCTTGTGGAACATCCTTCGGTTATGCTGTGCTTAAAACATAATGACATTAAAAAGAGGAAAAATACTTTTGTCTGGTTAAAAAAGTAGAATTTATCCGGGGACTTAATCCTCTTTTAAATAATTAGGGCTATTTGGGTATTCACTGTTAATGCAAAGAAAATTCCTTCCTGGATCAGACTAATGTGTTGTCTTAACTCATTATTCTGTTCTTGATACTGGCAGTAGGAGATGCTATGTAACAGAAGAATTGCTGGCATTAGTTCAACTATCTCTGTGTGTTTTGCAGCCTCCACTCATGACAGAACAGGACAGTGAATATTGTTCTTAAGTATTGGTGGTGGCCTGCTAAACTTTAAGCTATGTTTTCCATCTCTAGTCTTTTAAGTACCATTTAAAATATTTTGAAGACCTGAGTGTTACATGCAGCTACGTGCTGGTTCACCATGTTACCTGTGCCAAGTTCTCTAAAGTTGAGAGTATCATGTGTAATTGCATCAATTTATAACATAAAATACAACTATTGTAGTGATAAAAAAAAAAAACCAGCCTCAAAGACTGATTTTTTTAAGTTGCTGTATGAGCATCACTAGCCATACTGTTGTAAAAAGCAAAAGTAAAATTTCTTTTTCTTCCAGGTGATGAAATATCTGCACACTTCAATGTGCATTTAAGGTCTTTGACCCAGAGCCGTTTCAGATACTTTAGTATCCATAAAGTTGCCTACACTCCAATTCATTCCAGGTGTACATAAAAATGAGTGCCTAGCTCTTGGCTGGGTCTGATGGTTGTCGATCGTTTAAGAGAGACTTTTGAGCTTTTACATACCTTTCTTTGGTTTAACATTCTTCCTTTTTCTTTTGGATCTATGACTCCCCCAGAAGCCGATGGGCTTCAAATTTTGGTTGTTTTTTTTTTTTAATAGGGAACTATTTTCTCATGTAGTAGGCATAAGGGCTGTATATTCCTGGCAAATAATTGATTCTGTAGAAAGAATTAGCACTTCTCTGAAGGCAGTTGTTGGCACACATATTAGTGCAGGAAATTCGACTTACGGACTCACAGACAATCAGCAGTCCATGTTATGCGGTAATGTTTTTTAACAGCTCAAATTCTCAGAGGATGAGACATGTGGTTCCTTTAATTATATTTGCATATATAGTAGTTGTTTGAGAAGAGTTTGAGCAACTGTGGAATGTTTCTTAATCTAGAAGTCTTTTGTTCTCTTCTAGCAAGCTTTAGAGAACAGTGGGTTATCTTCAATTCCTGTCTCTGCACATTCTACTGATTGCAGCCAGCCTAAGACTCCTGGGGCCCAGGATCAGAACCCAGACGTCCAGACTCTCTCAAATCATCAGCCTGACTCTAATAACACAGAACAAGATAAGGAGCAAGAGACTACAGATAAACTGGATAAAAAAGAAAAAAAGGTTATTAAGAAAAAATCACCGTTTTTACCTGGTAATGTTGCTACTGCTTGCTACTTTTTTTGCTGTATTTGTGGGTTTGTTGATAGCTTTACAAAGGGATTTCCCAAAATATATTGTGAAACAGTTACAAATTTCATCTGCATTTATCTACAACACAGTATGTGTATAAGTTATGATAACAGCATTTATAACTTTCACTATACTGATACTAAAATATTTCAGAATACCACTAAAGGAAGTTACACTGTTAAATCTTCTGGGTTTAGATCAGTAGATTTTTTTTAGGGACATAAAAGAAGGAGTCTAAATCATTTTCCCATGATTCTTCTTTGAGAAGGGTTGTTATTTCATGGTATGTCCTAGAGCAGAGGGTTCTTGCAAGTTCTACTCTTCCTCTTTGGAAATGAAGTCTCGGAGAAGTGCAGTGCTGCTGCCTCATACAGTTATTAACGGATTTAGGCCATGTAGAGAAGGGCTGACACTATGAATAATGCCTCATCACCTGTGATTAGAATTGCAGTACTAATTTCATATTGTTACCATAAATACGTGTTCATGTTTCTCTGCCCTACTGTATTATGTGTATGCAAGCCTGTATTTTGTCTCTGTGCGCTTAAATACAACTTCAGTGTTGAAGTAACTCAAGCTTTATGGATGCTGGAAGGGATTTATTCTAAGTATAGCCATCATATTTGTGTGGCTGGCTTGATAGAGACAGCTCTGTTATAAGCAGTCATTGAGCTCTGTCCATAATAACTTCATAGATATATTGATGTCGCCTTTTTCTTTCCAAGAGATACAGAAATTGATCTAAAGTTGAAACCTCATCTTGTCCAGCATATAGGTGTGCTAAAAATCAACGTTAACTTATTCCTCTGGAAATAACTGTTTTGTTCATTGTGTGTAACCGTAACAACTCTCTGACTCTGCAAATAAAAAGCAAAGGTTACTGGTGTACAGTAAAACACAACTGCCTTTATTTTTTCATAAATTAACATGATCTCCGTGTATTTACATGGTTTACAGAAAAAAATCCTACTATGAGAACCAATTTAAGCAGGTGAGTATCACATATTGAACAGCATATATGAATAAAAGAACCCCATTTAAAAGCTTCTTATGTCATTTTTGTTGAGAAAAGGTATGTTGTAGCTTTAGGACAGAAATTGAAGTCCTTGGATCATAAAGCAACTTTTGTGAAATATAGCCTTAAAAAGTAGATCTTTCAGATGGGTATTTATGGAATTTTTTCTCCTATAAAAATTTATAAAATGTAGTTTCAAGTCTGAAATGGCAAAAGAGAATGCTGTAGAATGCATCTTCTCCAGGTAGTTAGGTGAGTGTGTAGTACTTAAAATAAATTGGTGTGGTTATGATTGAGGAGTTATATTCATTGCTAGATAATTTTCTGTTAGGTGTGGTATTTGGAAGTTAACTAGTATTATTGTACTACATTACAACTACATTCTGTATTTCTAAGTGGCATGCAAACTGTACTCTTTCTGTTCTGTGAAGTCAGACATTTTTAACTTTCTTCTTCCTTTTTTTTTGAACCTTTTTCCTTTTCAGAGCATTAAAATGTTTTAATTTCAACAGGATGCTTCTGGGTTTTGTTTTTATCATTGCAGCCCATCATTATTTTTATGAAATATAATGGATCTACTAGAGAAGTTTATTGTCTACAAAGTGTGTTGTAATGGCATCTGTTTTGCAAAGTGTTCTTGTGTTTTGATTGCTTGTGAAATAGTGACAGCCTAGCAGATATTTTTCAGAACTATTCAATGTTTCAAACATGCTTATTTTAATATTCCTTATTTTAGGTTCTATACGTGAAGAAAATGGAATAAAGTGGCATGTTTGTCCATATTGCTCTAAAGAATTCAAAAAACCCAGTGATTTAGTGCGCCACATTCGCATTCATACCCATGAGAAGCCGTTCAAGTGTCCCCAGTGTTTCCGCGCCTTTGCCGTTAAAAGTACTCTCACAGCACACATAAAAACACATACTGGCATTAAAGCTTTCAAGTGCCAGTTTTGTATGAAATGCTTTTCCACCTCAGGGAGTTTAAAAGTTCACATTCGTCTACATACAGGTAAGGTCTCAAAATTACTTTTTATATCTTTTATGATGTGAATGAGACCTTAAATGAACAATGGCAATTGGAGGTGCTTAAATTGTAAAGCTATCTATCACATCATTGATATTTATCAGAGAATAAACTGGTTTTGGTGTATTTTAGGATGAAATTAATTTTTTATCGTAATTTTCTAGTTTTTTATGGCTTTGAAACTTTATTTGGGCTCTTATAAAAGTCATATAGATGCTTAGTTTTCTATCAATGAGTCAACAATTGCTCCTTTTTAATATTGCTATTTTAAGTGGATTAAATTGTCCTCTTTTACAAGTCATACTCTTAGAAATTGAGTTTGATTTTATTTATCCCCATTCCTCCTTGATATTTACATCTTCGCCCCCCTTCTCCACGCTTTTTGATAATTTCACTGTTACCACTCAGGACTATTTGGTTACATGCTATTTTGTCTTCAACAATAAGATGTTGCTTCTTGTTTTCACCAACTTACCTGTTTTCAATATTTTGTGCTGCATACATTAAAACTCCTTGGTTCATGTTGTCCTTGTTTCCATCATACATGATGTATTCAATATGTTTTTCTGTGGCTGGACTTCCATCTTCTGCATAGAGAAAAATGAATTTTCTGCTTTTAGTGAACTACCTGTCTGTTTTCCATTTCTCTGCTCTTTTCTTTCATTCCGGTTTATTTATGTTCTGCAAAAGTATCATTTATTGGCTTTGTGCGTTTGGTGTGTAATACGTTTCATTGTCAGATCCCTTTAATCCATGAAACATCAGTGTTGGTTTCATCTGTAGAAAATGTTTCACTTTGTTTTTTATACATTTTTTAAACCAATATTTTTTTCTGTTAATTTCAAGTCAACCTTACTTTAAGAAGTCAGTCTCATTCAAAGTGGCTAAAGCACTTGATGGCTTGAAAAATAGGTGGTCTCGTTAGTGTATGTGTACCTCCATTGTTAAGCACATTTGTTTTTCCCATCAGAGGTCTTTGTTTCTTCTTCTGTCTAGCAGGTTAAGCTTACTGGGTCAGGTTAAAGGTTCTAGCTCTGCATACTGTCTCTGATGGCAGCATGTGGGAAAATGGAAGCCTACAGTAATGCTATTCTTAGCAGCATATAACTAGCTTCTGCTAGTCTTTAGGTTGTGGGCTTTATGAAGTAGGATATACCTCTGCACTAAGCAGCACTTTTAGATAATTTTTTTTTTTGGTTCCATGGAACTTAGCTAATTGATTTTGAACCCATATGAACTTTCTACTAGAACAACCTAATGTAATGAATTAAAATGTTGAGCTACATGTTGACCAAAGTACTTTCTGTTGCTTTAAATATTGTGCTCAGTAGTTTCATATAATGCCTTAGTGTATTTTGAAGGATAGTTTATTCTTATTTCTTGTGCATTTTTTCCATTTTTTATTTTATAGAACTTTCTTCATAACACGCAGTTATGTCTTCTAGCCTTCTAAGTTCACGATTTCTCCTAGAACAAAAGCTGAAAGTTCATCAGTTTTGCCTGTGTCTGTAACTTACCAAGTTCTCCAGTATCCTTTCCAAGGAGAAATTTCTATGGGACTTTAAATTTCAGAAATCTCTCCTCAATAATTCCTGATTTCATGTTTTTTTGCCATCAAACACTGTTGACATTTGCAGAGGCCCATCTAGAATTTCTTTAAACTTTGTCACATCACCGTTCCTCTGTTTTATCCTGTGTATTTGATTCTTTCTTCTTGCGTTTTTTTAACAGTTTCTTTTGGCAGGAACTGCTATCTGCAGTTCTTAGGATAGCTTCTGGAACCCTTTGAAAATTGCTGTCACTTTTGCATCATCCAGTTTCCTGCTAACAAGCTTGCTTGAAGTAATGTGTTGCAACCAGTTAGTAGTTCAACAATTTCATACTTTTGAATGGCTTTTATGGATCTGTTTTGAAAACCTATTTCACGATAAACACCCTGATAGAAAACAAAGAAGAAAATACAAAAAAGAGAATCTGTATTCCAAAGCTACTTTTTTAGAGTAGTGGAAATAAAATCACAAACTAACTTTTTTTTTTAATCTTTTTCAGGTGTGAGGCCTTTTGCTTGTCCTCACTGTGACAAAAAGTTTAGAACATCAGGCCATCGTAAAACTCATATTGCTTCCCACTTTAAACATACTGAACTAAGAAAGCTGCGACATCAACGCAAACCTGCAAAAGTTCGAGTAGGGAAGACAAGTGTTCCAGTACCAGACATTCCTTTGCAAGAGCCCATACTCATAACTGATTTAGGTAAAGAGCGAGTAAATCCGTGCTCTCTTGAAATTTAGTGTTTACTGTGTCACACTTCAATCAAGCAAACACATTCAGAGCTTACTCAGAAAGATACACTTTGAAATAAGCCATCAGAAACAGAAGAGTGCCATTATTTAATAGTTTTCTTGCACTAGGATTAATAAGAAGTATCTCTCTTATTTACAAAGAAATTGTACAGAAATTACTAGGAAAAAGTGAGTGCATTATTACATTACATTAGGAGAAGAGTTTAATTAAACTATTGTTAGACTGTTACCATAGAAAAGATGACAGTTCATGACCTAGATTCTTCTTAAGATAATCATGTTTATTCAAATTGCATATATTAGTAAGTCAGTGTGCTCTACTATCTTAATGTGTTTGTTATCATTTTGATCTCAACTGAAATAGCGGTAATAATTTAAAAAAGAGCAGAATAATTCTGGAACATACTATAAAGAATTCATACATTTGTTTTAATTCTGTTGTAGAGTAGTTGTTACAACATTATGTAAAACCACTCATTGGAAGAAGGTAAGCTGTACAACTTAGTCCAGACAATATGTAGTGTTGTCCCATAGAGGTCAATGTAATGGACAAGGTGTTCACTCTTCATTGTCATTTGACTAAATCTGCTAACCCCTGCCGTGTCTGGTCCTTGGTCATCTTTATATAGTAGAATGTTATATTGGTAGTATTGTTAGTCTTAAGATCTTTATCACTGTTTGAAAATCCTTTTGTTGTCCCTGATTTCAAGAATTACTGTATGCAAGAGTAGTGGTTATTTTGGTATCAGGTGTAAGTAAGTTAAATTTTGAGAGTAGCAACAGAACTTATCTGACAGCTTCAGATGCACAGATCACATATTATTTTTTTCCTGAGTGAAAGCTGTAAACAGGTACAGTCCTATTTCTTTGTTTTAAAGAAAACCAATACAATGAAGATGTATGCAGTGAAATTCCAGGTTTTGGATTTTAAAAAAAAATACTAATAAAAAATAAATAAAAAAATACTGTAAAAGCTGTTTTCCTACAGATACTGGTAACGACTGAACCGTGCTGATTTTGTTCATTGTAAAAATAAGATGTTCCATCGTTTGTCTAGAAGGTGTCATACTTTTCCAACTCACTATTACAATACTTTCACTGTTTCCAGAAAATAATCTTACTACTTCTAGAAGTGTCGACTAGTGTTGTTGCTCTGTACTAGTGTTAATCTTTGAATGACATGTTTAGGGGAAGTGGTGGTTGAAAGGAGATGTTTTACTTTTTAGATAAATGTAAATTATTTTGAAAGTCTATAAAAAAAGTCTACAGATTGTTCTCTACCTGTTAAAATATTTGTTTCATTTTATTGTGTTAGTTGATGGTATTTATTGTCTGGAGAATGCAAAAAATTATTGTAATTTTTTCTAGGGTGTACTGTGGTTCCAAAGGTGGAACTAATGGGAAATAAAATACCTTTTTATAGAATGCTTCCACTCAGGACTGTTTTGCTGACCTTCTGTATCCAGCATAGAGCACCTTTAACTCTTCTGACAGTTTGGAGAAAAGTTTCATTTATACAAGTTCAGCAGGTCAAGTAAATACTTTGGAAGCGTTTTATTAGGAGTTTCTGTTATTTCTGTTCTGTTCGGTATGTTATTAGGAATTTCTGCAGTTTTCTCCAGACCAGAACCATTGTGATCTGGGATATACTCACAAGTTAGGCAGTTACTATTCATTCTAAGAGTTAACTTGAACTGCATTTTATGTAGTCAAAACCAACTGAGATTAAATATTTTGTCATGTGAAGTTTCCTGTCTCCTAGTTTTGAACACTTGTGTTATCTCCTGTACACTGATACCAATTATCATCACAGAAGAGTGCTGGAAAGAGTTTGGAAAAGCAGGATTTTAGTTTTAGTGAGGTTTTGGGGTTGGCTTTGTTTAGTTTGGTTTGAGTTTTCATTTTGCTTTGATTTTCTATGGGTTTGTTATGTTGTTTAGTTTTGGGTTTTGTTTGGAGAGAAAACATTTTTACTGGGTTGAGGTAATTGGGGAAAGTGAAAGAAATTTTGACATATCCGTATTTATAAATACACACATAAACTTATCTGAGACAGATAAATGTGTTCTTGTTGCTATCTCTTCTCAAAATTGTGAGGATTCCCTCTGCTTATCTTCTGCTCTTTTCAATTACATTTGAAAGTCATTCTGGCATTCCTTTCTGAATGTGAAATATGGTGTGCTACATGAAGCACTCTGAAGAAGGAAGAGAGCATGAAAGGCTCTTGTGGTTAATATTTAGGACCATAAAGGGGTTTTTTTGCATATTTATTGAAACATTACATCACTCCCTTACCCATCACCATACTAAAATAAAAGGCTACTTCTGAGTTCACCAGTGTGTGAATGACAATGAATCTGTTCACTTGAGAAGTCTGCTACTGTTCCCATTCTGTCATAGTATTTGGAGATAATATCCTTCTGTTGGCTGCTCCTGAGGCAGCATACGCTTGTATTAGCAATTGGAACATTTAGTAGCAGGAACTTTTATCCTAAAACAACACTTAACCATTGAGTGTATAAATAAGTTTGTTTGAGGTTTTGGTTGGGATTATTTTCAATATGTTTTTGGAGGTTCCCAGAAAAAATAGCAAGACTGAGTGGCCAAGGTAGATGATGTAAAAATAAAATAATTTTTAATGAACCTTTTTTTATCCTCTAAGTAAAGGCAGATATACTTCATGGTGTTTTGTACATTTCACAAAATGCATGTTAAGTATTTGTCAGGTCATCAAGTATATTTGCAGTACATCGATTAAATGTAATTTGGTTAAGGAGGATGTTGGAAGAGCAAAATACTATTTGATTTGCAATGAATTCATAATTGTCATCTTTCCTAAGTTATGCTTTATTGGACAAGTGTGTGGTTTAATGTTATGAGGTGGACCCATGAATAAAAGAAGGTAGCATACACAATATCATATGTATATGTATTTATAATGCTAAATACATGCATGCATAATTTTAAGTAAGTGCTGAAAGTATGCTCATTTTCTTTATAGCATACTAAAACTTTAGTCACTTTTTTTTTTTCCAAATTGTAGCTCTTCAGACGACTGCATCTTTGGAAAAACTTTACTGATTATTTTTTCCTTTTTTTGTGTGTGTTTGTGTGTACAGGTCTTATCCAGCCAATTCCAAGGAATAGCCAGTTCTTCCAAAATTATTTTAACAATAATTTTGTCAATGAAGCAGACAGACCATACAAATGTTTTTATTGTCATCGAGCCTATAAAAAATCTTGCCATCTAAAACAACACATCAGGTAAAATAAACACAAAGAAGAAATGAAATGGGTGTAATAAGAAATTTATGGAAAATTTTTAAATTATCTCATAAGTAGTGAACCAGTGATAATTGAGTTTTCTGGTAAAGCTGGAAGAGGCCTAATTCATAACTACGTGGAATGCTAGCAGTGCAAGTGATTGTGTTTAGCATGCGGTTTAGCTTAAACACTTGGATTCTTTTTTTTCCTAAACCATATCTAGAAAACAGCAAACATTTTGTGTGTATTTTTGTTGTAATGTTGTAATTGCCTACCCCAGAACATCTGCTTTGTATGTAGCTCCTATTTTTTGAGAAGAAAATTAGGTTTTTTATTCTGTGTACTGTTTTCTATGTATTAAAAGTCTTGTATTGTGATTGAGTAAGCATCCTTAGGGATCATCTTGTTGCTTGAAGTTCAAATTTCATATCGTGTGTGTGGTTGCAACCACAAGGTCATGGAGTCAGTGGAGGTAAAAAAATTCTTCTTTGTTTTCAAAAAAAAGTACCTTCAAAGTTAGATCAGGTTGCAGTTTTACAGACAACGAGCTTTAACATTTAATTGAGTTAAAAAACATTGCTTCTTGATTTATAAACTGTGAGTAACTGGAGGAGAAAATAGGAAAACTGAAAGGTGATTACAAGGATCTAAGGAAAGATTCCGTACAAGCAGGTAGAGGTCTTCTTGTTTCTGCAATGTAAGCTCTGTACATCTTTCTGTAATTCAAATCGCGGTGATTTCCTCATGTTCTCCTTACAAATCAAGTTCTGTATCGGTAGATTTCATTCTCAAACTGTATTGAAACAGTTGTTGGTTTATATTTGCTGCCCTAATGGGACAGAGGAAGCCTTACAGTATCACATCTTTTAATTTTGTCATATCCAACCTAGATTTCTCACTGTCTTTTATAGATTCAATCAAACTGGATTGATTTAAATCAAAATAATTTTACATTATTAAGTGTTGCTGGTTTACATCATTACTACCTTAATTGTTCTTCATTGAAATAGTTGATTTTAATTATGTTTCAATCTTGCCTCTTTGTGTTCTTGAAGAGAGTTTAACTATCAGTGGATAATTACCTCTCAAATGTTAGTTGTTACTAAAGAAGGCCTTATCTTCATAAAGATGGCCTTAATTAGCCTAAATATAAGCTAAATTTATACATATTTTACTGAAGCTCTTGTTTAGTTTTGTGTAGATTCATAAATGTTCATATTTCATTTGTGTTAGAGGAATGTAGTTAACCGATTTATGTAGCTGATTCTTCACAGTTTTGTCAGGATTCTTTGAATAGAAATCGAAAGTGTTTTAATTACACAAAATACAAACAGCCTGTTAGTTAAGCAGTTGGTTTACATGCACTGAATACTCACAGTTTTTTCTTTTTTTCGTGTTGGAATACATTTGATGCTTTAAAATTATGTTATTCAAATGCCTGTGGTTGAATTCATTCTACCGTTGGGTATACACGTCATTCAGCTCAGGATAAACTTCTTTTAGAAGGCTTACTCTATGAGTCTTCGGTTTCCTACTCCCATACTGAAAGTCCAAAGATGTGATGGGGTTACCAATCACATCACTTTCTGATTCTTTGCTTCTTTCTGATTGATCTTTTTAACAGAGTACTGAGTGAAGCTTAGCTTAACTTGACTTTGTTAAGGGTTTTGTAGGGAAATTAGAAACGATTCTATTCTTCCATGTTTGTTCTTTGTAAGTTGATATTGTTATACCTAAACTGTTAGACATGACTCTTGTGTGGTCAATCTTTCTTCATGTAGTGACACTGAGAATTGATTAGAAAGCTTGTTTCCATCTCTGCAACAGAGGGAAATTTGTAGCAGGGATATTTTCAATAGAAAGACACTGAGTAGCCTTGGTTCTCCCATAGGCACACCAAGGAAGGACTGGAATACCCTACTGCTGATTTCCATAGATGTATACTGGTAGCAAAGCAGTAATCTTACTATTTCTTAAACTATTTTATTATGGCAATTGATGGGGTGGTTATAGCCTAAAAAAGGCGCTGTAGTCATAAGCCATCACTAACTTTTCCCAATTTTATGAGATCCTGCTTCCTTTATTTTCCATTTCTTAGCATTCCCATTGCCATCCTCCCAGATCTCACTCCTGGGATGCTACAGTTGTAACCTTTAAAATTCTTGTGGCACTCTGCAGCACAGACTTGAGTCTGTTTTATGTCTTGATCACAGAATTACAGAACAGTAGGGGTTGGAAGGGACCTCTAGAGATCATCTAGTCCAAAGGCAGTTTCACATCAATCAAGGTCACACAAGAACACATCCAGGCAGGTTTTGAAAACCTCCAGAGGAGGAGACTCCATTTATTTTTGACTGGGGCACTGGAGGAAGGGTTATGAAGTGGAGCTCTGCTTTTTTTCCTCAACAGGGTCCAAGGCATTTCATTTTCAGTGGAGGGTTGTACCTGATTGTGGAACCATCTGTCAATCTCCATCTCTGCTCCTTTAATACTATCGAGTCTGCTAATGGTTTCTTGCAGTTTTTCACCTGCTGCCGCAGCTCTTGGGCTTCAATGCACCTATCACACGTACTTACCTTAGCAGGATGTGTGCTTAAACATTCCCGGTAGCCAGCCTGTAGTGAAGCATCCTTACCACTCAACTCCATCTGGGTGCATCAACATTCTGCAGGACATTGTCTTTCTGAGCCCTGGCCTTAGCTCACAGGCAAGTGCTCACCATCTTGACAGCTTGAGACTGGAACACTTGCTGGAGTTGTGGCTCTCTGTGCAGGCAGCAGGTTGTTCCCTGCACCAACTGTCACACCAACTGCCACACCATGCTCCCTGATGGCCATTTAAATCCCCCAAGGCTGGTTTCTGGGGAGTTCCTTCCAGGGATTTGATACAGGGAAACTCCTCTAGCACCTCTGAAAGGAAGGATATAGCGAGTGGGATGTGTTGATAGTATAGGTGAGAGAGTTTTCCCACTTCATGTAACAGTCTGAAGGACTAGTTGTACTGTCTTTTGTTCAGGGGTAGTCAGAATGAACACAGTTCTTTCCCCTAAGGTTTCATTATTAAATGTATTAGTAGTATATAATATGAGGAGGACCATATATTTTTATCCAAACTTGTAGATATTATTTTAGCTGAATTGAAGAAAATACATACTAATGATAATATACTAGTCTGAAAGTATAGTATATTACCTATCATGGACAAATTTAACTCAAATGTTTTAATTGAAGCAAAATATGGTCAGAAAAGAAGGCTGGACTGTCGAACATAGTAAAAACTGTCAGACAGTATTGCTTCAAGTCCTGCTAGTGATGACATGCAGGTTGTTTATAATTTATTAAAGTTTTAATTTGTGGATTTTCTTAACTGAAGTCTCTTCATCCATACAGGAGTTGCTGTCGTTTATTTTTTGATTATTTTAAAATTTAGTCTTTTAATAACTTCTTAAGTCATAGTTTTAAATCTACTTTAACTTCTGCTTTCTCTTAAAAAGGTCCCATACTGGTGAAAAGCCATTTAAGTGCTCTCAGTGTGGAAGAGGTTTTGTGTCAGCTGGAGTTCTGAAAGCACATATTAGAACACACACTGGATTGAAAGCTTTTAAGTGTCTTATATGCAATGGGGCCTTTACTACTGGTGGTAGCCTCAGGAGACACATGGGGATCCATAATGACCTTCGACCATATATGTGTCCGTATTGTCAAAAAACATTCAAAACATCACTGAACTGTAAAAAACACATGAAGACTCATAGGTATGTTTACAATTCTTATATGAATCCTTCAATGTATTTCAGTAGTCCTTCCTTAAAGATACTTGGAAAGGCAGCTTTGCTCTGTAACAGATGCTAATAATTGAATAAGAGTGTTTATATATGGGCAGTAAACACTTGGGTAGCTCTGAAGGTATAGTAATTTATGGTGTATAATGAAAATATTTTGTCTTGTAAGCAGTTGGGAGAACTAACTGATGTGATGAGAAGAACTTCTTACCTTTCTTTTCAGATACGAACTTGCACAGCAGCTTCAGCAGCATCAGCAGTCTGCTTCAGTAGATGATTCTACAGTAGATCAGCAAAGCATTCATGTTTCTACACAGATGCAAGTGGAGATTGAAAGTGATGAGCTACAGCAGTCTGAAGCTGTTGCAACAGATCAGCAGGCTATTTTAGAGTTAGACCAGCAGCCGGTGGTAGGAACAGAAGAAACAGCACTAGAACAACAATTGGCTGATCAGCCTTTAGAGCAAGATGAAGGTGAGTATTTTGAAGTGTGCTCATGGTTATTATGAGGTAAGTTTTACAAATTCTAATGTAACTTTTTTCACCAATTTCAGTGGTTTGAACTCTAAGACAATGCAAGTTAAAGTGTATCAGGTAAAAGCTAACTAAATGAAGTATGTTGTGCAATCTCTTTCATTCATTGGTGTTTAGACTTACTGTTAAAAATATGAAAAAAATGATTAATGTTTGCACCATTTAGTTGTATCAAAACTACTAAACAAATATACAGAAAAATAATTCTGTGAGCACAAAACTTTACCATATCCCCTCTGTTATTAATAAAAAGCACTGCTCTGTAGTCTACTTGGGAAGTAACACCTGTGTTTTGAGGTGAGAATATGAAATATTTCATGGATTTATTAGTAATAATGGAATAAAGTATTTTGGCTTTTATTATTTGCTCTTTTTCATGATGTAGCGACTTAGCAAGCACAGAGGAGTATAAATAAAGCCTACAATAAGCAAAGATTTAAATACCTATTCAGATAACTTTATTTTTCATTCAGTAAAAATGCAGATGACTGTAAAATGTAGGGTTTTATTATCCAGTTAATTACTTTATCTTTTCCTGATATTTTTTTCCTTTTCTTTTCCTTCTCTTCATTTCCCCATTTCAGATAGATTTGTGACATCACAACATACTTTACAGGAAAACATCACTCAATTTGAACAACAAGCTATCACACAGCAGCCATTTGATCAACAGGGTTTATCACAAGGTTAGTAATAAAGAAAAGTTTTTAGAGTGATTTTTATAAATCTGGCTTTACAGCAGAGCAATCAATGCATTTCAAAAGTGGGCTTCCACAACCAAAATAACTGCAACGTAGAGAACTTGGAAAATCTTTGCCTTAAATTACTGTTTTGAAACTATATTTGGTAGAATAACGTGAATACTTAATTATAAGTAGATTGTGCTTTCTTGAGCTGATGTTTACTCATTACAGTATGGGGTTTATAGTTAAGCATTTCATATTCTTTCCTCGGTTGTGTTTGAAATTGCTGTGGCAGTAGGCAGTTTACAGAACTTTCCCTCTAAATGTGCGTGCTCATAACCGGAGATGATCAGAAATCTGTTCAAATATTGGATTGAGTAGTGGTTGGAATTCATTGTGGAAAACGACAGTGCAAAATATAACCATATAGAAATCATGCTTTCACCTAACCACAGCAGTTTCTTTTTGTATTTTCTCAAGCTACATAAGTAACAAATGAAGAGATTGTAAATGTTTTGAAACTTATAAAAAAAATCTACAATAGTAATTTTACCTAGAAAATACTGAGAAATATGTGTAAGGCTTACATAGCCTGCAGAGAGCAAAGAAATGGCTGTGTTCCTTCGCTTTTCACTGCTTTTGTTTCTTGAGTTGTTACTTGATGTGAAGCTACTAATTTTGGGGGCTGCGGCACAGGGAAGCAGGTATGTTTAATGTGTTTTCCTTTGTTTTGGTTGGGAAGCATATCTCACTGATTGCTTGGTTTTCTTCTTCCTTGTATCTGACTCCAACAAATAACTTTCTGTTTATATAACTGGTAACCAGTAATTGGTTTCCATTTGCATAAACTTCTCTGCTCTTAATTTCATTCTCTGCTTAATTGTGTAGTGCAATTTGAAAAGCGTAATTGACTGTGCTAAGTTGGATGACACTGCAAAAAATTAGTACAGTTTGTTGCTGATTTTAATTCTCTAGATTGTGTTGCTTTGTATGTAACTAAGAAAATAAATTAAAGACTCCATCTTTATTAAACAAGACAGAACCAGGTCCTGTTAAAAAAACTATGGATTATTTTCATCACTTACTTTTTACAGTTCTCCAAATGAATGAAAACAGACAACAGGAAAAAAAAAGTGCAACCTTTCTCTCTAACTCTCAAGTATAGTGGTGGTTTTTGTTTGGATTTTTACGGCTCCTTTGAATTTGAAAATCCTATAAGTAAACCTTGTTTTGTTATCTTAGACTTTAGTTTCTATGTTGCATATTTTCTCCATACTGAGTGGTTTCTAGGGGGGAAGGGGGAGTGAAATTCTTCTAGATCTGACAAAACAATTCTTTTGTCATCAGAAATCTGGACTGTTCATCGATACATTACAAAATGGGTAGAGAGAATCAGAACGTTTGTGCTGTGGGCTGTTTTAAACTCATTTGTGTAAGATGTCTCGTATTCTACTTGGAATCTCATCCACAGATTCCCTACTCTTTGAAGTTTCCTTGAAGATCCTGGAGCCCTTCAAAATTTTTGAATTTCAGGTAGGTAAGCATTTGCGCGGATGCATGCGTTAAATTGGTCGACCCTCTCCCTATGTCTGCATCTGTGCTTCATGCTCCTAATTTCTTTTTCCTGTCAACTAGGCAGAACATTCAAGCTTAAAACAGTCTCTTTTTTTCATCCTTGATATTTATAGTCTGTGTTCTTGATAAAATATTTTGGATCATAGTTTATTACTACAATAATGTAGGAGTTTAAAAAAAACCTTTGATAGTTTTTTTATATTGATTTTTCCTTTTTTTAAAAGAAAAATTTGCATTTCAGGCAGGTGAGGCTGATCTCTAGGTCTGCACAGATCTGTCAGAACTTTGTTTATTCTTTCAGGTTTGTTTACAATACTTTACCAGAATTCCTGATTTGTTCAGATAGATTTTCTTCTTGATATTTTCAGTCTTGTAAAGAAGTGCAGATCTTTTGAGGATGCTGCTGTTTCATAATCTATTATTCATTTGAGATAGATTTGAAGACTAAGAAAAAGGACTTCGGTGTTCCTTGTGGTTTACATATTCAGGCATCTTCATTTGAAGACTTTTTAGTGAGGTTAGACCAACCAAATGGATCTTTTATCCAAAAATGTCTTTGGATTATTGAATATCATCTGTCACCAAATGTGTTTTCATATAGGTTACATCACCTTTTCTTCTGTTAAAGTCTCCCTGTAAGCATGATTGAATGTTAATAATTTAATTAGTGCTGATAGGAGAGTCATGTCAAAAAACTAAAAGTAGTCCAAATACTGTTATTCTGTAGCCCACACAATTAGACCCTTGCCATCAGACTGCTGTTTTGATTTCCTAAGAAGTTGATCTGCAATCTCAGGACTTTGGAATTCTGGTTCTTTCAGTAACTATTTACACATGAATCCCAGTCAATACTGTTCAGTTGGTTCCAGAAGTCGCCTAGGAAGCAAACCTGCAGAACATTTGATTGCTAGTCACTGACTGGGATGCACATGGGCATGTAGATATCTTTGTAATATTACAATTCAAATGATTTCTCACTAAAGATTTCAAGTTTTGTCTAAACTAAAACTACTAAAATACTGTATTTGCTGGGAACTGTCATACTGTTTTCGCATTCTCATGTGCAAGACACATCTTTCCACTAGTAAACTAGTTTCCAGAGTATTTTATTCAGTATGTTTTGTTAACATAGATGTGAATAGGTCAGGTGAAGACCTAAAGCCAAGAAAAAACAAGCAATGCAATTAGTTACTTGTACTGAAATAACACAAAATCCAGTTCCAACTTCAAAGGACTTTGTAGTAAGACTCCCCTCCCCTTATTATAGAGAAAAGTTTAAGATGCTCTCTGTTCTTTGAAGATTAAGCAAAATTTCTGGGAAATAACAGATAATGATGTAAACGAGTGAAAAATAAAAGTTCAGAAATATATTTCTGTGTCTCAGACTAAGTGTCTGGGGTTTACTTCTTGGTGGTTTGTTGTTTTTTTTTTTTTTAAATGCTGTTCTGTAGAAAAAGTGTGGTGGTAGCCAGTGCCTTCCGTATGCTCAGGATTGTCAAGTCTTTTTACAATTTTGAGTAGATACCAGATCTTCATACCAGATATTGAGCAAAATGAGGATGCATCATGTATATTCTTGTTACAGCACTGGTTTTACATGTATTCCAGAACTACTTTCAGAAGAAGTATTTCTTTCTTCAGTTCGTCCCAAAGTACCTCTAAATTTAAAACTTTTCTTCATGAGTATTTTGTTGCACGATCCTGGGAAATTTTTCAGGACATCAATAATTGCTTTTATTAAAAAACTGTGAAGTAGAGCAGATTGTGATATAGTAGCTTCTTTTTTTCCCTCTTAACTAGTAAAAAATTGCTTAATGATTAAAGAAAAGTTTCAGGTTTAAGTAACTGTTCTTTGCACATTTAGTAGTTAGTTTATTTATGTAGGGCATGGAAGTGGCATTACTTTTGCTTCAGTTTCTTGAGGCTTAGTGTTCTGTATTGTCATCAAGTCTAGCGGGAGTATCATTGTTCTCTAAAGGTGCTTTTAAAATGTATTTGAAAATAGAAATTAGCAGCTCTGTTAGCACTATAAAGCTTTGCATCAGTGTTCTTCAGGCTACTTTTTTATTTTATCATTTCACTACGAGTAATTGAAGTGCAAGATTCAGCTTGTTAAAGCTTTTTTTCTTGTAATCTTGGTAGTTCTGGGAGAGAAAAAAATACCCAAGTTGCAGCATCAAGTCGGTCTTAAACTTTCAACCTGACTAGTAGTGCTTTCAGGATTTGTTAGCTTTCATTCTGTGGTGTCAGCAGTAGCATACAAGTAGGGTTTTCTCCTATATTGATAACAATATTCTTCTGCTGTGGAAAGTGCCTTTTGGGAAAACTTCCGCTTGACTTTAACACATCCCAATTTTGGATGTACTGTAATTCAAAACATTCTTTAAGCATTGCTTTTTGACCTTTGGTGCTGTGTTCATCTGATGTGGGTTTGTTTCTACTACCCTGTTTTCATATTCTTCACCCTTTTTGTCCACTAAAGGCAAACTGCACAGAAACAGTAAAATTGCTGCCCTTAATTACTGATATTTGTGGTTTCAATTTTTTTCCACATAATGTGTTTTGGTTTTTTTTAATGTTAGAAATGATAGATCTTAGAGGGAGATAAAAGGGCATCTTTAATAGCATTTATAAAATGCTGTTATCTGAGCTATATTTCCCTAGCTCTGAATCATTGATACTATCATTTCATTCCTTCATTTAGAAAAGGAGATGATTAAGATCTGGTATTTCAGAAGAACAAAACCAGACAGGAATTTCAGGTCTTTATACTGGAAATGTGAATAAAAATATGTTTATTTTTTTACTTTGCAGTTTGCCTTTGAGAGGCTCTACTTTATTATTATCTAAAGAGTGGGAATATGTGGAGGAGATCCAAAGTAGGAGAAAATGGGGTTACTTTATCAGAAACTGGAGTTCTCCTATTGGGTCATCTCCTCCACTCACCCGCCATCCTCCCCACTGAGCTTTGCATCCTTGTGAGCGGCTTCCAGTGTAGTTAAGGGAGCGTGGTACCAACGTGGATAAAGGGAGATGGGTCAACCTGTTTGACACATGCATGCTTACATACAAGAAATTCAAAATTTCAATGGCTCTAAGGTAATTGTGGCACCCTGAAGAAACTTCAAACAGTGTTTTTCTGTGGAGGAGATTTTCCAATAGAATTCCAGCTGATGGTAAGTAACCCTATTATGCATATTACATAGATGCCAAAAGCATTTATGTATTTTGACACTCAACACTGAAGAGTATAAAATGAGTATTACTGTATGGTGATACTGCTTAATCTCTTTTGAAGGTGGTCTTCGGAAAAGTGTGGTGTTATTCAAAGTCGAGTTCAGTGTATATTCCAGGTTTGTGACTGTTTAATTTCTGACAGGTTTTACAGTGAATGATAGCTACAATCAACAGACTCAATTTCCAGCTGTACAGCAGCTGCAGGATTCAAGCACACTTGAATCTCAGGCTCTTTCGACGAGTTACCATCCACCAGCCCTTCTTCAGGTTCCAAATCCAGACACTATTAATGTAGTAAGTACCATTGGAAGGCAGAATTCATTGTTCTGTGTTCCATGATGAGTTTCTTTGAGCTATTGCTTTGGTGCCTAGGTAATCTGAGAAGTTAGAAATATTTCATGGTGTTTTTTTTTAACAACTGGAAAATGAAAGAGTAAAGGGACAATAAATGACGTGGCTATATGTTTCTAAAAATAGATGTATTTGTTTCGATGCTCTAGACTTAAAAAAAGAGTATAATGCTATGAAGTTGGATTTTAAGTGTAAAACTAAGGAAAGAACTCATTGTAACAAAACAATTTATAGTCTGTCCTAATTCTTTGATTTCTGTAGATACAACCAAGCAATTAAAATAATCTTACAAATATATAGGAATCGTTTATGCAGTTTGCATATTGCATTGGATGATGTTTTTTCATGACTCCCATCTGGTTGAATTTATAAAAGAGCTAAAGTACTAAAAATATAGTTTAGATATAACTTTCTATGATGATAGCAGTATCTAGCGCAAAGACTATCTCTGGCAATGTGTTTACTTTGATGATCTGCGTGAATTATGATGCCTTCATACTTGTTTGCAAAGGGCAAATGTCAGTCAGAGAACCAAGGGTGCTTTTAGGATCTGGAAGAGTTTAACTACTTTCAGCCTACAGGTTTAGGAGTTTTCTTCTCTTCAAGTCCTAAAACATGCTTTTGTTCTCAAAGATTATTCTGTAGCGGGTTTTGCCTTGAGGAAAAACCTGTTGAAAAGTAGTGAAGTCTTTCAGCACCACTGTGCATTTTGTTACACAGTGTGGGGTTCCAACTGTTTAAAAGGGCTGCTTTAGTGTTAAATTTAACCCCTGAAACACCAGAAAAATCCACAAGACTTGAGACTTTTTGCTTAGATTCCCAGGGAGGTGTAAGTGCACCATGTTGTCTGTTCATTCTGATTCAGCAGTTGCATATATTGCTGCTTTCTTTCTCACTATGATAGAGCGATGTCATATCGCACTCTCAACTTCTTGTAAAAAGTTATGAAAACACCAATTTGGTTACTTGTGTTGACTTTAAAGGCTGTAATTTTTTTCATGCCCACTTCTGTGACTTTATTTCAATACTGTGTTATTGAAATTTACTTGGGACTTTGATTTCTAGACGACTCGCTTGATACAAGATCAGTCATCACAAGAAGAACTTGAGTTGCATACGCAACGGCCTCACTTTCTTGAGGATAATGAAGATCAAAGCAAACGTTCATATAGGTTTGTTGTACCTCAAGATTCCATCACAAAATTTCCTGAGTCTTTTATGGCTATTAACTATATGCAACTAATAAAAACAATTTTCTTCTAATAGATGTGAATATTGCAACAAGGGTTTTAAGAAATCGAGCCATTTGAAACAGCACGTACGATCACATACTGGTGAGAAACCTTACAAATGCCAACTCTGTGGCCGTGGCTTTGTTTCCTCAGGAGTCCTTAAGTCACATGAGAAGACTCATACAGGTAACAGTACACCAGCTCCATATTATCTGAAGTCCCATTGGGTTTTGTAAATGTCCTGTATAAGTAAACTTAAACAAACAGCATGCTACTTATTTGTTTCTTGTACTTTAAGGAGTTAAAGCATTCAGCTGTAGCATTTGCAATACCTCCTTCACAACTAATGGCAGCCTTACCAGGCACATGGCAACTCACATGAGCATGAAGCCTTACAAGTGCCCATTCTGTGATGAAAGCTTTCGAACAACTGTTCACTGCAAAAAACATATGAAAAAACATCAGGCAGTCTCCTCAGCTGTAGCAGCAGCTACAGAAACAGGAGGAGGAGGTAAATTATTTCATTTTTACTCTTACAGTCCTTGCTACCTAAAAAGTACAGATGGTTCAGTGGATTACGTGAATGCTATAACAGTAGTGTTATAAATTAGCCATCCAGCAAGGATAATGTCTAATGTTCAGAGCCACTGAAATTGCTGTTATCTAAGTTGTCTAAAGAAATCAATTTTCCAGGAGTCTGTCCAGTGTATTCAAGGTATTGTATGTCACATAGTCATTTTACTGTGTCACTAAAGTAGAACATTTTTTAATCCTAAATTACTTGTACATATATTTAATCATTATAAAAAATAAGAATTATAAATGCAGATATGCTTAAAAAGAAGTCCAGATATGTTAGACTTCAAAATCTAAGTCCAAGCACATAATGTAATGGCAGTGTGATTAATTTGTAATTTCAGTTGACGGGTTAAACAGACAAGTGTTTGTTTGGGTTTTTTTAATAGTTGCATGTGTTGAAGATGATGATGAAAACTCTGAAAGAACTTCAAGAAAATCTCGTCCTGGTGTCATAACTTTTACAGAAGAAGAAACAGCAGAACTGGCAAAGATTAGGCCTCGAGAAAGTGCCACTGTCTCAGAAAAAGTTCTTGTCCAGTCTGCTGCAGAGAAAGACAGAATTAGTGAGATCAAAGATAAGCAAGCAGAACTGGAAGCAGAACCCAAATATGCCAACTGTTGTAGTTATTGCCCTAAAAGCTTTAAAAAACCTAGTGATTTAGTCAGGTAAGGAATGGAAAAGTTTTTTGTATTTTCATTTATTTGCCAGAAATTCATATTTACATATGTTTTTCAGAATGATTAAATAATGTGTCAAAATATTATATGTTCTGAACATGACTAAGCCAGCCTTTTCATATTTCTTTTCCTGTAGTATTAAAATGATTACTATGAAGTTTTAGATTTTATATATAAAAACTTGTAAGAATCAGTTTGAAAGAAGGCAAATGCTTGAATCATCGTCTTTACTGGTTCTGCTTAATATAATGTTAATATAAGTATTCAATTAAGTCTAAAATTACTAAGATACAAGATATTTATTCAAACTGACATTAAAGTAGAAATTCACATATACCTGTATTCTGGAATTATTAGGCATGTTCGTATCCATACTGGAGAGAAGCCATATAAGTGTGAAGAATGTGGAAAGAGTTTCACTGTAAAATCCACTCTGGATTGTCATGTTAAAACACACACAGGTCAGTAAGATTTTGAATGTCTTTGTTAAGAAACTGTTTACTTTCTTGACTGGCTGTTTTAACTGAAGATTTTATGAGGAATTATATGTTTTGCTGCATTCTGGTAACTGGCACTATGAGTGGCAGCATGAGGTGAAATTTGGTACTTACAGTATCATCAAATGAACCACAATGTTTTGAATAAACCATATTATTTCAGTCTTCGGTATTAACGGGCTTATGAAGCGGTTGTAGTTCTAGCTCATGGAAAAACTCTATGTATCTATAATATTTTGTTTTCAAATCTGCTATAGCAATGCTAAAATATTTTCATGAGGAAAGGATGGAGTTGGAGGATATTCTAATGTTAAGTTGAAGAAAAAAAATTGTACAGGTCAATTTTTGTCCTACTAAGTAGAATGAAACATAAAAGTGCAAAAAAATTGAGCATTCAGCTATTTGAATTGTGCAAGTTGAATATAAACCTGATTGCTGTAATATTTATATATTTGCCATTATTTTTTTTTATTCCTGAGAGAAGTCTGATTTTAAATTTTTCAACCTCAATTTTACACAAATTAAAGCAACCCTGTTGAAATCTTTCATAAGTAGGGTTTTTTTGTACCACTGAATTTCAGTAATGAACCCAATCCTTAACTAATTAATTTCTACAACTGGCTACAGTTTTGCTAAGATGCGAGTCATAGCTGAAGCCCAAACGGCAGCAAAGCACCACACAGCCTTTGTTTATTCCTCCTACCTTGCATTAGGATGGGAAGGAGAAAATCTAACAAAGGCCTCATGTGTCGAGACAAGGACAGGAAGGGATCGCTTATCAATATGGTCATGGGCAAAACAGACTTGACTTGGGGAGAAAAGAAAAAGAATTTCATCTGCTACCAATCAAAACCAGAGTAGGATTATGAGAAATACAACCAGATCTTCCCCCCCGACCTCTCCCCTCTTCCCAGGCTCAGCTTTGCTCCCAGTTTCTCTGCCTCCTCCCCTACAGTGATGCAGGGGGGTGGCAAATGATGTTATGGTCAGTCCATCAGAGATTGTCTCTGCTGCTCCTTCCTTCTCAGGGGCAGAATTCCTCACACAGCTCCCCTGCTCCAGCATGGGATCCCTCTCATGGCAGACAGTCCTGCGTAAACATCCCTAACATCAGTCTTTCTCATGGGCTGCAGTTCTTCACAAACTGCTCCAGCCTTGTGTCCCTTCTGTGGGCTGCAGTCCTTCAGAGACTCACTGCTCCAGCACAGGCTTCCCACAGAGTCATGGCCTTCTTTGGGTGCCATTACCTGTCCCTATGTGGGGTCCTGCACAAGCTGCTGACAGATCTCAGCTCCACTGTTAAAACTCCATGGGTTGCAGGGGCACAGCTGCTATCTCACCACGGGATGAAGGGGCCAGATCTGCTCTGGCACACCTCCTCCCCTCCTTCTTCACTGACCTTGGTGTCCACATGGTTGTTTCCTTTCATCACACTTCCTCTTTCTGCTGCAGATTTTACTTTCTTTTTTACTTTCTTGAAGAATGATTGTAGAGGGGCCTGATTGACTCAACCTTGGCCAGAGATGGGTCTGACTTGGAGCCAGGGGACTTTAAAGCAGCTTCTTACAGAGGCCACCATTGTAGCTGCTCCCTTGCTACAGTAAGATCCCATACTACACAAACACAAAACAGTGCATTAGAATCTTTTTTTTTTCAAAAATCAGAAAAAAGATTGAAAACTAAATTCTGTAGTATATACTTATTTTGTTCGTGGAAGCTCCTTTTCCAATTCAATGTACTTGTACTTTCTACTGTTGTTTAGTAAGAAGTATTCCTCTTGTATCTCTGTGTAGATCAGTATCTTGTCTCAGATAGTAGCAGATGCCAAGGATAATGAAAAAAAAAAAAAGCAGTGATTTGATCATGTTCCTCTGGATTCAAGCAGTTGGCAAGTTGTGCAACTCTAAACTGGAGATTGGGTCTTTTTGCTCACTACCTTTAATGGAATATCTTACATCAGTTTTACCCAATTGTTTTCTGAACCCAGAAAATCTGGGTGAAAAGAAGTGACCTCCAGTGTACCCAGCTATAATAAGTTCCTTGATGCAAATTTGATTTTCAGCATGCGATCTAATGATTTACTTTCTAAGACCACTAGTTCTTTTGTTTGAGAAAACTAGATGAATGTCTCATTCTTTGTTGAACAAAAAGTGACAGTGATGTTAAGGTTTTGTAATCTAAACCTGTAATCTAAAGTAAATTGAATTCAGGAATTCAATGAGAAATTCTGTGTAACTGGAAACTGGAACTCAGTAGCAGAAATTGTAGGCACACGTTGGTTTTGTGACTTCTTTACCATCCGTAAATTATTATCATCACCGGGATGCAGTAGTGCATTCTAATGTGGAAGTTGAGTCAGCTTCGTTTCAGAGTTGATCTAGTGGTTTGTCTGGTAAAACAGTAACTTAGTCATAAAAAAAAATATTTCTCCATCACAGCTATAGAGAAGTGTTCTTTTTTATTCTCTGATAAGTCAGCAATGCAAAACATATTGCTTTCTTTCCCTTGTTTAGCTAGGATGCATTACTGTGCTGGAAGGCCTGGGAATTTCAGGAGTTATAGTGGGTTTTCAGCTGCAGTGGCATATTTTCTGACGGATATTTCCATTATGCTTTTGTGAATGGTACAATTGCACATATGGTAAATGAAATGAGATCTGTAGTTAACTGTTGTTATTTGTAGTATATTAAAAATTCCATTTGAGACTAAGGTTTTGTTGGAAATGTTATGCAATCTGAAGGGAGAGTGGAGAAAGAGGACTTTATGCACATAGAACAGATTTCTGTAATTCTAGATTACTTTGAGGTGATTGGTGTTTTATTTTAGAATATGTCCTCACAAATTTTATTCATTTCCTACTTAAAATCCCTTAATACTAGTCAGTATTGAGGTAAAGGCTGAAACAGAAGAATAAAGCTGCTGAAATTAAAAAGGAAATTAGTAGCTAAATAAGGAGAAGCCAGATGCTGAAGAGGGTGAGATGGTATTTTTAATTCTCCAGTTTTATGAGCTGTGTAGTTGAAAGAACTTGATTAGTCAGGAAGGTGAGATGATGGGAAGGACAGACACATCAAGGTGACAAGATTCTGCATGAAAGTTTTAACAGCATATTGGGTTTTAGAAATAGGGGGGAAAAAACCAACCAAAGTTATTAAGAAAAAGACTAAATTACTTAAAATTTATTCTGTTCATATCCATTTAGAATCTGTGCTTTTAAAAAATTGTTGATGCAGTGCTGTTGATTTTTAGAGGTTTTATCACTTACCTTTATGTTTTTGGAACTTTTCCAGGCCAGAAGCTTTTCAGTTGTCATGTATGCAGTAATTCTTTTTCTACAAAAGGGAGCCTAAAAGTCCACATGCGTCTGCATACAGGAGCAAAACCTTTTAAATGTCCACACTGTGATTTGCGGTTTCGTACGTCGGGGCGCAGAAAAACCCACATACAGTGTCATTACAAACCAGAGACAAAGAAAGTTCGGAAGCCTGTCACCCGTACTTCAGCTGAGGGGCTACAACCAGTCAGTCTTCTTAATTCATCCTCCACAGACCCTAATGTTTTCATCATGAATAACTCCGTTTTGACAAGTCAGTTTGATCAAAATTTACTTCAACAAGGACTTGTGGGCCAGGCTATCCTGCCTGCGTCAGTGTCAGGTAAAAATGGATGACTTTTTGGTGCTGGTGTTGAGATTAAGTAGTGAACATTGGTTTCTAGTAGAGTTCAAAAAATTATGCAAAATGGGTAAGAGGGATACTGAATTCATGATGTGATGCATGATGGTGACATAAGTAGCAATTTATTTGTTTAAGAAGGAAGGGAAAAATATATGCAGTTCATCTAAAAAGATCTCTTCAGTTCTGCTGTGGTATTACACTACAGAAAGGAAGAAAATGCAGGTAACAAGTAGCTGGAGTACTTGCATTCTTTTTGGTAATACTTTATTGCCTTTTCTTAAAAAGGAAGGAAAACAGTTGTTTTGTAAGCTTTCCATTCCGTAAGATTTATTTTTCATTCAAAGAGCAAAGAAAAGTTTGTCTACAGTATTTATTTACACAAATGATGTGTTTTAAGTGCACATCTTCTGCTGTAGTTAGTAGTCCAACATAAAAAGGAAAAAACACATCCCTCCCAAAAAACAAGAAAACATTTTAGTGATTAAACAAAAATTACTAGTGTAGGCATGTATATTAAATAATCAAATGCCTAGGATATGAAGTCTTAGCAATTAACAGTGACTACACCTGCATTAGCACTTTAAATGTGCAACAGACTGTTCTTTGAAGCCAGCTTGGCACAGAATACCAACTGTGTCTATATGATTTTAAGATATGCCCGCAAATTCACAGTAACATACCAGTGTCATGTTTAACTGTAGCCAGTCCAACTTACTTGATTTGACCTAAACTGTTGTCCAAGACCAATGAACTGTTGCTTTATTTGAAAGATACTGGAAAATATTAATTGACAAGCACAATTTGTGAAGAATTTGTGGTTAAAAAAAACCCTTGTCTGTTTGGTTGGATTTTTGAGTGAGCAGTCTTTAGCATGTTCAGATGGCCTAGAAAGAGGCAGGAACCTTCTTAAATCAAGAGTATGCTTGTGGATTTTGGTCAGAACAGGTATTTCCTGGATCGTACTGAAGGTGTTTGGAGAAGATGGTATGTCAGACACAGGATGACGTTTTAGTTGTAGCTTCTCAAGACCTTTTGTAGAGGTCTGTTCAATTTTTGAAATTAGAAGCTTTGTAGGTTCTAAAGATTTTGGGTCTTGAATGCTAATATACCTTTATTTCCGTGCATGTGAGTACATAGGATGAACTCGGATACCTTCTTGAATAATATTTGTGCTGTGCAAAAATGTGGTAGTAGCTTTCATGAATGTTCATGTATGTTCAGAGTCAGAATGTACACATCCTGTGTGAGTGCTGCTTGTATTTAGGCATGCTCTCTAAGGAAACTTACACCAAATTTCTCCAGGTTTCCAAAGCTGCTCTGGAGTCGTTCTTGTTTTGTAAGACATTAGCTAGTGCTTAACTAATAGCAATCTTTAAATTACCTAGAATTTATGAAGCTTTAAAATAGGAAATGAACTACTTCAAATTATTTTTCTTGGCATAAATAAATCTATGTATGTAAAGCTTTTGTATTGCTTTAATGTATTAAAAAAAAACAAGCTAAAAGAGGCAGTCAGTAATGGTAAAGAAAAACATTATAATATAACTGTTTTCTTTGGTAGCTGGAGGTGACTTAACTGTGTCCTTGACAGATGGTAGCTTGGCCACTCTTGAAGGAATACAGTTACAACTTGCTGCTAATCTGGTTGGACAAAATGTTCAAATTTCTGGAATAGATGCCACCGGTATTAATAACATAACCTTACAGGTAGGTTGGTTACAGTTTCTTACTTTTAATTTTATAGAGCCACTTTGAGGGCCAATGGAAGTTGAAGGAGCATACGTAGTTCTGAAAGAGTTCCCTTGAGCTGAGTGAGGCCTTGATGTATTAGTTAGAAGAGAAAAAATAGTTGCAAAGTGGAGTGTTTTTTTTCTGGTTTGCTTCCTTTCTTTTTCTGTTTTGTTACCTCTCTGGAATTTTGGCACATTGCTTTAAAATCTGGTTGGTTTCTTTTTTTAAACTGCATTTTGTCTTTTCTCTTCCAAAAACCTCTTAGGCTCCCCATGCAAACCCCCGAAAGACATCCCATCCCCTCAGAAACAAACCAACCCAAGTTATTGCACAGAACATTTATTCTTTTCATTAACATATGACACTTGTGTTATTTAGCAATCTTTTAATTTTGGAGTCACAATTTTAATTTCCATGAGCTTGTAAAATGAATGACAGGAAGAGGTGAGATGATTATATTTTTAAAATCTCATACTTGAAATTATATGAACAAAATATTTTCATGATCTTGATTGTGTTTGATTGGTTTCACAGAATCATTGAGGTTGGAGCGGGCCTCTGGAGCTCAGCAGCTCCAATCCCACAGTCAGGGAAGGGAGGTTTGGGTTACTCAGAGTCCACTCAAGAAACTTTTTCCATAAAATGAAGAAAACTGTGTTGTAGTTTTGTTTCTCCCAGTCTCCAAACATACCTAAAGAGTAAAATGTCCATCTAACTATTGAGAACAACTGTTTGGCTGTGAATTGGTACCTTATTGAGCCCTAGAGGCTGAATAAATAGGTAATTTATGATACAGGTCTTCTCCCCACTTTGTGCCTTTTCACATTCAGAGACCTGAAGGCAGTGATAAGTGTTACATGCAGCGGTGAGACAGTACAAAATGCCAAAAGTGTGGGTACCTGATGCCAGGCGTGCTCATAAGTATCTTTGATCATGATTTCCCGAACATTTTGCTGAGGGAAGGAAAAATACACAGGTAGTGCTGAATAGGCTGTTTAGATAATGACTTTGCAGACTGGCTATATACAGACACTTAAAAAAAAAAAATCTTTTTTTTTTTGAAGTTTAAACATTATAAATGTTGTTTGTATGCAATAAATATGAATTTGGGATTTATTTTAAGAATATTCACTTAACCCGTATTTATTAACTTCAGATTGAAAACTTGCTTTTCAGATTGATCCAAGTATTCTACAACAGACATTACAGCAGGGTAATTTACTTGCTCAGCAGCTCACTGGAGATCCTACTATGACTCCACAGAATCCCTCCCTTCAGGCAACAGAAAATGCAGTGCCAGCTAATGTGGTTATTCAGCCTATATCAGGCCTGTCTCTGCAGCCCACAGTAACATCATCTGCTAACATGTCAATAGGATCCCTGTCTGAACAAGACTCTGTGCTGACAACCAGCAGTAGTGGTAAGCAGTGTCGATATATTTCCTGTGCTTTCAATTTCTTTCTTTGACTTATGGCATTACCCAGTGTTTACTTACAGTATCACACCACCACCTCCACCAAATACCTCCTGTAATAAAATAAGCATACAGATGTTGTTTGAACATCTTCAGCAAACTTTGTGTTAGCAGTTTTGAACAGTTTTTTTCAGGAGGTGGGCTATATAATGAAAACATGAAGAACATTTGTAGTCTTTAGAAAAATATAAAATCTTTGTTCTGAAGATCTTAACCTGCAGAGGAAGAAATTGGATATGAAAACAATTTATTCTTTAGATTACAAGTTCTAGTATCTTACCTTGGTTATGTCTTTTACAGTACTTCACAAAATAACATATTCACTGCTTTTAAAAGTTATGCCTATAAAGAAAGAACCTTCATGGATTTTTTTTTTTTGTTGTTGTTCTGCCCTCTTATATTTAGGTGCACAGGACATCTCTCAAGTCATGACTTCACAGGGTATGGTATCATCTTCAAATGGACAGCATGAGATAATGTTGACCATAAATAATTCCAGTTTGAGTCAAGTTCTAGCTCATGCTTCTGGTTCTACTACTACAAGCTCATCAGGAAGTCCTCAAGAAATCACTCTTACAATATCTGGTTGGTATTTTTAATGACCTATAATGGTACCAGATAGGATGTTTTCACAGTGTATATTTTTTTTTTTTAGATATATATTCATTAGCTTTAAAAGATATTCCCCAAAACTGCTTTCAAAAACCAAATACATTTGCTTTGAGGACACGTGTTAGATTCATAGCCTTGAGTCAACAGATCTCAGTGGCAAAGCTCATATAACCTGTTCTTCTTTCCTTGCTATGCCTCACTTTAGGTAGTGCAGATCTTGAGTAGTATTGGGACGAGAACAAGCAGGATGGGCACTGGGGATGAATTTGTTTAACCTAGTTTTCTTTAAACGTCTGTGTAACCATGTTCTAATAGATGTTCTGATTTTCTTTGAGGTGTACTATTCTGTTTCTGTAACATGTAGTTGATACTTCAGGTGTCTCTGAATAAATTTAGACCAACTTTCTTACTGCCTCTAAGAGACTGATCCTATATGCACTATCAGTATCTTTCTATTTTCCCAGACAGTTTGTATTTTGTGTTTATAAAATTTCTTTTCATAGATCCAGTGCAATATTTACGACTTTTCTTTTTTTTTTTTTCTTTTTTTTCTCTTTTCCCTTTCTTTTCAGTAAGATATTTAGTTTTTCTGTGTCATGACAAGATCTGTGTTCAGGTGTGGGTCTCACACCTATGTTTTTCTGCTTGTTGATGAGTGTTGGCTCATCTAAGAAAAATAGAGTATAGGTGGCCCAACAACTGACAGTATCTTCTTTCAGTTCCTGTGTGTTCTATGCTTGTTGACCATTCCACAAAATTAACACTGTGTGAAGTAATGATCTTACAAAAAAGGTCACACTCGTTGCAGTTTGTGATCCATACAGTAGATTGAAAGAATCACATTTTAACCTTTAGCCTTTAGTTTGCTAGATTTCTATAGTTTAATGAAGTTGGTGCCTTTAGACTAGATAAGATCAGCGTTTGGCTAATGGTAATAATTTCAGGTATTTCTCTACATCATAGTGTCTAGATATGCATAATCACATATCTTATGAAAAACCGATTGAACCTCTGCATCAAAATCTGCATGTGTAGAAATGAATTTTATATTTTGGTCGTAGTTTCTACATTTATTATTTTATGGTCACTTGTTTACAGTTCTACATACAGTAGCAGAATAACATCAAGACATTTCCAGTTATAATAGGACTAATTTCTATTCAGGCCAAGATCTTATTCAGCATAATTCTGGAAGCAGTGATCTGAATAATGGCTTAAGGCTGACAGCGCCAACCATCAGCAGTCAGACTACAGGTGCTACCTTAACTATAAGCAACGACCAGCTTCTTTCTCAGGGCACTTCACTAAATGCTCCAGGTATGCATGCAATGACTTTTCTAATTACAATTTTTTTAAAACAAGGTAAAAAATATAAGTATTAGGCCAGGCAACTAAAGAGTATAATGTGGCACAGTACAATTCAGTAAGTACGTGTCTTTGTGTGTTCTCTTGCTAGCTTTACATTTACGCCTATTTAAATGAACTTTATTCCACATAGTAAGGAGAAAATGAAAACGAGAAGAATTAGCTAAAGTTACTACTTTGAGACAGAAGAATATTGAAGGTCTATTTCTATAAGTTTCAGGATGGAGAAATCTGATACTTTTGCTGCAGACAGGTGCTAAAATAGCCTTTGTATCAAGTTTGTTCTAGTATTCAATTTTGAGAATTTAAAATATGTATATGAATTTCTACCTAGTTCTGTTTATATATGCACACAAACGTGTGTGTATAGTTTTCATACTTTCAGCTAGTGCAGCAGCTTGCACTTGTACAGACTTACTAATAGATATTTTTTTATATTCTTATGGATACTTGAATTTTCTGTGTCTTCCTTCATTTATCTTCTTTCATGGCTTCCTTCCTTAGAACTCATATACATCAATCAAGCAAATCTGCTTTAATGTCATACCGGGGAAAGCCTGTAAGATTTGAAAGTAAAGACATGCTCTTGTGTAATGAATTAGTAAATGAAACCGTAAAACCAGATATTTGTACTGTACCTACCGTATCATCTCATCTCTCACAAACCGAGACCTCTGAGGTGTCTAATCACATATTGTAGGATCTATCATAAACTCTTGTACAGCTGTTGCAAATCATTTTGTTACAAAATACCTGTTAACAATAAATTGGCCTTTTTGCTAGTATGACTTACCAACCACATTGCAGTGAAAGCATGGAAGTGTTGGGTTATATTTTGGTTTTGCTGCCCTAGGTTGAAATGTCTTTCATTGAGAATGCTGAAAGTGGTCAGACTACAGAAATGTGTAACCTGAAACTTCTCCAGGTGTCTTTTCAGCAAGGAGTCATCCCCCACATGCCATGTTACAAAGTTACTGCTTTGCAGTGTAATGGCTGTCAAGCTACATTTAGATGTAATTTTTCTAGTTTTATCATCTGACACTGACAATTGAGCTGGTTAACTCTTGAGTGAACCCTGAAAAGAAGGCCTAACAAATGAGAAATAGAAATTAAGTTCAGTTAAGTCTGCAGCTAAGAGTTTATGCATTTAATTTTTTTTACTATTTTGCATATATTCCAGAACTTAATGCAACAGGTGGAACAAACCTTCCTTCAACAACACCCATATCTCAGTCTGCAGTTTCTGCCCAGAATTTGGTAATGTCTTCATCAGGAGTTGGAGGAGATGGTAGTGTCACCCTAACTCTTGCTGACACTCAGGGAATGTTGTCAGGTGGTCTTGATGCAGTTACACTTAATATCACTTCACAGGTAAGAAATGCTTTTCTGCACTGACAGATAAACAAATGTTATTGGCTTACAGGGCAGGAACTACAGATTTTGCTTAGAAAGTAACTTTGTCCTGTAAATATATAGTATTTGAAAATTCAGTTAACTTCTTTCTGCCAGCAGTGTCTGCACACTGGCATAGAGAAGCATGAGTTATGTAGAAGCGCAGATAAATTTTGTAGGGGTTTTCTTTTTTTTGCAAACAGGTATGTTCTGTTTCAAGTGTTGTTTGAGAACAATTTTTATCAATAAACCAAACTGTGTATTTCATCACTATTCAGTAATACAGCTTAGCGTTTCCAAACTTTTTATTGTTTAATGTAGTAAAGTTCTCTTTTCTTCCATATGAACACGAGCATGATGAACAATTGCAATAATTTTTTTCACAGCTAACAGGACAGAATCTAAATTAAATTGACTACTTTAGTAACAGGTAGTGTTATAGGAAATTGTATAAGAATAGTAGTGTATAGACGATGATCTTCCTAGTAGCATTTAGTTTTTATCATGATGTAAGGTTCTTCTGGTGTCATCAAGAGCCAAAGACATCACAGAATCTTAAGGGTTAGAAGGGATCTTGAATGATCATCTAGTCGTATCCCCCCTGCCAGAGCAGGACCACCTCGAGTAGGTCACACAAGAACTCGTCCAGGTGGGTTTGGGATGTCCCCAGAGAAGGAGACTCCACAACCCATCTGCACAGCCTGTTCCAGTGGCTCCCTCACCTTCACGGTGAAGAAATTCTTCCTTATATTTCTTTGAAACCTCTTTATGTTCCAACTTGTACCCATTGCCCCTTGTTCTATCACTGAGAACAGCCTGGCTCCATCCTCCTCACACCCACTCTTTACATATTTGTAAACATTAATGAAGTCACCCCTCAGTGTCCTTCAAGCTAAAGAGCCTCAGCTCCCTCAGCTTTTCATCATGAGGGAGATGCTCCACTCCCTTTACCATTTTTGTGGCCCTGCACTGAACTCTCTCCAGCAACTCCCTGTCCTTCTTGAGCTGAGGGGCCCAGAACTGGACACAATATTCCAGATGTGATCTCACGAGGGCAGAGTAGAGGGGGAGGAGAACGTCTCTCACCCTACAGCCCTTCTAATACACCCCAGGATGCCATTGGCCTTCCTGGCCATGAGGGCACATTGCTGGCTCATGCTCATCCTGCTGCCCACCAGCACTCCCAGCTCTCTTTCCCCTCCACTACTCTCTAACAGTTCATTCCCCAGCCTGCACTGGTACATGGGGTTCTTCTTTCCCAGATGCAAGACTCTACACTTGCCCTTGTTGAATTTTGTTAGATTTCTCCCCACCCAACTCTCCAGCCTGTCCAGGTCTTGTTGAACGGCAGCACAGCCTTCTGGTGTGTCAGCCACATCCCCCAGTTTAGTATCTTCAGCTGACAACTTGCTGACAGTGCCCTCTGTTCCCTCATCAAGGTCCCAGCACCAGCCCCTGAGGGATTCCACAGACACAGCCCTCCAACTAGGCCCCGCGCCATTGACCACCACTCTCTGCCTTCTTCCCTCAACCAGTTAACAATCCACCTTACCACCTAATCATCCAACCCACGCTTTCTCAGTTTTGCTGTGAGGATGCCGTAGTAGACGGTGTCAAATGCTTTAATGAAATCAAGATAAACCATACAGAATGTATGGAGTGGGAGAAGAAAAATCAACAAGTAATATTAAAAGACTATAAAGTGAAAACTTAGGGTCATTGTATGGTTGGCATTTCAGTGTAGATTTTATATCTGAAAAATTAGACTACTGCTTCTACTTCTGTGACTTAACTAGGTTTAGATTAATTTTCACTTACTTTTTGACCTGAATAAAAATGTGTAGATGTATGTAAATGAAGGACCATTTGTCTAGTGTATGGTGTGATTAAACTTGACAAAATCTATGAGGATGATTATTTGCTTCCCTCTGCAATTTTGCCCTGGGGAGGAGAAGAAGAGACTTTAATAGTTTTTAGGGCATGTTTGTGATTTCCAGCATCACAGGATAGCAAAGCAACATTTGATTTCATGTGACACTGTGTAATAATTTAAGTGATTACATTTGATATTGTTGATAATTATTAAGAATAATGATTAATGTTAAGGCATATGTAAATAAAAATTAAACACTGTTTTGGACACTGTGCAAACAGTCTATGTTGCAGGAATTGTGATGGATAGCCAGGTAGTATGGAAAGGTACTGCATTTCCTGGGGAAACTGAAAAGTCTTCAACAGTAATATTTCTACAATAGTAGTACTAGCAGTAGTACGATACTAGTAATTGTATATTTTAAGTAATAATTTTGTGCCTTGACTTCATGTGTTTTGGAAGTAGGTTCAATTAAGAGATTTTTAAAAAAGGAAAATGTGAGAAGACCATGCAGGAAAGCAAAATATATGGGTTAAAGAAAGTATCAGATGAAGACAGAGAAGGGAAGGTTCAGACATTAAACAGTTGATTCAGGGCTGAGAAAAATTAATCAGAACTGAATCTCTGCTCTTACAGACTTCCAGCTATTGTTACCCTTAAATTGTTAGACTTAAAAATAAAGGAGAAAAGGAGTGAAAACAGTAGCACGTGTTCAGATAGGATTTTGGAATGGTCTTTTCCAAAAAAATAAATAAATTTGTGGTGTAACAATAATTTACGTGACTACAGTTAGCTGCTGAAATATAGTTATTCAACTTCCTTTTTTTCTCCCTTTTTGACAGGGTCAGCAGTTCCCTGCTATACTCACAGATTCCAGTCTTGCTAGCCAAAGCGGGTCAGGGTCACAGCAAGTTATACTGGTGAGCCATACACCCCATTCAGCATCTGCAAACTCTGATGAAATAACATATCAGGTAGATAAAATATATTTCTGTATCTTTTGTTGGTAAAGGCCATTACTTAATGAAAATACTTGAATAATTTCTCTATATCCTGAAGCAGGAGGGCTGATGTCATTCCCAAATAAGAGTATTGGGAAGGGGATTGTTGCGACTTCCTAGTCACCTGGATTGTATTTGAGTTAAAAACCACTTTTTCATACACAAAACAGAAATGCAATTAAATACGGTATATTTTTTTTCCTAAAATATACACAACTGTGCTCTCAACACACACTACTTGAAAACATTCCAAATAGGTTTGTAATTAGATAATAAAAGTAGACAAAGTTGAGAGCTGTGGAAAAAAGTATTACCTATTGCTACACCTGTTCCATTCTCTTTTTGTAACCAAATTACTTTAACAGTGTTGCAAGGAAGTATTTTCAACTTCTTGTGTATTTGAATATCAATAGGAATTTTTGCATATGTAATATATTATTCATATTAGAAAAAGTGATTCAGACTTCTTTTGTTGAGGGGAAAATTAATGTTTTCATCCAACTTGGTAATGCAAACTCTAAAATAGGAAAAATGGAGAGACAGATGGTGACCCACAATCAAGTGAAGAAGTGATGGACTGGACTGACAAGCAAGTTGTTTGATACGGTCATGAGAAACCTCAAGGACTGAAGGGAGGGGGCCCCGTCTCAGGTGTATCTGTATGAATAAGGGTGCTGAGATGACAACATAGTGGAGGAAACACTCTTCTTGGAAAAATGGACGCAGCTGGGTGTCTCTCTGAAGTGCCTGTGCACTGATGTGTGCAGGATGGGGAACAAACAGGAGGAGTTAGAGGTCTGCGTGCAGTTGCAGGGCTTTGATCTCATTGGAATCAGAGAAGATGCTACAGCTCACATGCAACTGAAGCACTGCCCCGGCTGGATTCAGGATCTTTGGGAAGAACACACTGTCAAGACAGCAATGGGAATGCATAGAGCTCTGCCTGGATGGTGAGCTGAGACCTATGGGTAAGGACTGGCAAGCAGATCAGCATGGGTGATGCTGTCATGAGTACTAGCTATCTGCTCCAGCTTACCTGATCAGACAGAAATAGAAGACAAGGCTTTAATCTTGGTCTTGGGCAACCTGCACTAGCTTGACTCTTCTTGAATAGAGGAATTGGACTAGATGATCATTTCAAGAGGTCTTTTCCAACCTAAAAAGATCTATGATTTGATGGTTGATTTTTCAAATATTACCCTTCTTCAAGCTTAAGAATCATCAGTTCAAAAGTGTAGGAAGTTGGAGGCAACGGGAAGCCAGCATGGACAGTCTCATGCCTGCTGCCCCCTATCCATCCCCACCCTTGTTAGGATGGTGGAGGCCCCAGTGAAATGGGAGTAAAAAGATAACCAAGGTTGTTGTGGATTGAGACAAGGGCAGGGAGGGCTCGCTGCCAATTACGGTTCCGGGCGAAACAGACTCCAGTACTTGACTTAGAGAGGAAAGTAGGAAAGTTTATTCTACTGCCTACAAGAAAAAGAACAGAACAAAAAGCAAAAAGAGAGCAGGATGATGAGTAAATTACAACCAGCACTTTAAAATCTCCCTCCCCCATCCCTCCTTTCTTCCCGGGCCCAGCTCACTGCTCCCGATAACTCTACCTTCTCCCCCCTCAATGGCTCAAGGGGGCAGGGAGTGGGGGATGTGGTCAGTCTCTCACAGATGGGCTCTGCCGCTTCTGTCTTCTCAGATGAGGATGACTCCTGGCATTCTTCCCTGCTCCAAATATGGGGTCCCTCCCCTGGGACACAGTCCTTAGCGAACTTCTCTGGTGTGGGTTCTTCCCAAGAGCTACAGCTTCTGCAAATACAGGGTCTCTGCCATGGGACTCGGCCTCCTCTGGATATAATCACTGCCCTTGGCATGTGCAAACAAATCTCTGCTTCACCAGTCCTCTCCACAGGATTCAGAGGAGTCTCTGCTCCAGCACACCTCTATTCTCTCACTGTCCTTGGGGTCCACATGGTCGCTTCTCTCTCTCTTCCAACTTCTTGCACCACCACCAGCAGGAAAAGAAGGAAGAAAAAAAAGAAGGAACAGGAAGAAGCCTCCTCTTCCGACTTCTTCTTCTTAAAAAGTGATCATGGAGGCACCTAATTGGCTCAGCCCCAGAACTAGGTCCAGCTCAGAGATGGGGAGAGTTTCTAGCAGCTTCTTACAGGAGCCATCTTTACAGCCCCTTCCCCATTAAAAGAAAGGGCTCCACACAAAACCATGACACCTGCCTTCAGGATGGGCAGGGTGGAGGTTCTGGGGAAGTACAAGTCAGTCACCCTCATCTCAGTCCCTGGGAAGGCAGTAGAGCAAATAATCATGGAAGACATTTCCAAAGATGAGGGCAAGAAGGTGATTAGGAGTTAGTCAGCAGAGAGTTATGGAGGGGGAAAATATGCCTAAGCTGACTTGAGAGTATGTCTCAAGGCCAGTCATTAATGGTTTTCCCCAGGGTTCAAATACTAGGACTAGTACTGATCATTAATATTCTTTGTTAGCAATGTGCACAATAGAACAGAGTGCATGTTTAGCAGATTTATAGATAGTAGAAAACTAGAAGGGAGCACTTATCAGACTGAATGGATGTGCTGCTTTGCAGAGGCACCTCAACAGACTGGAGAACTAGTCCAACAAGAACCTCATAAAGATCATCAAAGGGAAGTGCAAAGTCCTGTCCCTGGACCCCATGTGCTAGCACACAGTGAGGGCAGCAGGAAAGCAGCTTTTCAAAGGACCAAGGAGTACTAGTGGACAAGTAGTTCACCATGAGCCAGCAGTGCAGCAAAGACTGCCAGCAACAGCCTGGGATGCATTAAGAGTGTTGCCAGCTCCTGGTCAGGAGGGTTGATCCTCTCCCCAGTACCAGTGAGAACACATCATCTGAGTGTTGTGTCCAGTCCTGGGCCGCTCATTTTGAAAAACATGGATATGCAGGAGTGAGTGCACTGGGAGGACAACAAAGATAATGAAGGGACTGGAGCATCCAACGTTGAGGGAAAGGCTGATAGCTGGGACTGTTTGGCTTAAAAGAGAGCGTGTTCTGGTTTGCAAGGTTCTTGTTGATGTGCAGAAATACTTGATGCGAGAGATGAAAGCAGATGAAGCCAAGCTCTTCTCAGTGACACTCAGTGAAAGAACAAGAGGCAGTGGGCACAAATTAAAATAATTCCATCTGAGCACAGAGAAATGCTGTTTCACTGAGGGTGGTTGAACCCTGAAAGAAGTTGTCCAGAGAGGTTATATCCTTAGGAATACTTAAAACATGTTGGCATGGCCCTGAGTGTGCTCCAGGGATGTTGGACTAGGCAGTCTCAAGCCATCTCTTCCAGCTTGAGCTATTCTATGTTCCTCATCACATCTCGTGCAAATGATTTTTACATTTGCATATGGTTATGAGTGTGAGTTCTTAATTTTACTGCTCAAATGGCCTGTGAAGGTGGATGTTTTAAAAAGTAATGCAAACATGGTTTTTTACTGTTCTGAATGTAAAACTGTATTTTGTGTTCTGTAAACACGTGCCTTCTTAAATCAAGGTGCCATTTCATAAGGCTTATCATACTGTCACTAGTAAAATGTGATGGTATCTGAGTAACACTATGGAAATAAGACGCAAAATGTCACACTAACTTAAATTAGTTTTCTATCACTTCCTGTAATGTTGTGTGATTTGTTTAATTACAGTGACTATACTGATTGACCTTTCAACATTTCGCCCTTTTCCTGAGAGTTTCCAACTAGTTGAAAAGAAATGCACGTGTGTGTGTGTGCGCGCACAGGGGATTTTTTTGTTGTTTCTTTCAATGTTTTTTTATATCACATTTCCACTTTCTACTAAAGGTAATATTCTGCTGTGTTCTGAATCTTTTCAAGTTTAGTTCATCCTGAATAATTCATTTAGAGTGTTACTTCCTTCATCTTTTCTTCACCTTTATTTGTTTCTTTCTCTAAGTTATTGTATTAAAGATTCCGTTGTATCTATTAAGTTAAAGGAATTCTGTGCTATTTTCTTGGGAGAAATGGTTTTTTTTCCAAATGCTCCTCATTGATTAAAACAAAACAAAAGCATAGCACAACTGCATCCAAGTTCTATCAACTTTTCATTGCATTTCAGTACTTCTGGAACTTTGCATTGGTAGTTCAGAGCTTTACTTAGAAAAATGGAGTCCCCAGTGAAAAAATTAAACACATAAAAAATATTCTTCTTGCCTGTAAAATCAGAGATACTTTCTTTTTTTCTCCGAAATGTTTTTGGCTTCAAACTTTGTTCAATGAGAAACACAAAAATCAACCGAGATGCTCAGGAATATAAAACTGAATATAGGAAAATATTAATACAAACACATTCAGTTTATAAAGCATGAATTATTTTGGTCATAATTACTATGATCTGTTTTCTTAAAATACGTATTGTGTCATTCTTAAGAGCAATGAAATACAGGTTAGTATTTATGTCCAGCTTCTTTCCTTTGTGTTATGTCGCTTGCAAAAATGGATCACATCGAGGTAAATTTTGAAAAATAAAGCACTGTTTTGGATGTACCTATGATATTATTTGATAGTGTTTTTGTAAATTTTTATAGGTGACAGAGGTTTCTCCAAATGTGACTAAAAGCAGTCAAGCAGAAAAAGAAAGTCGTGTGCACCAGTGCTTTGAGTGTAGTCAAACTTTTTCTTCAGCCACCATGTTGATGCATCATAGTAAAGAGGTTCATGGCAAGGAAAGAATACATGTTTGCCATGTCTGCAATAAGGCCTTTAAGCGGGCAACACATCTCAAGGTATTTGGTAATAACAGATGATTTTCTGTTGACTCCTCCTTTTGTTTTGGACTTTTTGAAATACTACTGAAAGGTACCTGTTATCCCTTTACTTTTACAGTGTGAGGGGTATGCATCTGAGGGAGTGTAGTCTAAGTGATAGTGTATACACAGCTGGAGAACTCTCTCCTGGAGCATGGAAAGGATTTTAATGCATATATTGACTACAGAGTTAAAAATGTGAATGTCTGTCATGCAAATAATAGTGCCAGAAAAAAATTTGCTTCCTTTGCTTGCTTATGTATGTCATCACTGCTAATCCTCACTTCCAGATAAGCTTTTGAAATCATAGGAAGCTCTCTGCTTTGCACTCTGTCATTTGATTTTTAGATGTTCTGTCTCAAGCATCTAAATATGCAAAAGAAACAGTTGTTTTAAAACATCCTTATATTATTGCTGTTGTTTAGTGGTATTTTTATGTGGCTTGCTTTACATGATGAACAACCTGATACTTCCAGGTCTTTCCAAGAAATTAGTGGTGTGGGTCAGTTTTTAAGTAGATTCTAAAATTTTTCTGTTGAGCTGTACTCAACAAGTGTTCAAAGCAGTGTACTATCTCTGAGAGATACTAAAACGCAGTGATAGAAAGTGCTTTACAAAAAGAGCAAACATACAATAAAACTTGCCCAGAATTTTTCCAACTTTATAGCAGGAAATTTCTGGAGCCAGGAGCAATGTCTTTATATTAATTATCTCTTAGTAGAACTTTTCAATAGATATCCTTTCTTTTTAGTATCATATTTTAAGGAAATACAACCTGTTTCTGAAGTTAATCCTATTGGAGTGATCATGTGTGTCAACCAGATTATTGGTCCTTGGGGAAATTGTCATAAAATGTAGTGGTGTGAAACTCTTTTAACTTTTGGCTTAGGATAAATTTTCCAGAAAGAAACTCAACATACTGTATTGATACTTGTTTTCCTTAAGTAATGACAACAAACAGCAAATATCAGTCTCTCTGCAATTTATTTGCATAGAATTGGCTAGTGTTTCATTTTATTCATAATTAAATCTTGAGTTCTATTATATACTGAGCCCAGGTTAAAGATAAGACAAGGTAACCTCCTACTGTGGTGCAGCCCTCAGATTGTTATCCATTATTGTTTTTTCCTGTGAGCAGGGATGAAGTTGCAATAAGAAGTCCAAGGGCAATGAAAAGAGACTTCAGGGCCTTGGGACACCTGGTTAAGGGATCAGGAGCACAAGTGGTGTTCTCTGTTTTTCAGTTGCAGGGAATGATGAGGGAAGAAAGAGGAAGAGTCAGCAGATCAATAAGTGTCTCTGAAACTGATGTCACTGTCAAAAATTTGGGGTTTTTGATCATGGATCAGTCTACATGATGCCAAGTCTGCTAGTGATAGATGGGGTACACCTGTGTCAAAAGGGGGAAAGAGTCTTTGTGCAGGAGTTACCAGGACTCACTGAAAGAACTTTAAAGTAGATTTGAAGGGGGAAAGGAATAAAACCAGACTCACTAGAGATAAGCCTGAGAGTGGCGTGCCACTGTTGGAGGGACAAATCTGTGATAGATCTCCTCCATGATGTGCTGAGTACACTGGAGCACATTGGAAATGCTGCTGTACTAATTCGTGCAGTGCCCTGTCCACCTCAGTGGGGACAGGGGATGGAGATCCACACAGCAGCAAAGGCACAGGGATGGTTGGTATGTTAGCAACCATGGAAGTGCCTCAGAACAGTCACAGAAGAATTGAGGCTCACAGGAAAGTGATGTGATTATAACGCAGATGAAGTGCATGTAGACCCAACAAATGCATGGGCAGCTGGGAGGAAGATCTGGAAGATCAGTCATGAAAATATGGTGGGATGACCTGCATAGCTGGAGTGCTGCAAAGGATGACTATAAACTCTTCAGAAGGGGATAGGAAAAAGAGGAGAGGTGATGGGGTAGTCCTCTATGTTAGGGAGTGTTTTGACAGTTTAGAGCTTGATGACTGTGATGAAGGGGTCAAGTGTTTATGGATAAGAATCAGGGGAGGGGCCAGCAAGGCAGATGTCATGGTGATAGTCTGTTATAGACTGCCCAACCAGGATGAAAAGACAGATGAAGCATTCTATAAGCAGCTAGAAGCCTCACAGTTGCTAGCCCTTGTTCTTGTGGGAGACAGTTTACCCAATGTCTGCTACAAATACAACAGAGGGGAAACAGCCTAGGAAGCATGTGTAAGACAACTTCCTGACACGGCTAGTGGGGAAGCCAGCTAGGGGAGGCAACCTGCTGGGCCTGGTGTTTGCCAACGAAGGTCTTCTGATAATTCCCGTCTGAAAAAATGAGAGGATTACACAAATACATTTGTAAAGCATCATATGAACAAGCAAAGAAACAATAAGTATGTCTACAAAGAAGTGCTTGCATTTCAGAGCATTCTATTCCTGTGAACTATTTTCAAACACATGTATTTTACAGAAGTATAAGGGGTTAGCAGATCGGTGGAACAGAATTGTACCACAAACTGGTACTTCAGCAAAGGTTGATTCTGTGATTCTGTGACAAAGTTTTGCAGTATGTAGTACAGTTGTGTTTCCTTTCAAGTAGAAAATGGGGCATGGGGTCTGTTGGGGTTTTGGGTTGGTTTTTTGTGGTGGACAGAAAGAATCAGCCAGTTTCAGATAATTTTTCTGGAATAGCTCATAGCACGCTTCCATGATTTCAATGCTTCAGGAGGTAATGAGCAAGATAAAAGCAAAAGATGTTCCAACTAAGCTGTGGTTTATGAACCACTTGAGTTTTTTGAGAAGATCTTTTATTATTTCTCTATAATACTATAGTAATTACTTAAATAATAATATTCTTCCTTGTAACTGTCACAATGGATTTTCCATTGAAAACAAATTCTGCAGACGCAATTTGCTTCGGTTCATGGTGTGAGGAATAGGACTTCATAGACGTCAAAAAGGCTTATTGTTAGGTGTAGTAAAGACTACATAATAGTCTAGTGTGTAATGAATAGACTAGAAAAGAATATCCGCACACATTTTAGAAGTGGACAAGTACTCACAGTACTGTTTCACATACAGTTCTTGTTTAGATTTTTAAATTAAATGTATTTGCCATGTTTTGTAATCTGATTTGTATCTTGGTATTAAAGAAAGAGATTTAAATTAAAAAGCTAATAGCTAATGTAAGATACCTCTTTACATTTGCAAAACTTCTTGACCCAGCGTCAGTGAATTAAAAACACTGAAGTTAAAACTTATTAATGCTTTTTCATAAAGATAAAATGTGTAACACTCTCATTCTGCTTTCTTACCTGGAAGGACCTTAGTGATTTTTTTTAATTAATTTTAATTAATTTAGGACTTCTTTGTGAAGTGGTTTTGTTTGTATGCTGGGCATTGTGCATCTGCACTTTGAGGCCTGTACAGCTTTGCAGTGATGCTTACTGAGGTGCTGAGTAGGAACACATTTGTAACAGGCAAGGGGAAGAGATAGATACTGTAGAGAGAAGGGAAAAAATCCAATATTAACTTAAAGTGCATAGCTGTCCAAAATCTATGTTTGTAAGTGAACGACACATTTCATGAGCTCGGTGGTTTTTAATTTTATTTTTGCTTCAGATAATTAGTGGACTAATGTATACAGAAAAAAGCAAAGCATATGGTTCCTGACAGGAGTTTTCAGAAGTATAAATATACTGATGCATCAGCCTTACAAGGAGTCGATGTAAAAAGCAATCCCTCATTTAAAATAAAAAGCAAACCCCAGGCAAGCCTTCATCTTTTTCCAGATTGTCTGCTGGTGGCTAAGATCTTCTGCTTTTGTCTTCAAAGTGTGAATATATTTCTGCGTTAAATACTGAAGCTTTTTTAAATGGTCTGAAATATACTTTTTTCTGTCCTGGCGTAGGAACACATGCAAACCCATCAGGCTGGACCTTCCCTGAGTTCCCAGAAGCCCAGAGTGTTTAAATGTGATACTTGTGAAAAAGCTTTTGCTAAGCCGAGTCAGCTGGAGAGACACAGTCGCATTCACACAGGTAACACCAGAATTATTTCTCTCTGGCGTGGTTTTCTTGTAGTTATATAGATGTCGTATTTGGAGTCCTTGAGTAATGGTTTTCGGTAACTGCATTTGTATACCAGCTTAAGCTGAAAAAAACCAACAAGTAAATTTTTAAACCAAAGAGTTTAGAAATCAAAATGAGGAACAGCAGGCTTGCAGTCTCAGAAACAGTGATGTTTTGTTTCAAACCAGAACATTATTCTTAGTGATGTGATTAAGCTTCTCCATATTTTGAGACTGGCAGCGCAGCAACGGTAATACGAGTGCATGAGTTCATATCTAAAAGTTTGTCAGACTTAGAAACAGATTATTAAAAGCATGTTTTAAAGCATTGTTTAAACCTGTGTAAGGACAGTATTGCGTATGACATGTATTGGTTACAGCAACTGAAGTGTGTTGTAACAGAAGGGGAGGTTTTCAGTGTGATAGAGTAGACTTTAATATTAGTGGTCTGGGATATCCTCTTTCAGCAAAACTTGAACTTCTGTAGATAAGCAGCAACTATTGATAAAGGTAATGGGGATTTGCAGGCATTTGCCAGCAACATTCCTCTCTGATCAAGGGCTGCTTGGTGCAATTACCATACTACTGAGTGCATATGTTGTCTTATAAGGGGTGTTCGGACCAACTGGTTGAAGGTTGTTTCTCATCTGAATATGGGAGGAAACTTTTATCTGATCTACAAGAGCTCTTTTGATGCGTTAAGAGTCTCTGCTGACCCTGTGTGTTCCCATCTAGTGGGATGACTTTTTATGCTTCTCTTCCCTCCACACCCTGCCCCAAGAAAAATGGTGACTTGTCTTCTTGAGAGTAGAAATGAAGAATGGGAAAAGAGCTGCTCTGTGGTTGCTGTGGTAGAAAGGAACATTCTGGTTATGCTAGGGGTAGGAAAAGAGAAGCAGGAGTTACAATCCAAGGAGATTAAAAGCCTTTAGAATTCCCCATTAATTCACTTTCTGCATAATTGACTTAAATTATACAGACTTTTTAAAAAGGCAATGCTCTAGTTTCACGAAGTAAGCTGAAAGAAGGAAAGAAGGCCAGTTTCCCTTGTCCCTGCTTTGATTCTTGCTGCCTATTGGTAACAAAGAGCACTTTAGGAAGGCTGAGACAGAGCAGAGTCCCTTTATGCACCTGTTGCTCAAAAGTCTTGCACAATGACAGGAAAAATCTTTCTAATTTGGAATTTCTTGTAACTTACTCATTAATCCTCAGATATTATGGGGTTTTTGTACTCAGGTGCTTGTGTGTGAGGAGCCTTCAGAAACTGTAAAAATCCTCACCGAATTTGTTTTTCTATGAATGGGATGGAATGAGTCTTTTTTCTGTAGTGCCCAGTGACAGGACAAGGGGTAACAGGAGCAAGCTGGAACACAGGAAGTTCCACTTGGATGTGAGAAGCTTCTTTGCTGTGAGGATGAGGGAGCCCTGGCACAGCCTGCACAGGGAGGGGGTGGAGTCTCTTGCTTTGGAGGTTTTCAAACCTGCCTGGATGCGTTCCCATGTTGACCCAGTTGAGGTGGACCTGCTTTAGCAGGGGGATTGTACTAGATTATCTCCAGAGGTCCTGTCCAACCCCAACCATTCCATGATTCTATGATACTAGTGTTATCTTGCGTTGTTCAAACAGCAGGTCAACCCACGTGATGCCATTCTGCTAGAAGAGAATGGTCTTTTAAAAATCCCTTAAGACCAAAAGAGTGAAAATGTACAGCACAGAAGTTTTTAGATGGATGCTTTTACATGAACTCTGATAGGAAAGGCTAATGAAAGTTTAAACTGATTTGCTTTGCTTAAGGTATGATCTTTGTCTGTGAGAAAGTGTGATTTCTATCTTGATTAAACAGTTTAAACGATTTCTAATGGACAAGACCTACTGAATCAGTGCCCAGAAGGAAAACACTTTATTTCTCTGAATAGCTGTAAATGTCTTGTACGTTCAGATTTACCAGTGAAGAGCAGTTTGGAGAAATGTTGCTGAAGTTAGAGGGAAGCAGACACTTCCGGTTCTAGCACAAAGCCAGGTGGCAGTCCATTACACAACACCAAAAAAGCTCTTCATCTTAACAAAATAGAAAACCTGCAGTCAAAGTTATCCGAGGAAAACTAGATTTCACTTCAGATTAGTGTCATCATTGTGACCAAACTCTTCCGTGGCTTAATGGTCCTTTTATTGATTGCCTGAGAAGTTGGATTTAGCATGGAAGTTGCAATACATGGGAGAAAACTAAGATGCAGGTAGTGTAGGAAGAGAGAAACTAGTCCTTTAACTAAAGTTGTGGAAAATTATTTATGCTTCTGCTTGTACTTTATTGTGATAACTAATAAGAAAGTGTCTTTGTAAATGGAGCAAATGCTTTTAGAAGTCCTTAATGACATACAGCAATGTGCCTGGTGTTGAGGTTGGAGGTTGTGGCCTGTTGAGTGTTGAAGCAAAGTTCTGTTTGGCAAAGTACATATTTTAAAATAATTTTATGATGAATATGTTCTCAAGTTTATATTTAGAAATCAGTAGTGTTCTGGCAGATTTGGAACAATATTTGGTAGGATATGGGAATTACCAATGGCACTGGAGGAGTCACTGTGACATAGGAGGCCACAGGTCTCAGGTAGCATTACCGGAAGTTACTTGTTTAGGTCTTTTTTAACACATTCATCTTTCTAGTTTCTCATAGATACTGTCTTTGATAATTCTAGCATATTGCTTTATCTACATTATTATTCTGTGACGTAAAAAGAGTACGGATCCCTTGAGTACTGAAAAGTCAAACTAGTAAATTGGGATGGCTTCTATATTTCCTTTAAATAATTTACTTTGATAACAAATAGGATAGGAAAGATAATAATAGCAATAGTTTAAGACTTACATAAATATTTGACAATTAGTTTGGGATGTTTCACTTATGTTCTGGATCCATTGCACTGTTTTGAGAAGTTTCAAAGAAAAAGATCAAGTCTACTTAATTTCTAGGTCATCTTGATGATTTTTGCTGAAGTCTGAGCTGTATTTTCATGTTGAACTGCAAAATCATTAAATACATTTTTCTCTTTTACAAGGGGAACGGCCATTTCAGTGTACACTATGTGAGAAGGCTTTTAACCAGAAGAGTGCTCTTCAAGTCCACATGAAAAAGCACACAGGGGAGAGGCCTTATAAATGTGATTACTGTGCAATGGGATTTACACAGAAAAGCAATATGAAACTACATATGAAACGGGCTCATGGTTACACTGGTATGTAGCATAATGATAGTAATGGTGAGTGCACAAAGCCGTGTGCTTTGTGCACACAGGAAGGACAAAACACTTCCCTGAAGTTACTGAGGAATTGGAGCACGAGTAGCCAAAGACCAGTGGTTGTACAAACAACCCAAAAAGCAGATAGGAACAGATTGTTACTGTTTATGGTTCCTTAGGATGGTTTTTTTGTGAAGCTCTGTAGTACAGAAATACAAAATTCAAAAACTATTACAGGAAAACAAGGAAAACAGGATCTTATGGATGTTCATCATTACCTAAGGGGTAGATGTTGGGAGGTTGGGCGAGTCTGTATTCTGTAGTGTCCAACAGCAGGACAAGGGGTAATGAGCACAAGCTGGAACACAGGAAGTTCCACCTGCACTTGAGGAGAAACTTCTTTCCTGTGAGGATGACGGAGCCCTGGCACTGACTGCTTAGGGAGGATGTGGAGTCTCCTCTGGAGGTTTCTAAATCCGCCTGAACATGTTCCTGTGTGACCTGATTGAGGGGGATTGGACTGGATGATCTCTAGATGTCCCAACCCCCACCATTCTGTGATTCTGTGATACTTCCTTCATTCCCAAGTGTTATATTTGCATTGTTTTCATATAGTGTACATCATACTCACTGCTCTTTTTCTCTTGCACTTTGGTAGATCCCGTACAGGAACCTGCTAGTCGCCAAGAACAAGAAGGGGAAGATATTAGCCGTGCTCTGAATTTAGAAGAAGTCGTGCAAGAATCTTCAAATGAATGGCAGAGTTTAGGCAATGTTTTTCGATGACACCTTAAAATTTGAAAGTAGAAAATGTTTCTGGGACTTGAATTTCTCAAAGCAAGTTTTCAGAAAAGTAAAAGATATACACAGATAAAAGATAAAGCTTCGAGCGTTGGAAATGTTAACGATAGAATAATATATTCTAGTTTTTTTAATTATTTACGAAAAATACATAAAAATTCTTTTTTAAGCTTGTACACAAAGATTGGGAAAACATCATTTAATCTGTGCAAAGTTGTCTGTGAATCAATGAACTCAGGTAATACTGTATACAGTTTCGTCTTCGAATTCACAGCCAGTATATCTTTTTGAGAAATAAACTGGAAGTTTATATCAGAATAGAATGATTCCCATTTTTAAAGGAGACGAAGAATAACTTTGTGGGAAAATCATTAAACTGTTGGTCAGCTCTTTTTTTTTTTACGTGTTTGAAGAAATAATTGAGGTTGGAAACAAAGTTAGAGTAGATGCATGCAGTATAAAATAGTTTTGATTTGGGTTTGTTGGGATTTTTACAATGCACAGGGAAACTCCGTATTTCTGTTTTAAGGTTTTTTCAGTATTTTGAGAATTTGTTCTAAAATATAAAATGCCATGAACTTCGGGCTTTTCTTCAGTTAAACTCTTGAGAGAGGGAGCATGCTCAATTCCATTCCAACCACAGGGGCAATTAATTCTTACAGTTTTTACATTACAAGTCTGAGGTTTTAAACTCAGCAATAATTATTGAAAGAGAATCCAAACCTAAAAGAGGTTCCAGTGAAGCCTCTTGTTTTGTGTTTACTTCATTGGATCAGCAGGTACATATCAGCATCTGTGGAAAACACAGCCATATACTAAATCTGTAAGGTAAACATAAGATTTTCCGTTAGCAGTGGGAAAGTTAGATGCACGCTAGGTCACTTACATTATACAGTTTTCCTCAGTGCTGTAAACATTTCAAATCTGTAAATTCCTCTTTATCTTCTTAGTGAATTTTGGAAATGTGTTACGTTCATTTATTGTTGTTTAAGTCATTGTTTTCAGCAAAACTACCTAGTTGACTAAGTAATGCTTCAAAAAGTGCCACTTTTTAAGTGTATTCAAAACAAAGAAACACTGGAGTAAAAACGTGGTCATCTTTTAGACATTCCAAAGACAGAAGCTCTTTTCTTATTTTTACCTTGTTCTTTTGAATTTTATTTATATGTTACATATATATAGAGAGATATATATATGTGTGCTTGTATGTGTATATATATATATATATTTAAAGTTATATGAGCCTCTGTGTGGCTGATCAGTATATTTTGTAAATACTAATCCCAGTTGCAGGAAGTTCATCTTTTCGGTTTGCCACAAATACTTAGAGATCAGTTATGGATTTGTTGTATTATAATAGAGCTGGTTTTTAATTTACTTTCTGAAAGAAGACAATTGCTCTCAGATCCAACAAGCCCCTTTTTGTAAATACTGTCTATACTTTGTCTATGATACAAACTCGTTACTTCAGATTCCCGGAGCAAGAAATCACTCTTGGTTTTGATAGGGCATCTCTTAATTCTTTTGTTAACTCTTTGGCATATGTATATAAGTAATATAGTTGGTGACATGAAAATAACACTTTTGTTATGTGGAATATTTAATTCAAAAACATGTTAAATAATATGACTTTTTTTCCAAGTTCTGTTTCGTGTAGTTTTTTTATTTAAATGTTTCATTCTGGATTCTAGAAAATTCTAAAAAACTCTGTTTACTCGAAGTGAGGGGACAGAGTGTACCCTCAGCAAGTTGGCTGATGACACCAAACTGGGAGGACTGGCTGATTCCCCAGAGGCTGTGCTGCCATTTGGCGGGATCTCAACCAGCTTGAGAGTTGGGCAGAGAGGAACCTCATGAGGTTCAACAAGGACAAGTGCAGAGTCCTGCACCTGGGAAGGAACAAACCCATGCACCAGTACAGGCTGGGGATTGACCTGCCGAAGAGCAGCTCTGCAGAGAGAGACCTGGGAGTGCAGGTTGATAATAAACTGAACATGAGCCAGCAACGTGCCCTTCTGGCTAAGAAGGCCAATGGCGTCCTGGAGTTCTGTGTCGAGTTCTGGGCTCCCCAGCTCAAGAGGGACAGAGAACTTCTGGAGAGAGTCCAGCGCAGGGACACCAAGATGATCAGGGGAATGGAACATCTTCCTTATGAGGAAAGGCTGTGGGAACTGGGGCTGTTTAGTCCGGAGGAGACTGAGGGGGGATCTTATTAATATTTACAAATATCTAAATGGTGGGTGTCAGGAGATTGGGACATTGCCTTTTTCAGTGGTATCTAGCAACAGGACAAGGGGTAGTGGGATGAAGCTGGAACACAGAAAGTCCCATTTAAACATTAAAAAAACCTCTTTTACTGTGAGGGTGAGGGAGCAGTGGAACAGTCTGCCCAGGGAGGATGTGGAGTCTCCTTCCTTGGAGGTCTTCAAGACCCACCAGGACACGTTCCTGTGCGACCTGATCTAGGTGACCCTGCTTCTGCCGGTTGGTTGGACTAGATGATCTCTAAAGGTCCCTTCCAACCTCTACCATTCTATGATTCTATGACTCAGTATTTTATGTAAAGAAGGTAAGTGAAGTTCTTCCAGTGGTGCCTGTTCTTCCAGTCAGCCTTATTAGTGTTTCAGCCTTTTCAGAAAGCTGTGATATTTACCAGTTGTCTGAAGGCATGTGGGCCCCATTGCAGAGCGCTCCGTTTGTCTGCAATTACAGGAAAATGTGCTGTGTTGCATGTACCACATGTAAAGCCTTGTCCCTATTCTTTCAGAGAACACTGTATACAAGCACAGTGAAGTTTGGAGTTGATGATGCTTTCCTGAGACTGCCAAGTCCAGTTTGACAGAAGGTGATTTACAGCTGGTGACATCCAGATGCAAATCCATCCTTCATAATGGGAACACGATTGCTGGAAAGCGTTCAGCCTGCTCTAGCTGTGACTGCTTTGCCAGCAACTCAAAACTGGTAGTGGCTGATAATTGACGAGCATGTGTTAAAAGCAGATCTCCTGAGAAAAAAGACACTATTTTAAAATGGTTAGAGGCAATGAGTGTGTTCTCTAAGTCTTTGACGTGTTAAATAAGCAGTGTGAGCATCATCTGACATTTTTCCTGGATTCGGTTTGCTGCTTCTCCAGCACTTGATGTCTTGTCAGTTACAGGAAGTAGACTTCTAAAAAAGTTTTTTGTAACATGGTATTTTATTTGCTTCCCTGCATCTTGCTCCCCCTTCAGGTATTCACTCCTGAGTATCCTGACCTAGAGGTTTTCATGGCTCAGATTCCTTGGGAAGATTGAGTCCTCCAAGGGATTCAAAGCAGCGTGTTTTTGGTGTTCATTACAAATACAGACACTGTAACCAGTATGTTGGTGTTTTCAAAAGCAATGTTGAAGTGGGTGCATCTTTTTTGGAAGCAGAAAGAGCTAAGGCCTGTTTGAAGAGTCACATTGTGCAGTGAGTAAGTGACTAGTTCCTAGGAATGCCTCTTTTTTCCGGTTTGACACAGTAGTGACCTAACAATATCCGCAGGCTTTTTGGCTTGTGTCTGCTCAAATATTTATTTTGGTTTATGTCCATTCCTTCAGTGCAAGAAATGATACACTCCTAGTGCTGCTGGTGCTTTCTTGTTTCAGGAAAAATCCTTTGCTCACAAATCACCATTTAAACTGCTGTTTTTCAGCAAAACTTTCAGTGAGTAGTTAAAAGAATGATATTTCATTATAAGTTTTAATTCCTTTCAGGAGACTTGTGCTGGTAGAATAATGCTGCAAAGTACCCTACCAGTTAAAAAAAAAAGCTGCTTCCAGCCTCTGAGGGGAATGAAGGTTGATGAGGGCAAGGCAGCAGCCTTGGATAAGTTGTGTAGCTCCACAGTGCAGTATTTCGAAATTTGTATTTCTCAGTTTTTTTTCCTTTAAATGCCATTTCTTATTTCTGAAGTCTGCTTTGAAAAACAATTCTGTTTTTCCCATACCCTGTTCAAACAAGATACTTTGTGCTCTACATGTTTATGAAGGGTGGGATTTCATTGCCTGTACAAAGGTGTTTCATGCCTTGCAACATTCTCCTGGACCTTAGCTGCCACTCTGCAAAGATGTTGGCCTCCTATCAATCCTGTGTCACGTTGCCAGCCTTGTGGACTGTGCTAAGGTGCTGGCAATGTCACAGGAAACCTGTGTGCTGGCAACTGTGCTGGATCACAGAGTGACATTTTTTAGTATCTGAACATTCCTTGTAAGTTGTGGGGGGAAAAAACATACCCCAAAACCAAACCGTAGGACTTTGTATATATCATCTCTTCTGTTGTAAAAGACAAAACTGGCCCATGTTTCATTTCAAGTTGATTACTTTATTTCTATCATGAATATTTTTAAAGGCTGTGTTCGTCTAAGAACAAATACGTGTTCGAATTATACCAACTATTATGTTGCAGAGTATACATCTGAATGAAGCTACAATAGAAAAATACACATAGCAACCAATAGGCAATAGAAGATGTAATATGTGTGTGTATGCTTAATAATTTTGGTGGTTTTCTTTTCTTTAGTCTCTATGTATTTTCTATCCTCTTGTCTTTCATTGCTTCATATTAATGGACACTGATTTAAACCTACAGTAGATTTAGATATGAAATACTATTAACATACATCTTTATAGGTGACTTCTGGACACTTATTAGGAATGCAGTTTCAACCTGGGAAGCATTAACTAGTCTACAATGCCTAGACTAAAACAAAAAGAAGAAAATAATTAATCAGACGCTTAGATGACAGCTTGAAGGAATGGTAAGTTTTAAGTAATAAAAACAGTGCAATTCAGAAAAGCCTTGTATTTCCCTACATGTGGTTGGAAATACCATTGCCACACATTTGTTTTAGTAATATGTGAACAAGTAATATCTAACTCTGCTGTAATTTATTTCTATAAGGCAACTACGGTACAACAGTTAAATGCTCACAGTAGCTTACTGCGAGTTTGCTTTGGTGCACTGCCCTTGACAGGCAGCAGATGTTACTCGGGCAAAAGATGAGCCGATCCCTTGCAACACTGCTGTGATACCAAGAGGAAGATTTGAACTTCTGACGTGAGATGTGCAGGACTATCTGAGATACCAGTCTGAAGGGCTCTCTTTCAGAAATTAGACTTACTTGTTTATGTATTTATTTACTTATTTATTGTACTGCAAAGTTTATGCTGTTGCAGCAGAGTTGATGTGAAGCACCAGTGACATCCAGCAGTCACTTGTGCGGTCTTAGCTGTTTCTTCTCTGGGAATATCCCTTGTTTCTTGACATTAGTCTAACTCAAATTTGAATCCTCTTTCTCTCCCTCATCTGCTCTTAATTCTAATGGTTTGGATGCGATGAGCAATTCATGGTATGGAAAGAATTTCCTTATTTTACTAATGCTTCGCATCTTATTGATTCTTCAACATCTGCCCCCTCCCACACTTCACATACCTTGAACTCCCAATGTTTGATAAACCTTTCCATGACTGCCTAATCCTGTTACGAAAATAAATTATTCTGTGAGTGAGAGAAGGAAGATTAAAACAAAACAGAAAACCAAATAAAAGTGTTTGGATAAACAGTCCTTACAACTTCTGCACATGGTGGATTTTTTTTAACAGCAGTGTCTCAGAAATTCATTAACAGCAGTGCTCAGTATCCAAGACATTATCTCTTTATTTGTAATTCTGATATTCACTAAAATGAAACCAGAAGACTTGAGCTCAAATTAGGCCCTTGGGAGAAATAATGAAGTCCAGCATACAGTTAGGGCATCCTGAAGAAGAATGAGTAAAGTCAGAGATCTTGTTACTTCACGTAAAATGGGGAAAACATCTAGTAAAGCTACTTCTCGTGTTCCTTTCATTCAACTGTTGGTCAGGGATTGCCAATAGAAGTTTGTATAATCTACTGCATGCAGAAACTAATTGGCATTAAGTAATGGATTGCATCTACCTAGGTAATTGTTGCAGTTGTTATTAATTTTAAGGCAGTTACATTATGAAGCAGAGTACATGATCCTTGGATGGCATCTTAGAGCTTCAGCGCCTAGCAATTGGTGAACCAGACCGAGATCCAGGTCGGGATCCAGAGCCTCCCTGGGGAGGGAAGAACAGAGTGAAATTAGGCAAGAGGTAGCTGTTGTTTGGGACTATAAACTGAAAAGCATCAATCTGTAGTACGGCAAAATTTTAAACATTAACATAAAGGGCAGGTGTCAGGAGGATGGAGCCAGGCTGTTCTCAGTGATGTCCAGTGGTAGGACAAGGGGCAGCGGGTACAAGCTGGAACATAAGAGGTTCCAAAGAAACATAAGGAAAAACTTCTTCACTGTGAAGGTGAGGGAGCACTGGCACAGGCTGCCCAAATGGGTTGTGGAGTCTCCTCCTCTAGAGAGATTCCAAACCCACCTGGACGAGTTCCTGTGTGACCTACTCTAGGTGTCCCTGCTCTGGCAAGGGGGCTGGACTGGATGATCTTATGAGGTCCCTACCAATGGTTAAGATTCTGTATGAAAAACGCTTACATTAGCTTCTAGTATATCACTGAATATTGTTGGAATTGTCCCCTCAAAGAGATGACTGCTCTTCATGTATTTTCACATAGGATTAATTTACTCTTGTTAAATCTCTCATACAGGGCTAGACAGTTTCTCATCAGTTATTTGTAACTGCATGTTCTTATTCAGACATTGCTAATGAGACCAATTTATTTACTTTGCCACTCTGGAAATTTTCGTTAATATGGCTACCCCAGAACTGTTTGCATACTTGATAAAAACAAACAAATGAAAAATCTCCAAAACCCCAGACAAACAAACACCAAAACAAAAAACTGCAGACGTTGCATGCAAGTTGCATAATAGTCTCACAGCTGAAAGAATTGAAAAGCAATAATTTTGTTCTGTAATATAGGGTAAATTGTTGCTGTGTTTATGTCAAAGCAGTCTTGTATGGAAAGTTCAGGTGCAAGTACAGGAAAAAACTAGGAAAAATAAAGGACTATTTTAACAAATTGTAAGAACTCATCAACTAGGGAAAAAACCCCAACTTCTGCAATTGACAAAAGCCTTACAGCAAAGATGATCCAAGTGAAATTTTGGCATTTCATTTTGGAACTTCAAGTCAGGCTAACTGGGGTGTCTTCCCAAGGCTTTAGCAACTTCCTAGGCAAACCTTGAGCGATATACTTAGGACCACAAACATGAGATAGTTTGTTAGATTTTGAGAAGGATTATTATTGGGTGTTTTCAGATGTTCAAAAGACATTTTGCAAAGAAGGTCAGCATATAGCTGTGTCGGTGGTGATGTGTGTGAACTCCACAAAAAAGCTGCAAGTGCCAAGCCTGAAAAGTAGACTAAAAAGGTAAATGTTTGATTTTTACCTGAGCTTTTTGAATAAGAGCTCATTCTTAAATTGCAATATAAGAATCCTTACTACCTCCTTGAAGTTTTCAAGTGGTCGCTTGGTGCTGCATGTGTTTGAAAAAGAGCTTTACAATGAAAGGTACACACCCTAAACCACATAGGGGACAAAAGTGTGTTTTATCTAGAGGTGAAGGTGATGCTGTCATCTCCGATTGCAGAGAAGAGTAATAAGAGTCTGAGATGATCCACTCTGCTAATGAGATCTCAGACTACCTGCTGTGAAGTAAAAATTATGCTGATTGCATTCTTCATGTGTGAGTTACAAGTGAATGGTCACTGCCTTTGAGGAAATAACTGAGTCTTGGTTAAAGTAGCCACCAGTAGATGTGATGTGCTGCTCTCCTGTCTTTTTCCTGATGCGTTGGTGAGAAGTTTTTTTGCATTCTGTTGTGTTTTCATTTATTTGCTGTGTGGTTGGGGCTGTGCTTTGACTCAAAATGGTGAATTGAACCAGATTAAAGATAATCGGACCAAATGTTTATTTTTCATATGACTCTGATTTGTCCATCTATGTGATGTTGCAGCTCCCTATACTAACATACAGAAGTTCTCCCACCTGGCCTGGAAACAAGCAGGGACTTGTCAACTTGGTATTGTATCACAACCAAATACATGTCCAACACTGCTAGTTTACTATTCTAAATAATTTAGCAACAGCAAGCTGTGTCACCTAATTCATCTTCTGTGTTCCAGATCAGTCATGAGTTCAGTGACAACACAGATCCTGGTGTGGGACTTTGTGGACCTTTGTGGATTTACCTTCTTTCCTGGTGGTAACTGACTGTATGTTTTTAGCTTTGCTTTCCTATCATGTAAGTAATTACTAGGCCATGAGATAACCTTCTGTTTTATCCATACAAATCTAGTTCCTTCAGAAGCTTTAAGGAAATGTGGTTGTTTCAAACACTGCAGGTTCTGGAGAGGTTTGGTATCTCTTTTTTTCCTGGCCTCATTTTTTTGTACTGAGTTAAGTTCAGTTGTACTTTACCAGTTTAAAGATTCTGGAAAGAGTGCCCTGGCCCTCATGATAGGATCCCTTATGTCCCTTGTGAGCAGATTTGTGCTCGTAGAATCTTCCGCTTCCTCCATATCCTGGCTTGTGTCCTTCACCACCCTGCAAGGAAAGATTTTCACATAGATTGCAAATTTTCATTGACCTTTGTGTGTGATCACTGCAGTGTAATACTCAAATGAGAAATTTAGAAGAGTTGGAAAAAAGAAATCTTTTACATGGTAAACAAGGATGAAGGAAAAGGTTGGGAAATGATCTGAATATACTCAAATCTGAGGGAAGCACCAATCTGTAAAAGACAGATTAATAATAATAATAAAAGAAAGGATACTCAGGTGGTTAACCTGCATGACAAAACTGAAAATGTTTCCATTTCAGGAGTTCTAAGGTGTCAAACACGTCAGCTAATTTGTGCTCTTCTGATAGTGGAAGAAATGCTCAATGGCTTGAAGGCTTAAATATTTTGTCTTAAAAATGCAGGTAATCTACATGGCCATCTCATATAAAAATCAAACCTGTGGTAGAGAAGTAGAATTCAATTAGTTGTGAGAGAACTGTGGGAAGAACTTGTCTAATAGCTGTTCAGGCAGATCACATCTTACTGAAAAGGTTTGCAAGGAAAGGTGGGACAAAATACTTGATTTAGTGACAGTGTTAGTTTGGCAGAATTTACGGTGTCAGAACAATTGGAGCTGTGGAATAAGCACCCATCTTGTCCCAGCCCTCCCTCCCACTTTGTCCTTTCCAGGAAAAGAAAAATGTAGCAGCAGAGTCTTCCAGGAGTCTTTAAGGGAAGAGAGCTTTGCCATGCAGTGGATTTTGCTGCCTTTGTGCTAAAGCAAAAGAAATTATTGCTGCACGGCTGTCAAGTTGCTGGATAAGAGCAAGCAACGAAATTACCATCTTAGAGTGCTGTGGGAGGAGGGAGGAAAGTGGAACAGGAAAAGCAAAACGGCAAAAAGGAAACAAAACAAAATTATCACGTTGCTGCAGGAGCTTGAGACAATGAAGCAAGGTATGCTTTGGCCTGGTGAATAAAATGGAAAGCACGTTCATCACCTACCCAGCTAAATCTGGTGAGGGATAATCCTCTTCCCTGTACATGCAAGAAAGAGAAACAATGACATGATGATCACTATGGAACATAACGTCTGGGTGTACCATGCACAGAAGATGATGAAAATGAAAAATTAGAAATAATTAAGTACCGGCCAGATAACGAGGCAGGGGTTGAAAACAACAGTCTGTACACTCATTCCATGAAACAAAAGCAGGCTGAATTCTTTATTATAATTACCAGAACTGACTGTCAGCATTATGTGCTTTAGAAGCCAGCTGAGCTTAGTAAAGATAAGGACAGTTCCCGGTGGGCAAGGCTTGTTTGAAAGCATTACCTTTTATTAGTTTATTGCATAAAGCAAACACAGCATAAATGAAAGATAAAAATCCCTGCAAGTGGCTTTAATTTGTCATGCAGCGTCGGGAATTGCAACTTGTCTGTCTCAGTCCCTTGATTTAAATATTCCCAGTGATAACTCCAGATTTTTACTTAGTGCCCTTAAGGAAAACAAATTAGACTAACAGTTGAAATGGTGTAAATTGACCCACAAAAGGTCGTGGACAGTGCTTGAGCCCTGTAAAACACTTACCTTTGCTTGCATTGGGGGAGGTGTACGGGGTGAGACCTAAAACCAACACAAAAGAAGTTGTCAAACCGAGGCAAAAATAAACGCAGGGAATCGTCAGGCTTTGTGTATATTATCTATGAGTTATTCGGATTAGGTGCTATCTGAGTAACTGCACTGAGAAGCTCCTCTGCTGTCCTCTGCTTTGCCTACAACACACTGGATTTTTGTGTATTTTTAAGCACAAAAGATTCCTTAATAGAGCCAATGCTGAAGACACAAGGACAAAGCCTGTAAAGAGTGAAGCTGTGTAATTGTAATGGTGGTTGTTGAGATGTGACTATGCTAATGGAGGGTTCAGCCACTTCTCTTTCAGTAGCATTTCAGCATTGTTTGAGTTTACACATAAAAGATGTTTTTGTATTTGAATGGCTTGATGAGCTCAAAGGCACAGTATGATTCAGGAGGCTGGAAATAATGGCTGACTTTTAGGGAGTGTTTGGTTACTGACAGATCCTAAAGAAAATGTTTCATTTTAGTGCATAACCAGAAGAGAGGAGACTTACAATGTTCTTGAAGAAGTGGACTACAGGGTTGTCGTCCCCAGGCCGGCCATGCTGAGATCTCTGGGGGATGGACCCTACGTGGTGGCTGGCCCTGGCTGCATGTATATCCTGAAAGGCAGAAGAGGCATATCGACAGTAAGGTAGGAAGGAGAGAGAATTGGCAGCTTTATGAAGAGGAGAGTCATGTTTTCACCAGGAATGGAAAGAAAAATACCTTGGAAATCTAGAGAGATTAAACCCAAAGTTGTCAGTGCTGTCAGTTCTGACAACAGAAACCTTGTAATTTTTCTTCTTTCACAAGCAAGGTTGTAGAATGTTATTTTAGAAATGAAACCTGAAATGGAGAAAAGCCTAAAATGATGTTGGATCATTCTCCATGTGAGAGTGGGAATGGGATTGTGTCTCATTTCTCAGTTCCCAGAGGCTACGTAACTCTGAGGAACTGCAAGAGTAACGCATTGGGTTGGGTTTTTTTAGCATCAGGGAATCAAATGAGACTGACAGTACTTTCTGTTTTCAGTAGGGCCTCCTGGGCTATACCGAAAGAGGATTGGTAACGAAGGTAAAATAAATAACATTGTGAAGAGTGAATACCTGGACTGGTCCTCAGAGCGTGCTGCATCTGTTGCAGGGAAAATAGTGTCAAAAATTCAGCGTAATTCCTGTTGCTCTCTGGATGCAGGATGTCAAAGTTTAAAAAAGAAATGTTACATGTGGCTGACCCAGTTACAGACACCTGCTCGTCCCTGCAAGTGTCAGTCACAAGGCTTTGTGTTCAGTGCTGCAACAGGCCTGAAGTATCGTAGAATCACAGAATGGTAGGGGTTGGAAGGGACCTTTAGAGAGTCCAGCTCCCCTGCAGAAGCAGGTTCACCTAGATCAGGTCGCATAAGAACATGTCCAGGCGGGTCTTGAAGACCTCCAAAGCAGGAGACTCCACACCCTCCCTGGGCAGCCTGTGCCACTGCTCCATCACCTGAACAGTGAAATAGTTTCTTTCTTATGTTTAAATGGAACTTTTTGTGTTCCAGCTTCATCCCATTACCCCTTGTCCTGTTGTTAGATAAAATAGAAATAAGGGATGCCCCAACCTCCTGACACCCACCAATTAGATATTTGTAAGTGTTAATGAGACCCCCCGTCAGCCTCCTCTTTTCTAGACTGAAGTATGTTCAGTGAAGAACAGAGAAGATGGGAGAAAATGAAAATAACAGCAGTGCCACAATGGTTCTCGTAGTGAAATGAATTCCCTGAAAATACAGTGGTGTTACAAGCATCATGTGCATAGAAAAAAAAATGTTGTTGCCTTCTAAAGATGAAATAGAAATCCATAGTGAGGCAGTAGCTGACATAAATGCACTTCCCTTGTAGCAGAAGTCGACTGAACGTATGACTGAAGAGCAGTATGAACACTTATTTAAAATATACTTTGCTTTCATCACATATAGAAAGGCATTAACTTGTCAGGGGAAAAGCTTAGTCTGATTATCAGAGCAGGAATCCTGACTCATGAGTGGTCTGGTGATTTTAGACAAATAATATCTATAGAACAGATTTTCAAAGGTTTGAAGAGTTTTTTTTGTGCTTGGAGTGAAATCTCGTAACATCAGCAGCTTTCAGAATGACCCTGACAGTCTCAAGCTATTACTCTGAAAATGGCTGTACAGAAATTTACATGTTCAAAGCCTCTTGAATCAAAGATCCCAGGAAACCATCTAGTGTTGCTGCTCAAAGCTACTGTGCACAGGCTTTAGTTTTAAGTGATGGCAACAGATCTTGTGATCTCATGTGGATAAAATGGATTTATATTATGTTGGATCATGCAAAATGAGATTAAGGGTCTATCTTCATGAGTGGGCTTTTATGTAATTCTGAGGAGAAATGAAATTGAGATTTATTGTTTAGAAGGTGAGCCAATGCAGAGGAGTTCAGCTGGTATTTAACAGCATCATTTTTTGCATGCCATGTACAGATGACATGTAGAGATTGACTGTTCAAAACCCAGGAATCCTCTGCTGCTCTGATTAGGAAAAGGGAGCTGGTAAAACATTGTCATGTTTAGAACAAGTTACTTCTGCCATGTGTTTGCCTCTTTAGTCTGTGTTCACATGAAGCACTGCTTTGCCTCTGGGACCTGCTGACTGCCTTGTCTTCGAGGGTAAATACCATGATAAATACTGTGGTGTTGCAGATCTGAATGTCAGTCTAGCAGAACAGGAGCTGGTTTCTTTCTAACTGCCAAACTGTTGCAGTAGGTGAAACAGAGAACATCAAAATCACATTTGACTGCATGCAGCCTGCCACGTTGCCATGGACTGCAGCTTGCCAACAGGCAGTTATCCCAGAAAAGGTGGGATGAGAAGGTTTTACAGCATAGATGAGGTTGAATTTCCTGAATTTAGCATTCTGATCAATTATTAGGTGCTAATAATTTAGCATGTTGAAAAGGTTCCTGTGTAGTACATGCAAACCTCTGTCCGTGGTTCCAAATGTCAGCGTAGTCTTTGGCTGGGTCCCCTTTTAAAGCTTATTGAGCCATAGCAAGTCTGAAACCATTTTAAGTGATGGGTCTCTGAGTTTAGTACCAGGGTTTTCCCAGTGTTACAAATAAAGTGCTTTCCTTTCTTGATACCATAGCAAGCATCATCTGCGGTCAAATCTTCCATATTATTCTTAATTTGTAGCAATGAATCACTTGTTTCCTATTAGTTTATATGATAGAAATTATTCTTAAGGAAAGCACCTAGAAGTATTTAAATGTGGCATTTAAATAGAACTAATGGGTTGAAGCTGGAAGACAAAAAGTTCCATTTAAACACAAGAAAAAACTATTTCACTGTTCAGGTGAGGGAGCCCTGGCACCGGCTGCCCAGGGGGGTTGTGGAGTCTCTTTCCTTGGAGGTCTTCAAGACCCGCCTGGACATGTTCCTGTGCAACCTGATCTAGGTGGACCTGATTTAGCAGGGGAGTTAGACTAGATGATGTCTAAAGGTCCCTTCCAACCCCTACCATTCGGTGATTCTATGATTCCAATTTATTGTTAGCATTACTGTTCTAGCTGTAGTTTGTTCTTTCAGTTTTGGGATCCCTAGAGGCAGGGGGTGAAATCTTGTGGAGATTTCTCACCTTCATAATTTCTGAAAATGGTTTCCCTCAGAAGACTAGTACTAACTGTCATGTTAAAAGTTTAATCTGAATGGATTCAGGTGCTGCTTTGCTGGATGAAAGAGAAAACAGATGTGGTTTATCCTGCTAGGATGAGCTACTGAGGTGCTGTTTTGTTGACTTTTTTGAATGAGCTCATCCAGTCACTGCACATTTCACTAATACATTCTTTAAGTATTCTTTAAGTGCTCGTGAGGAAAAAAACCCCAAATGTTAACCTTGACATCTAATAGGAATCCAGCAGAGGAGCTCTGTTTTGAGAAGGGGTGGTATTTACTTGTTCCTTCGTGTTAAGGGTCTCCATGGAGCTCTCCCCGTGACTCTTGCAACGTTGTCATGAATTTCAGTCCCGGGAACATTGCCAATAAAAACTAGGCTTGGTTTCCACACCTTGGTATTATGAAGTGCACAAAGTCTTATCTTGTCTTCAGAGCCCTTGAGTTCTGCTTGGAGATTTGAAAACAGAGCTGCCTCTGTTTGTACCCTTACAAAAGAAAAAGCATTTGAAAAATTGCTACTTCAGGAGTAACTGAAGAGTTTTCAACCATGAGCCATCTTTCTCTCAAAAAAAAAAAAATAGGACAGAGGAGAACACTTGGGTTTTTGCTGCTCTCAGTTAACTTCTTGTTTGACCTTAATGAAGGCTCTCTGTTAAGCCAAAAAGGAAAGATCCCTTAATCTGAATAACCTAAATTGTTGGATTTTTTTAAGCAGTATCTGGGACATCTGATGACACAGATGCAGTTTGCAACTTCAGGGTGAAATGAATAGCTTTCAGGATTAATAATGTAAATAAGACTCTTTAAAATGTCTGGGAAATACCCACGGTTATGCTGTAATGGGGATCATTATATTCATGATATTCAGTGCTGGGATCTTTTGCAGCTCTTTTTCGTGGCGCACAGGAAAGTTGCATACCATTCTATGATTTCATTGTGCTACCTACCTTCTGTATTTTGGCCACTGAGACAAGAGAAGAAAAGACAGTAAATTTCAATATAGTGCAAAGAAAACACATGGGCATCTTAAGGCCAAGCAGTAGCTACGTATTGGCATTGCATTCCCCGTGTTGGCCACGTACTTTCACAGCAAACTAACTACATTTACTGACCCAGCCTGTATTAATAAAAGAGTGGTTTGAAAAAAACCTTTGCCATTTCTCTAACATGGCCACAAAAATCCATAGGGAATTCAGTACGTGCTCCATGGGAGGGTTTGTGCAGGATTCTTACATTTCCAGGTGAGGTTAAGGTGCCCGAGTATGTGCTTTTTAGTGTTCGGAGACAGCCGGCCCAACCAAGCCTCTTGGTGTTTTCTGTCACACCTAACAGGGGTTATGGGGTGTTACCATCAGTGCTGTAACTCTGTGGGAGACCAGCGTAGAGGGCTCTTGTGGGTTTTGGTAGCTGGAGTGGGCCCTTCTAGTTTGTGTGTTTGGACACTGTGTTTGATAATCCAGGTCTGTGATCATACACACATCTGACTTGATTTTTGTTTTCAGATTTGATGCTGAAGGTGTAAAAAAGGTGCTGAAGCAATGACATCTTTTGAGCTATGAGATCCCATGAAATATATGTAACTGACTCTGCTCAATGGAACATGCTGTGTCGGATCATGAATTTGTCCTCATTAAGAAGGACTTTTAAATGCTTATTATAAGCTCTCAGTGAGAGCTCTCATCCTCCACAAGAGGATTACTCATAACTAAAGAGTGCACATGCATGTAAATACAAACTTAGAGCTCTAATTCCTAATCAGTAGATTATAGGCATTAGTGACAATAACAATATTAAGATATTTTTGGTTGGAGTAGTGGATTTACAGGTTTTTTTTTTCAGTTCCTTCCAGTACTGCTATTGCACAGTTTTGTTGTCTGCTTTTAGGATGTGAAATGAAAAACCTAAGGAACATCACGTCATTTCTGTAGTGGCAAAATCCAAACAGGTCTGAAATACATAAGTTGCCAATTGAAAATGTAATCAAACCAAGTGAGCTTTTTTGACCTTAACATGAATCAAAAAAACCCAGACATTGTCGTGGTTTCAGTGAGTTTCATAGTTTTCAATGAGCTGTCTTCACAGAAGACACCTAATGAATTTATGAGAAATTGCACTAAATCTACACATTTCAAATTCATACAGATACGAAAAGTACATTTAGATTGCCTTAGAAACCCAAACTGTTCCACAACCTGCAGGATGTAATGCTTGACCCTCCCTAAGAAATCTGAAACCCTTCTGGCAGCACTAAAATTAGCCTTTAAGTCCTGCTGGCTTGTGGGGAGAGCAAGGTGAAAGAATAACAGGCAATTTGTTAGCCCCTCGCCTGCTAATTTTGCGCTAGTCCTTGAAGCGGACTCTGAATTCAAAACTCTAAGGAAATTCCTACCCAGGTTTGAATATCTGTAGTTAGTACCATTTCAAAACAGTATTCCAAACAGGAGCTCCTTTCAATGAGAATGTACACCATTTTTTAAGCAAGAGGGAATATATTACATACAGCTTGACTAGAGTGATGATGGGAAATCTGGCAGGTGCTTATATATGGGCATTGAATCCCAGAATGGTTGGAGTTGGAAGGAATCTCTAGAGATCATCCAATCCAACCCCCTGCTAAAGCAGCTTCACCTTGATTAGGTCACACAGGAATGTGTCCAGGGGGTTTTCTCCAGAAACCTCCAGAGAAACCTCCACACCACTCCTGCACAGCCTGTGCCAGGGCTCCCTCACCTGAACAGCAAGGAAGCTTTTCCTTGTGTTTAAGTGAAACTTTTTGTGTTCCAGTTTGTCAGCTACCCCTAGTTCTGTCACTGGATAGTCCCCCCTCAGCCTTCTCTTCTCCAGGCTAAACAGCCCCAGATCTCACACAGGGAGACTGCTGCCTTTCAGGATGGGGGAGGTGCTTTGTACCTGGGGCTTCTCTGTTCCTGGGCGCAGCTGAGGCTTGTATCAGACCCTTCTCCTGTTGCCACCCGGTGTCGCATCAATCAGCAACAGAATCAGAGCATCTGTGTAATGTGAGGATGTGTCTCTCCATGCTCATTCCAGTCAGATATCTACTGGAAACTTGTGCTGCTGAACCAGAGCTGTGTTCCACTGGTGTTGTCACTTCCACTTTCATTCACATACCCTCTTTATGAGGGTGTTTGTGCAGTTCGCAACTTTGGATCAGTTACAAAAAGCAATGGGAATGCTGACATCTTCCCCCCATGCTGGTTTGATGGTGACATAATTAATTAGCTAATTCAGCAGGCTTTTCTAATCACTTTAGAAAAGATGAAGTACATGTCTTTTTAATGGTACTGTTAATTTTTACTGATGTGGAGATTAAGACAGAAACAAAATTACATGCTTAACATTATGGAGGAGAATTGGTAGGAAGAGAGATGGAGAGTCCGGGAGATTCTACCTTCCAGTGTTGTGCTGAGACCTTTAATATAATCTTTGTCTAGAGTTAAGTGATGAACAAGAAGAGGAAGGATTCTTTGCAGAAAATGAGAATAAAAAAGATGGGAAGAAAGACTAAAGGTGACTGAAAAGTAAGAAACTCAGGGAAGATCAGAAGACGGATGGTAGGAACAAAGAAACGATGGAGAACACTGACCATCAAGAGAGCTAAGAGCTAATTGCTAATCCAGAACCAGATTTCTCGACAACCTTCTTACTCCTTAGTGCCTTCTATCATTAGGGGGTCACAAATTAGAAGGTGAGAGGAAAGAATTACTGCAGGAAAAAAAAAGAAGAATCGGGACAGTTGTTCAGGATAGTGGTTCTGCTTTGTGGTGGGTCCCAAGTGACAGATCAGGACTATCATGGCACCTGGGTGTTATTCCATTTATTGTGTTGTGGCAGTTGAATAATGGTTTCAGGGGCAAAAGCCAATGCTTTAATTTACATTTGTTTTTCTGAAGCATTTTTCTGCCTAGAATTAATATTTTTATTTGAATATTCTTCATGGTAGAGGTTCCTTATTTGCTTGGACATCTTGTATATTGGACTTGCTTGGACTCTGGTGCACATTCATTACTGTCCTCTATGTTGTTTTATCAAGATTGTTGCAATGATGTTGATTAAACCTTGCTGAAATGATCCACTCTAGAAACCTAGTGCAAGGCTTTGGGGTTTTTTATGGGGTTTTTTTTTTGGTTGGTGATTTTGTTTGTGGTTTGGTTTTTTTGACAATGATCACTTCAGCAAAAAATGAGATTTTAGCTAGTAAGTAGTTTACAGGGTAGTTCCTGCTACCAACAAACTTCAGAGCTGTAAGGACTTTACTGTCCATGGTGCAGGTAGGGGAGGCATCACAGGTTAGCATTTGGAATGATCGGTTTCTACTGCTAGACTATGTATTTGGTGGACAGGCACTTCTTGGTGCTGCTCCAGCAAAAGAAAATAACATTGTGGGAGGGGCTATTAGTAAGCCAGCAGAAATTAATAAAAACTTGCAAAAGGCCTGTTGCTTAGTATTTTCATATGTTAACAGAGCCCTGGCACAGGCTTCCCAGGGAGGTTATGGAGTCTCCTTCTCTGGAGGTCTTCAAGATCCTCCTGGACTCTAGGTGGACCTGCTTTAGCAGGGGAGTTGGACTAGATGATCTCTAAATGTCCCTTCCAACCCCTACCATTCTGTGATTTGGAAAACAAGCCTGTAACTACCAGGTGTATACTATGATTGCTTTACAGCTGCTGACCAGAAATAGAGAGGGAAAAAAAATGTTACTAGAAGCTTAATTTCTCAAAGTCTGCATTTCATCTCTCAGGTTGCACATGCTCACCCACCTACAAACTATTTAATCAGCTGTCATCTTTGAAGGGACTGGCCTAATTTTCTTTCTTTTCTGCCTACACTAGGTGAGAAGATGACAAGCTGAACTCTTGTACAGAATGCTAAAAGTACTATTGCCTGTATCAGCATAACTTATGAGGACAATATAATAGTAAGCAGAGTTTACTATGAGGAAATAATTAGACATGGCACAGTTAATAGCTTTTTAACAAATGCTATCACTCACAGGTAACATTTCCAATAATGTAGGCAGTAAAATGGGGGAGATGCAGACCACTCTAAACCTTGAGGCATGTTAATTGTGTAATGTACCAGAATCAAAAAATAGATGCATCATAAGCAAAAGGTGAAATGGGGCTAAAGCAGAAATTAATTTTTAAAATTGCATTGTAAAGAATTGAGTAAAAGTGTCTGAAAGTGGCAGTGGAGGATTTTTTTAATGTATGTAGCTCAGAAATGAAACCGAGTAACTTTAGAGTGAAATGAGTAACAGAACATGCCCAACTGGAGACCATTTCAGGAACCAGGCGAGATGTCTTGCATTTTGTACACAAAATGAAAGATGGCAGTTATTGCTCACTATAGGCCATGATGGAGTTTACAAAACAAGGTCAGGAAAAAAAGCCTTAACTTTGGCCTTATTTTTCTGTTGGGCAGTGTTTACCACTTTGCGATCTCAAAATAGCTGAGGAAGAAAGTCATTAATTTTGGCGTCCTAAGATGCAAAGTCTAAAGGAAATGCAGTTCTTAATTTGCAAGAAGCGGCAGAAAAAACACCAATAATGTAACAGATTTTTAATATGAAGCAATTTCTTAGTTATAAATCTGTGTTTTACTTCTGTAAATGCAATGAGAAAAATGTAGTGTTAGGTAGGGAAAATGCTCATGCTAAATTTTGAATACATCCATTTGACCTGTGTGTCAGTTCTGGGGTTCCTGCCTGCCCCTCCACTTGTTTAAACACCCCCATCCCCAGGTATATCTTAGTTAAACTGTTCCCAACTGGGCCATGGTACAAGTCAGTTGAAAAGCAGAGGAACTGGTGTGGAACAGGCCAGGCCCTTTCCCAGCAAACCCTCCCAGCGCTGCCCTCTCTGCCTGCCCCGTGGCCCTGGCTCTGTGCTGCCTCCATGCTGAGTCAGGCCTGGGCAAAGGCCCTCTGCAGGCCTCTGCCTTCACCCAGCACCTCAAAGAATCCCAGGGGCTCTACTTCAGAGCATCCTGTTAGCTCTCCCTTAAACAGATGATGATGATAATGGTGAATATATCCTGCTGGTGGGTGGGTAGAATCATCTAGAAATAGTCTAGCAAATACTGCACTGGAAGCTACTGTTTGAAGTTTAATGAAGATGGGAAACCTTTTGCTGTAGACTGATTAGAAACCGTGATCTTCAAATGCTTCTGTTGGTTAATTAATTAGTAATTTAGCCCGAAGATGTTACTCTAAATACATTTCTGAATTCAACAGGCAAAAGAAGACCATATCATATGTAGCTGAGGTGCTACGAGTGACGTGGTTTAGTGATGAGCTTGGCAGGTACTGGGTGAGTGGTTGTACTCAATCTTAAAGGTCTTTTCCGACTAAAACGGTTCTAAAAGGCAGTAAAGACAGTGACACGCATAGGTTTTTCCTGGCCACCCACTTTCCTCTTCAATTTGTCAATACCAACTCTTGAGCCTCAACTGCTCTGTCTCATCTCTGAATACCCCTTTGCCATGCATCTGCTGTTGGGCCGAGCACAGAGCCCCACTACCACATTACCAAAAGTTAGTGCTCGCTCTTCTAAGCGTCGCTGACAGAGCATTTAACCCAGGCTGTCATCCAGATTCCTCTTACAGTTTGTAGTGATTGCTTCAATCAGTCATTTCTTTGCAAATGCGAGAGAGAATGAGTTGCAGGGCATTACATAACGTGTTAATTCTGAGGCACATAGAGCACGTACACAGTCATACGGGTGTTAGATGAACCCACGTGTCACAAACCACTCCCGTGTCCCGCTGGCTTGACTCGTGCTGCACGGTGCTCACGTGCTGGCACGTGTCTGTTTGGTACTTGGTTGGTACTCGTTTTTAGCCCAGACACGTGTGAAGTGCTGAGAGGCCTCCCATACTCGCAAAATGAGCTTTAATCAAACTGGCAGCTCTGACACACAACTTCATTTTTGAGTCATTCATCAATCATTACCACCTGCTACTCAACCCCTGTTATCAAACAAGACCACAAGACTGAGCAGCTTCAGTTCTTTAAACCCTCGTCCCTTCGTTACAGGAGGTGAGCTGTAACCATCCCTGCCCCATAAGCTGCTTTTATCTGGATACTGTAGGAGGACATATGGCCTCTGCCCATGCTCTGAAACCCCATGAAGTAGTTTGTTGCGGCTTCTGTTAATGGATTAAGGTATTTAAAACAAATTAAATCATTAGTACACCGGTTTTGGAATGTAAACAGTTTAATGGATACATAAAGCACATGTAAAGCAAAAGATTAAAAACAAAATTATTGTTACAACCACCATAAACGATATAAAAAAACCACTTTTTACAAGCGTATTGCTTGCACGGCAGGTTTTACAGGACGCTGTGTCACGAGCAATACCACTCCCTGAAAACTAAGGCTTGGAAATCAAACTCACAGTATTTACTTAAATCACATCATACACTAGTCAGACTAGCATTGAATGAACCCCTTTCAAAGTCTGCATGGTGCTGCAGTACACATTAAAGCTGGCACAAGAAATGCAAACATAGTTCAAGTGCAAAAAGAAGAACAGGTGCCTGGACAGTCTGATGAATGTGTCCTTCCATGTCATTACTGAAAACTGTAGATCCCAAACTTTTTGTCTGGGCCTGTTTATCACAACTCTTTTTGTAGATCCCCATTCCAGCAACTGCTTAACTCTGGAGTGGGTTGGGAAGGGCTTTTTGTTTCAGAAATGCTGACCCCAAACCCCAGTTCTGCTCAACTTGAGAAGAACTTCAGCCCCAGTGCTCCTCAGACCTTGTCTCTCTTCGGCTGGAGGAAGGGGAAGCCCCAAGTCCGCCTTCCGTATTCCTTGCACCCAAACACAGAGAGATATTGGGAAAGAAATACAGGAGCAAGGCTTCATGCAGGCAACAGGAGGGCGTTAGGATTGCATACAAAAGGTAAAAGAAAAACCGATTCAATCTTCCACTAGGTTTGGCCTTGGCCTATTATTTACTGTCACTCAGAATATTTTGGTTTGTTGCATGTGTGTCACAAATGTAGTTTAAAGTTTAGTACGTTAATGTATAATGTTAAACCAGGACAGTAACGTTCCTGTTTCACAATCAAAACTTTAGTATAAAGAAAAAAACAAAATTAAATCATAAACAAAGGAATTAAAAAAGCAGAAACAACTGCATAAAAGAAACAAAATGGCACTCTGTACCTACTGAAAGTTGAGTACAGGCTACTATCTAGGAGGCACAAGGAAGATTTGATCGATTTAACAAACTTGCTTACACGCTTAACAGATGTTTAGATAAATAGTCTATAAAGATTAGAAAGGAAATAATTTATAGTTATGCTCCTCTCGCATGCTTTTTTCAAATGTCTGCACTACACTTTGTTTCTATCACCCTTTTAAATTCTTCTTTAATACAATTACATTTAGTCTGTGCACAACCATAGTTGTATTGGGAATATTCTACCTTAAACATTTTCTTAACAGTGTGGAATTCAAGCTGGTTTTGATTGAGTTTATCTAAAGTGTTGATGGGGCAGGGGTTGGGGATACAATGGTGAATGCATTTGCTGCCCCATAAAAAAGGAGTATTTCTGTACATTCCAGTGTTTCTATTTTTATTTACTCCCGTGGGACTCCCATGCACTTTTACTTGAGAATTCCAGGGTCAGGGAGAACCTGCTCCACGAGCGAAAAAGAGGCCACAAAACAGCCCTTGCTTTGTTCCTGCCCCACCTTTCCATATACAATAGTGAATATTACCCATGAATGTACTTTTCAGCTACGGCTGCAAGATGAAAATGCCTCCACGAAGAATTTATAATGTGTTTTGCCTGAATGCCAGCCCTACATCTGTACAAAGAGCAAGTGTTGTCTCTGCATTCCAGCTCTTGCTGGTGTGGGTAGTGGAGATAACGGGCTCCCACTGGGGCACGGGCTGGCTGAGAAAAGAAGGTGGCCAGAAAGACAGCCACAGAATTGCTTTGAAATGCTTAAAAAATGCATCAGGAACAAGTGCAGGCAAATGAACAGTGCAGCTCTAGGAACTTTTTAATTTCAAGCCTCTGAAATTCATCCTTTAAGGTGCTTTTCCTGGTTATCTCATTTACCAAGGACCTGTTTACTTAGCGGAGTCTGGAAAACTGCCGAGGGACTTTGTTCTGTTTCAGCTCATCCATAAACACTATCATCCTCTCTCAGTACTCTGATGCTCGACAAGCTTCAGCAAGTGACAACTCTGTAGGTTTTAAGCACAAATGAGATGACTGTTGGCCACCTAGACTTCTGTATTACACATGTATAAGCAAATGGCACCACAAGCCTTCCGTGATATGAAAACCCTGAAGGCTTTGTTTCAAAGGCCTAATAATAATAGTTGTAACAACTGTCCGTGCCACTTGCTCAGTATCTTCTGCACTGCAACCTTCCTTCAGAAGACCTTCCCAGGACACCTTTTCATGAATCAGTATTGTCATTCTGTGAAACAGAGCTGGAGGTGCTTTGGCACCGAAAATCCTAATGTAACTGACTTTTGCCGAGATAATAAAACTTGTGCTTCCAGTTGAGATCTCTTAAGTCAGGACTCTACAAATACATTACATGTCGTTCTTTAAAAAACAAAATAAAATACTTCTGCTAGGTTAAAAAAAAAAGAATTGTCTGTACTGCTTTGCAGACATTTAAGTGCCTCACAATAGCAGTTTACTGAACAGCAACAGAAACGACAGATGATATTCTGTCCTCTTGTATGTAATCACTGAGAGATCTGGAGAGAATGATAGCTGTTGTGTTCCTACACCAAAGGATTAAATACAGAATGGGTACCGCCTACAGCCATTTTTTCCAGGCATCACTACCAAAAAGTGAGTTGGTTTGTTTTATTGCTGAACAAGAACATATGTACAAGCAAGACTGTATGTACTACTCCCTATTCTGCAGGCAGGATCTAAGGTTTTGGTATTGTTTCCTTGGTGTACAACGAGCATTTCATAGACTTCTCATCGAGTAACACAAAGGACATGAGTAAAAACAGCAAGAGTTGAGCTAGCCAAACAGGTCTAGAAAATAGCAGTGTTGGGAAACAGTCTCTGAGCTTTGCAGCAACAGTAAGAAAAGTATTTTTTTCCTCATTCTCACAGCAACTGCCCGTTGCATGTGTGAGCATTACGTACCTACAGGAACAAGTGAACCATTGCTCAATCTTTGGCAGAAGCGTTACAGGCCCCAGGTCATAAATGTGGGAAACAGAAAGACCAAAAGACAGCTTGCCTTAGTAGTGGCTGCCACATGTGAGAAGCTTCTGGTTTTAAGTTTGTAGAGTATTTTTCATCCAGTGGTCTATGTACATTACAACAACTCTACAGGGAAGGACTATTCTACATTGTGCTTCCAAGTGCAGAGCTGTGACATGCACTGACATCCCACAGCTGTCCTGTGATCAGAAATCAGTTATAAACCACAGAGTGGGATGTACTGTGTCCCCGTGCAACACTATGAGAGAGCCAGTTTGGGAAAGCTGCATGTGCAAACAGCACAGCTTAAAACCATCTCACAGACAGCAAATGTTGTCAAAGGTTATTTTGAAAAGTTTGAGCCCAGCCAGCCGCTATGACTGTTGATTTTTGCAGCACACAGCTTGAGCAACTGCATCAAACAATACATTCTGCCAAAACAAGGGGTTTACAGCCCTACAGTAGTTCCATTCAAATGCTCATGTAGTGTGTGAGCACATCAACACAACCCTTTATATGGCAAAGGGTAGAATGAAAATGTATTAGCCTCTGCCACTTGAACACAGTGAACTAACATGCTATCTGCATAACTTACTAGAGGGGAAAGGTTAATCCTGGAAAAGGAAAGAATGCAAGTAATTTCTTTTAATCAATACCTTTGTTTTTCAATTCTTAATGAAGAAATGGATTGTTACACAATTTCTAATATGAAATGCTCAGAATATAAGTCTTTACTTCTTGCCAGAATAAAGCAGCTGGACTGCTTCATACACTTGGGATTCAGGATAAGATCTGTCAAGCCGTCTCCTCAGTAGTGCTACCAACTGACCTTAAAACATGCTCTTGTGCAAGCAGGCTGAGAACCTGGGCACAGTTCTCCTTTCTTTTTCTGACATCTATTTTCAAGTCTGTGCCTCAGTTAGTGCCCAAATAGAATCATAGATAGCTAGAGACTGTCTTGCAGTTTAGTGCTCACGTCTGGCTCTGTTTTGCAAATACTTATGGACACCACCCAAAAGCAGACGGAAGTTTCCCTAAAGGGCACAGCATACAAATGCACACAATGTACCATATCCAGTGTTCATAACAATTACTCTCAGTAATGTTTCTAGACCCATCTGGATTTCCAATACTCCTTGTTACTACCCAGAAGAGCTCCTCTAGTTTCCCATATCTATGCTTTTTTCTTGTTGTTTCCAGTTTAAAGCCAAGCATTAAATTACACACCTTGCTGGCTAAGTCAACTCTTGCATTAGAGCAGTTACACCTTTCTTTTATTTCCCCCCCACACCCCCCCATTTCCTGTTTTTAACTGTATTTTGCTGTAGCTGTGCAGTTCTCTACTCCTCAGAGCTCACCTTGCCTGAGCCCCGCCGGGGAACATGTCTTTCACCTCCAAAGAATCTGCCCAGCGAGTCAAGTAGACCCGAGTCTCTGTGCCTTGGAGATCCATGTCTGGCGTGGTCTGTGGTGCTTGCAGATGCCATTTTTGATCCGTGCCGGAAAGAGGAGCGTTTTTGAGAAGCCATCACATCCAAATTCTCTGAAGCTGCTGCACTGTCCTCTTGGATGGTCTGTAGCTCGTCTGACTCCGAGGGCCGATCTTTGAAGGTGTTGTCTTCCCTTCCTGGGGCATCTCGGGAAAAGAGGCGGATCAAGTGGGGGCGACTGGTCGTGTCAGCTGGGTTGGCCTCGGGCCAGGCATTCTTCGGCTCTGCTGTGCCTCTGGGGTCTGTCACCGCTGGGCTCTTCGTGGAGGTCCCATTGTTCTGGTTCACATCTGCCTCTCCTGCAAACAACAAGGATGAGATATGAATACAGGCCTGTGAAAAACAGCCTGGGAACAATGCTGCTTTCTTTTCCTTGCCTTGAGATGCTCGTTTCATACAAAACCCTGTAATATGTGCAGTTGCAATGAAACTATGTTCTCTACCAGCCTTTAAGAACATTGAGCTATCTTGGAACCGAAACCAGGCTGATGTTCTCACATAAAATTTGCAGTACTTCTAGGTGTTTGGGTTTTTTTTTTAAACATGTTTGTAAATCAGCCAATAGGGTCGTTTGAAGCACAACTGAAACTAACTCAATTCACAGGCCAGGCTTACTGAGGGGGAGGCTTCAGCTGGCAATCAGAATCCCCCTACTTTCCCTTGAGGACTGCAACTCTAAAACATGTCAGTTTTCTCCAAAACAAAGAGGGGAAAGAAATGAGTTAAAAGCAACATTGCAGCACTGTGACTTCTCCAGCGTTTGTTTTCAATCTGCAGCGTCAGAGTTTTTGTACCAGAGAGTTTTGTTCCCAGTTGGAATCCCTCACTTTTAACTTCAATACTGGTGAAACAAGTGCAATGATGGGAGGTTTGTTCAGTATTTAAATTGTCCTCACTGGAGAAAAAAAAAAGAGAAAAGCACCAAGCTGCAATTTCTGCTCGGCCTCCTTCGACAGTCTGTCCCCAGGCATCCTGGTGCTCGGCAAATGCTGTTGTAGGGCTGATGCTGAAGGCCTGCAGCAAAACTCTCTGATTTGTGCTTCTGAGAAATGACCAGAGCAATTAACAGAAACTGATGAGCTTTTAGCCCAGAAAGGTGCTGAGACAGACCTCTGGGGTGTAACTGAAATGCCTGCTTCCTTCTCCACCATTGTGTTCTGATGTAAAATACTCAAAAAGAATCCACTGCAGCACATTGAACCCATAATCCATAGTAGCTCCTTCTATCTCGGATAAATGATTCAAGATTCATGGAGGGTTTTATGGTCTGTACTATTCCTTCCCCTCTAAAAGGAAACTGCACCCACTGAAGTATGTCTTAAAGACCAAAAGAACAATTGTAGGTCATTGCTCGAGAAGCAGCCTTCAGACCTGACACCTCCCATATGCTCACTCTGGGGTCAGAAACATTTTTTGGCATTACAGTTAGTCATACGTTACCCTAGAGCTCTTCTAATTACCTCATTACAGCCCCATTTGATTTGGTCCTTGTTGCCATGGGAAGGACAGGATCTGGCAAATGCTGCTACATTTTTTCAATGTAACTCTGGGCTCAAGTACTTTGCTGATTCACCGGAGCAATTTTAGACTTGACACAGACACTTTGTATGCTTTTGCCCACCCACGGGACACTAAAACTTTTCCTCAGGGTGAGAAGAACTCTGAAGTGATTCTTTGCATAACGACACAAGGCAGTGAGGATGGCTTCTGCAAAGAGACTGGTACTTCAGTTACAATTCCTTGGTCAGCCTGCTGCAGTTTTTCATATAAAAACACAATAAGCAGTTTTGCTGTGCTACATATTTTGTTTGTTTGTTTTCTCCCCTGGAAACTACTCAGACGATGCCGGGGAACTCCCAAGAAAATTTCCTTTAGTTAAAACATCTGAAATGATATCTGGGGAATGCAATTACTTGATCAACGCTAACTGTCACGGAAGACCTCAGCAGTGGGGAAAAGGAAAATATTTGCTGACAACTTCGGGATTTGGGTTTTGCTGAAAAGATACTTTCAAGCTTATTAGAAACTATTAAGGCTCCCGAATGATTTTCTTAATCAAACGAAAGAGAAAGTAGCTAACGTGGATATATGACACATTCTAAATGGCAAAACATTTTCAATAGCAAATCTAAGCCTAGATTCTATACCATAATACAAATCCATTCAAGGACAGAAAAAGACAAACAAACAAAAGAGCTATTGTAGTTAATTAAATGCATTAACAAAACACCAGAGCATCTGCATACTAATATTTTTTATAACAGTTGTTCTTTGTGTCGCTGAATACGAGTATTGGTAAGCAACAAAGAAGGGTATTTGTGCCACAAAAGTAGCTTCTCCCGATGCATAGGCAGCGAGCTATAAAGTATGTGTTTCTCTATGCATTATTTCAGTAATGAAAGCGCACATTTAAGTTTTCCTCTAGAGTTTCTGCACGTTTAAGTTTTCCCTGATATTTAAAAATATATAGCAGAGAGATATTGTTAATATTTGAGCCAACTAATCTAAGTCTTCAAGTGCATTTGGTGAGACAGATCACTTAATATCTTAAGGATATCCAGAATTAATGAGCATGTAAGCATATGCTTGTTTGTTCATTTAAAAACAAATATTTAGACTACTTCTCTTAAACCCAAGTACATATGCTGTGCATATGATACTGATATTCTTTTCTTTGTTTCTCCCTGCAAGATGTGACTCTCATTGTAGTCCCCTTCCTGCACTGTAGCACTTCTACAACAGAAAACTGCCCAGGGAGGAAGAGGCTTGAGGATTTTTCTGGCAACCCATCGTAAAGTGGGTTAAAGAGGGAGTATAGCAGAATGTGTCGCTAAAGGCACATCACAGAATGGTAGGGGTTATTAAGGCATCATCTATTTAAGGGAAGAAAATCATTGAAAGCTGCAAGTGAGAGCATGAGAAAAGCACACTCAAGCATTAGCCCAGGAACAGGAGGAAGGAGACAGAGTGAGGCAGAGGTTGAGTCTGCCAGGCATGGCCGAGGAAGGCTTCCCAGAGGTAACACCACCTTTCCTATTTCCCTGGCTCCATACAGCTCTGGAACCTGCTGCTGGCATGATTTGTCCCGGGCATGTTGGTCAAAGCAAACAAAGCCATTTGTTCTCTGTGTACACAGTGACTCCCAAAATTAAGGAATATAGCTGGGCCAAAAATTCTGACCTGTCTGTTAGTGAAACAAAACAGGAATTCCACAGGTGCTTTCAACAAAACAATATTAAATCCAGCACCTCATTGTCTTTAATAGGAGTCAGAGCACACGCACATATTTCAAAGCCACCATGCCTCAATGCTCCAATTGACATTAATAGCTCATCTTATTTCTTGAGCCCTGTAGTTCAAACAACAGCTCCTGCCAAGACCATGGAAACCTGTTTTATATGAAGTACAATCTCCAATGGAGAGTCCATGGATAGAAATACCCTCCTCACATCTCACTTGGTAGTGCTACTCTATGACAGTCCCTCCTTGTGTATGCAGGAGCCTGTAGTCTTCCTCCACACAGAGGATAACCTTGGAAAGAGGCTGGTAAGAGTTCTAATGTGCTAAGTTTAAAAAAAAAACCCCTCACACACGCACAAAAAAAAGGGGGATTACAAGTTTTTCATCTCCTCCTACTCCTTTGCAGTCTTGCTTTCTTGCAAATACTTGTAATTCCTTTCATATTCTTATTGCTGCTCCCTCTACAAAGGCTGTAAGATAAATGAGGAAAATAAAGCTGATAAAAGCTGAAGCATATTCCTCTACTGTGGCTTCTCATGAGAAGCTTAGTTCAACAGTTACACCCTATTGCAAATATGGATTATAATAACATGGGCAGCTTAAATATCTGTACAAAATATTAACAATTAACTTGTAACAAACACCAGAAAGTATGTTAATGACATCTATAACATGGAATACTTAATAAATTTTAATGTCATTACAGGTAGCTGTGACTGACTACTAGTTTCTATTCTCTTGGCCTTCTTTTCTCAGGGCATGAAGAGGAAAATTATCTCACTTAACTTTAGGGACTTTTTGAATGAACTCTGAGTTTTAGCTGCAGTCATGTATAAGGCAGTACTCTTCAGTACATGGAATATAATGTGTATTTGTCCTCTTGTACTTTTTTAATCATAATTATCTCTTCTAGAAGACAACAACTGGATAGTTAAATATAATCATAGAATCACAGAATGGTAGGGTTGGAAGGGACCTTTAGAGATCACCTAGTCCAATCCCCCTGCAGAAGCAGGTTCACCTAGATCAGGACACACAGGAACATGTCGAGGCGGGTCCTGAAGACCTCCAAGGAAGGAGACTCCACAACCCCTCTGGGCAGCCTGTGCCACTGCTCCCTCACCCTCACAGTGAAATAGTTTTTTCTTATGTTTAAATGGAACTTTTTGTGTTCCAGCTTCATCCCATTACTCCTTGTCCTGTCACTAGATACAATAGAAAAAAAGGATGTCCCAACCTCCTGACATCCACCACATCCATAATGCAGCATGGTTCTCAGCTCCTAGTCAACTATATTTCAGTTATGTTTATTGAAATGCTGATAATAAATTATTATGTAAAACATTACACTTGAAAAACATTTGAAAGGGGCATTTGAAAGAATGGAAAGAACACGAAAGCACATCCGTCATCACTACATATAAGCTGCAGCTGAGGATGTCTGGGTTTCAACTGCATATTAAGACAACTGTTTCCCAGCATTTTGCATTTCCATTCTAGAAAAAATGATCTTAAGAAATTGTTTTGCAGGAATTTTAGCAGGAAGTTTTGCAGGAAGTTTAGCATAAGGCATGGGTAGGAGCCCTACCTAATTCAAGTCTATCTTTGGATACCTGCACAAAGTCACACACTGTAATTCTTCCTGCACCATCACACACCTCTCTTCAGACCCTCACGTTCTTAAGTAGATGGGACAATGGAGCTTTGGACGTGCACGTAAATGAAGAGTCTGAACACGCAGCAGTAATTACATGCCGTGACAAGAGCCAGGGTCAAATAAAACCCAGGCCAACTTCATTTGCTTGGGAAAAGGATCCAGCTAATCGGTTCTCAGCTGTACTTGATTAAGTACCAAAGGCAAGTGTAGCAAAGCTCAGCCTGCAGCCTGGTGCAGGTCATCTGTCAGAAAGAGTGTGGCCGGCCCTGGCCTCCTGCCCGAGCCCTGTGGCTGGAGATGGCGCGGTGCGGCGCGGCTCTGCCTGCCCTGCCACCAGCCCTCACTTAAACAAACACCAGGAAGGGGGATGAGAGTATGGTTGCAAACCAGTCAAGTGGCACAGAGAAAAGTGCAGCAGCAGAGGCTATGGGTATCCTGGCCATTTGCCAAGTGTCTTTAGCACTCAGAATACAGCAGTTACCTGATCAAAATGCTCGAGGCAGTTCCGCTCTCTCCCTTGAGCATTGGAGAGAGGTACGACCCATCTTCTGGTTTAGACTTTACTGCAGCATGGCACATAGTGGAATGGCTCGTCTACAGCACTAGGCTTCACCACAGAAGTATCTGGGGTGAGGGAGGAAAGAATTATGTCTGCATTGTTAAAACTGAACTGCAAAGTTTGATTTATCCTCGTTATGCTAATAGACGGCAGACAAGAAATGGCTCTCAGCCTAACTTCACTAGTGCAGTTAGAAGGCAATATGCCATCAGACATTTCACTTCATAGATCTAATTACTGGGTTTCTCTGATGCTTGTCAAACGGTTGGAAATCAATTTTGAACAAATGTTTCTGTTTGGAATAGATGGCACACGGCACAATTGTGAAACAAACTGCTATAGCTCTGAACACAACTGGAACTGGTCTGCTGGTGCATTTAGCCTTTACACAAACATTTTCCCCATTTGCTAGCAGAATGAACGCAGACAGAAATGCCAGTGTATCTCATAATACAGCTTCCCATGAGTTTAACACTTCTACTGCAGTTAGCAAAAAGATTGATTCCCTTACAGCTCACTTCTCTTTCTGTCTCTGCCAAAGCTCATCACTTTCAGGGGGAAAAAAAAATCCACCCAAAGGCAATTTTTCTCTACAGCTTCGGAGTAACTGAAGGAAGATTATTTTTTTTGCACAAGAAACTTGGCTTTTCCTATGGGCTAATCAAGCTGTAGAACAAACCTCCACAAAACCAAGAAGCCACCTGCTAAGCACAATATGCACTCCTTTGATTTTCCTCCCTCACTGCATGCATTTAGACATTACAGAGCATCTAAGGCTCTTAACAGAGAAGAATGAAAGTGGTGTGGGTGTTCCCACTCCACTGATGAGTTGAGTATACTTCTACACTGATCTAATGAAGTAGTGAATAAGGGGCTGGCCAGTTATGGCACAATTTTCCTTACATTAAACTTTAGTACTAAAAATATAGTAAGAAGTAGGAAACTCCACCTGGCCCAGCACAGACTCATATATGCCTCTTACTACAAAGTTCTATTTACTTCTGTTGAACTAAGCTGAACAGATGACTGAGTTAAATTCTGTGCTGCATCACAGAGTACTTTATTATAGAATCATTTTACTTGGAAAAGACCTTTAAGATCATTGAGTCCAACCATTAACCCAGCACTGCCAACATCCACCACAAAAACTTGTCCCTAAGTGCCACTTCCACTTGTCTTTTCAATCCCTCCAGGGTTGGTGACACCACCCTGGGCAACCTGTTCCAATGTTTCACAGCCATTCATCTTGGTGGCCCTGCAGTGGACTCTCTCCAAAAGTTCTCTGTCCCTCTTGAGCTGGGGAGCCCAGAACTGGACACAGGACTGCAGATGAGGCCTCACCAGGGCAGACGAGAGGGGGAGCAGAACCTCCCTCAACCTGCTGGCCACACTCTTCTTGATGCATCCCAGGATGCCATTGGCCTTCTTGGCCATGAGGGCACATTGCTGGCTCATGGTTAGTTTATTGTCAACTGGGACTCCCAGGTCTCTCTCTGCAGAGCTGCTCTCCAGCAGGTCAATCCCCAGCCTGTACTGGTGCACGAGATTGTTCCTGCCCAGGTGCAGGATTCTGTACTTGCCCTTGTTAAACCTCATCTTAGGTCAATGAAGATCACTGGCTAAGCATGCTGAAAAGGATTGCACTGCTGTTGGTAAAGGCACAACACATTTTTAGAGCTGATATTTAAACTGCATTGTTGAGGCCAGATGAAAGGAACTTCCACTTTAATTTTTACGAGCCCAACAAATGCTGCTTTCATAAAATCCCTGACTCCTTGTGCAATACCAGTTCTTTGCTGTTCTCTGCAGGCAGCATCATGCCCCCCAAGAGCTACTGCTGGTCTAAAAATCAACGGGGCAAATAGGATCTATTAACTCTAGTCCTTTGCTAACACTTAAGCCTTGGCACAGCTGCTATCACACTTGTGAAAGACCTAATGTCTCCAAGCCCTCCCCGGTCCTCTCCAGATGAAGAACAGCCAGTGAGGAAGCAGAGTTTGGCCTCGCAGCACAGCTTACAAGAGAAGAGCACAAAGAGGTTTTGGTGGAGAGAAGGGAAGTGCCAGTTCACATCCTACTACAGAAATGCCCGTCTTTGCAGGTTCTGCAGGAGAAAGTAATGACACCAGGTCTATACTATGTATGCCTTTATTTTGAAATAAATAAATACTACATTCCCTCAGGTAGAACAAGAATATGTACTTATTAGCATAAAACTATGCTGTAGGAAAAAAAAAGAAAATTGCATTAAGGGAATAACAATTCTTTCAGATACTAATTACTACTACAGTGTGACAAAGTAAGTGCAACTCCTCTCACTTCATTTCTGATACAAACCTAACGTTTTCCAGATCTGCTGGAAAAAAACAAAACAAAACAAAACACATTTCAAACATTTGACCTACCTTGGCATCAATTCACAAGTAGCTGTTTTAGTAGGTAAGACCCAGTGAAATCTCACGAGCGACCTCCAAGGGGCTGGTCACTGAAAAATTCAAAGGCTACCAAGGGTGTCTGTAACACTAGTGCTGTTCTTTTGACACTGGCATAAATAAACCTTCCAAGCTTGTCAGCTTCTTGCCGGTTCCCTCAGCATCCCAGACAGTAGGTCTTGTCACCATCCTCAGATGTACCATTTTCAGGACCTCCCTCAGCTACATGAAAAATAATCCTCAGAGCCCAGGAAGTAGAGCTGGAAAAATCTACCCATGAAGTAGCTTATCCTGAAGGCTGCCAGAGAGGTGATCTGCCAGAAATGTTCTTACTACATACAGTCACTGTTGATCTGTGTAACAATAATAAGATCATCAACCCACTGCTTGGGGAACATGAAAAGACTTTTAGTGTTTTAAGTACTGGGCCTAGTGTATGCCTTGTTTGTACAAGCAGCACTACTTTGTATGGGTTCCACAGAACCTGGTTAAAATAAATATGCTTCTTTCAATACAGCAACAACTTTTCAGGGTCATATTTGTACTGAGGAAAACTATAAATGTTATGCAACACAACCAGTAAATGATCTGCTTAACAGCAAATATCACCAGTTTTCCTAAGTTTCCCTCTTTCATTTCAGGGACTCAATGCTTAAAAGCTAGATGATGAACATTTATTTCATTTATAAAAGTAGTTAATCAGGGTAATCAACAGCTTGTTTTTTTTTTTTTCCTTTCCCCTAAATTCTGATGGACTTTGCTGTCCCAGCCAAAGTGTTTTAACAAGGAATGGTGAACCATCGTCTGTTGCGGTTTCATGGTAAGTGCAGCCAGCCCCTAGGCATCACTCTGCAGTGAAGCTGACAAAGGTGTATTTGTCACTTAATAGCCTTCAAAGGAGGGATCCCTGCCACAGGTGGCACTGGCACTGTGCTATCTCTTTTGGCAGGATAACTATACTGACTTTTTCAACTTACCAGGTAAAACCATGGATCAATGGCTAGGTAAAAACACACAAACATGATGTCTAGCTGGAATGGTGGCATCCTAACAAACATGCCTAAGTCTTACCTTGTGAAATTAGCAAAAATGCACACAATTTTCAGTTTTTCTGATAATTCTATGGTTTGAGAGGGCTGAGTCTATGAAACAAATATAAAACCACTCTTTATATTCATTACAGCTTGTGTTCGGCATTATTGTTCCACCAAAAGCAATGAAGTTTTACAGTATCACTGCATAGAAAGTAATAATCTGAGTCGGGCATTTTTGATATACTGTCACCAGGGGTTCTCTTCCTTATTGTCAGGCTTTTACAACTCAATGTCTGCATGTCAGAGATGTGGAAACAGTTGTAGCTTGTGCAGTGATAACCCACTGCTGTAATCTGTGTCCAAAGCCTGGAGAGTAACAGGAAGCTTGTGTGATTACTGGGGGCTGCAACACGTTAGGGGCTGCTCTCTAGGAGACAGCTTTTTGATTTAGCGGAGGAAAATGTCACACCTTTCCCAAACTTCAACATCCTGTATTATTTATGTCTTTAAGTATCCCTTTTTCTCCTCATTGTTACTGAAGAAACTCAGCCCTTCACACAAATGCTCAACTGAAGTAGCAAAATGAGTAACGGCAGCAGCCAAAATAGCCTTGCTCCTTCTGGCCACCTCAAAGGGAAGAGATCAAAGCAAGCCAGTGAGCAATGTGTTTAAAACGAGAGGGGAACTGTAGCAGTAATTGCACACTAACTCTATGCATTCTGCTTTTACCTGAAGCCTAAAACTAGATGTACAACAAACCTTTTTTTTCTTTGACCTACCCTGAAAGCTACATCAAATTCAACATGCAAGAAATTAGCTAGGAGGACCTAGGTTACATATTGTCTGTCACTGCAATGAGCTTAATTTTGTCCTCTTCACCTGATCTAACAGGGTTTTATAGTACAGGCCATATATTTTAATTCTGCAAACTCAGTAATGCATCCTTGTAAGAAATTACCAGTTACTCTTAACTTTCAAGCTCTTGCAGAAAAGTTTCCTACAGAGACATCTGGTGCCTTTACCTAAACTGTGTTGACCAGCTACATATAAAGAGAGCCAGCTACTTAAGAATACAAACAAAATGGCTCTAGACTTTGTTATTTGCCTCACAGATGTGTGAAGGTGTTTGTTGTATGCTCATCAGCATATTTAAGTAAAGAAACATGGGAGTAAAAAGAGGAATTCAAATAAGTTAAAAATATCCCCTGTGGGAAAACATTTTTTTGACTTCAAGACTGTAATTAAAACCAATCCACCTGACTGCAGGAACTGCCTTGTGCTCAGCAGGTTCTCACAGAGCTGGTCCCTTGGCTATCTGTGCCACAGATTCACAATGCAGAGCTGAATCGAGGCCCACGTGGTGGCCTACCACTGCAGAGGAATGCAGCAGTGTAGGCCCCTCTCTCTTGTTTTCCAGAACTTCTGGCACAGCCTTCATTTGCTGAGAGTTACAAAGGAGAGTACAGAAAACAATAAAGCCTGTGGTTGAAACCAGTGGGACTTGCTATGGCAGAAATTTGAAATCTATGAGAAGCATGTGGCAGTTCTCCACACAGCCTGCAGAGAGTCTTTTAAAAACTTAACCGAAGAATTTTATCCACCCACCAGCTTCAAAGAAAAACATTTCTTTGTGTTACTAGAATATATAGGTTTGTTTTACTCTGGAGCATCTCACAAAAAGTCCTCCCACAGCCAAGTGTGCTGAGGCATTACTTGTAAAGAAAAATTCCATGTACTTAAAGGGGAAAACTTAAATCACCTGTCTGATCCGTTAGTATTTGTCTTCTTGAAAAAATGTGCAGCTCATTAGTATTAAATAAAGATTGCTTGATTATTCATCTTTTCTACTGCAGTCACATCGAGCTTGGATAATTGTTAGGTAGCAAAACCTGTACATATTCCACCCCTTCCAAAGTAAGACTGCAACAGAATGATCTGGGCTTACTTCAGATCTCACAGCTTCCACTACACCTTATGTATTTTTTTTCCACATCAGTTATGTTTTTCTGAAAAACATCCTATTCCTCTCAGTGCAACTGGCTATGCAGCATTACAGTCTTGCTTGTCACAACAGCTTTGTCTGGAAGCCATGTAATGGAGGATGTCAGCAGAGCTCAGGGCAGAGCCGTGCAGTTGCTGTGAGAGAACGAGCAGAGGGTATAAAAATATTTCAATACACACAATAAGCAGTGGGTAGTTTGTAAAACTATTAGCAAAAATTATCTCAAGGCAGTTTGGTCCATATAGCAATGACAGCTATTCAGGGCCTTCCCAGTGACGTGATTTGCTCAGTGAGAAAATTTGATATCCAAAGAAGTATATTTCAGAAGTAAACTCTAATAACAATTGATATGAGATTGGATTAAAATGTTTGTCTGCCTGGCAAAAAAAAAAAAAAGACGACACACTAGAAGAAAATCTTATCTCCAGGACTTATCACAGGGGTTACAAGAGGCAATATCTTCTTCACAATAGCCTCAAGTGCAGTCCTAAAACCAGAATAAAGAATAATTGAAACGAAGCATGAAGTTCCAGCAAATACAACAATGAATATAAAGGAGTAAAGCAGTCTGCACTGCCTGAATTGGCAAAGGGTCTTACAGCAGAGATTATTCCACAGAAAGAATATAAAATATCAGCAGAGAGCTGAGAATAAAATGTTTGGAAGAGAGCTAGCTACTAGAAAGGAAGAGGTGAGTGTTTTTTTTCATGAGGAAGAGGTTAAAAAGAAATGTGAACTCAGACATTTAGAGCTGAATACAAATCACCTTGTCTGTCTATCCTGCAAGAAACAGCCAGCATTTATCAGGGAATAAAGAAACATGTTACAAGAAGTCACATGGAAAGATCACATATGTAAGTCTTCCAACCTCAAGGGAAAGGATGGTATTTGCACTTTCAACTTCTCACACCATCCTGCTCCTCTCATGTCAAGCCCCCTCTCTCCCTCTCTGCCTCCTGATCAGTGCTTCCTCCCACCTCCTCTTTGCTGGGTTCCTGGACCAGAGCTGCTGTGCAAACCACTCCTATCCCATCCCCAGCAGCTCCCTGCTCTGCAGACATTGCAATCACTCACCATGCTGCTGCCAGATGGACCAAATGACACATTATCTCTACATAACAGTACACCTCTGAAATCTCACTTGGTCAAAAGCCTACCTATTCAGTACCAGTCAGAGCTATCAGAAGCTCATACAAGCAGACAGCACATGCTCAATTTCTAAATTAATTAGAAGAGTCACAAAGTGCTCCCTCTCCTAACTTACCCCATCAAATGCTTGAAATCCACGTGTATCTTATTATACTGGGAGTTAACATAAAGTATCTAAACTGAAAGAATTCACACTTGGAAAATAAATACTGCATGGGCTTTTGTCCTTTCTCGAATCCCTCTGCTGCTCAGGATTGCTGACATTTGTCTATACATTAACTAAGAGCTTTCAAAGTCATATCACAATACATTTCACAAGTGTCTTTCCAGTAGCATCCCATCAACCCCCTACAGCTCTGCTAATGGAGCACTGCTGGATTGGCATCTGCCCGCAGTTCTCTTACCCGGCCTTAAGTGTCACTTGGTTGGTACCACAGATTTATACAGTTTTGGATGTTCATCCTTTCTGCACTGAAAGAAGAAATACTTTGTTTCTCATCCCTCCCAGAGGAATGTAAATGGATGTGTTAACACAAAGATCATAGAGAGATGCCTCTTCCATGTCCCATTTACAAAATAGTTTCTCCCCAAGTCATTTTACAAGCTCATCTATACAGGTATGCTTGGAAAGAAAACAGAACATTTCCATATTGGCTGAAGGAGGGAGCAAAGTTACAGGATTTCTAATGTAGCCTGGGCCATTGGTACCATCTGCACAGTGTGAAATCTCATGTTTCTAAAGGATGCATTTACGTGGTGTTTGCTAGACTGAGAGCAAATGTGCTCTGCCCACAAATCAATTTGAAGTCACCTTGTATGCCATGCACCTCAGGCGAAAGGAAAGTTGTACATCTTCTCTAAGGGACAAGATGTAAGCATGTCAATCGGAAGAGATCCTGACAACCAGCTGAAGCTTAGCATGGTGCAAACATGGCCTCCCTTTAGCAGCAAAATACAAAGTAGTCAAGCTCAAGTTTCACAGCATGCCTAAATTGGACAGAAGTGTGGTGCACAGATTTACTGTGGGTTCTTTCCATGGATTTATTTCCAGCACACAGCACAGACAATTACTAACTCCTAGCTATTATTCTGCTAGAAGATCAAAGGAAAATCAGATGAACTTAGCACACAGGTGGTTATTTTTACTACTTTTAAATCTTTTTAAAAAATCTTTTTAAAATCTTTTACTACTTTTAAGCGCAGCTCAGCTATTGTTCTTTGCCAAAACCGTTTGTAAATCTATTGCATGACTGAATTTTACACAGTAAAGTTCACACAGTATTTTACACAGTAAAATTGACTATCAAAAAGGACAGTACACTTCCAATATACTATTCTTATGCAAATTTTATGTAGTTTTTACATATGCACTAAAAGAAGAAAAAAAAAATCAATTCCCTACTCCTCTTATCTTCCTAGGTTCATTTCTGCTTATTTCAAGGCCTCAACAGCAGATACTTTTTAAAGTAGTTTTCTGTTCTCAAGTCCACTTGCAGAAATGGTACCCACTTTTCACTTTACAGTAGTCCTTTATCCTGATAACCTTACATATGGAGACGAGTTTCAGGTTTCTTCTTCCTCACAGCAATAAACTCCAGACCACTATGATTGAACACAAAAGGCAGAGGCTATCACACCAGCCTTTCTACTAGGCGTTCGGTGGTCTTCAGTACAGCAGTTGATTTAATTTATCTTGCATCCCTTGACTTATCTTGTTATTGTTTTGCCTAAAATATGTAAAATAAAATGTTCAAAATAATCTGTCTGAACTCCCAGGTATAAACATGCACACATCCTTTAACAAATTAAATGTAACTGCTACGATTTCGTCATGCAAACTGAAAATTGCTGTTAATCTGTAATTACTTTTATGATAAAAAATAGTTAGAAAACTCACACAAATGCTTTGCTTCCTCTCTGCAAAATTAAATCTCTCCAACCTCCAGATTAAGGCAAGTTTAGTGTTTATTGTACTTCTCTGATGGTAGCATCAATAAACGTTCCCATCAACATGAACAGAAAAATGTGCCAAATGAAACCAAAATTCCTGGTGGAATCACTAAAGCACATTCATAAGGAAGCAGTTTGTTTAAATCAATACCGTATTAGGAGAACCAAATCAAACCTCAGGAAAAAAGCTGAAACCTGTAGTAGACTTAGGATACTTAGTTCGCAAAAGCACAAGGTAATGGGTCCTAGCAACATATTCCAGGGAGCACAACAAACTCTCTGCTACTGTGGGAATACCAGTCTCTATAAAAATATAGCAAAATGTACACAATTCATCTCTGTCATTAAAAACTTGTGCATCTATTATTTCAGTTGGATTTTACCTGAGATAGAGTAAAAATCCAGGAAATTATTGGGAAGTCCCAAATCAGTCAAAGTATACAACATAGGTCCATTTCTGACTCTGAGCTAACCATCTGTCAGAACAGCCTTTCAGATTTCTGCTTTAATATTTTAGTATCTAAACTCAGCTATCCTAAGCCCTTAGGTACTGCATCCCACTCTCCATCATTACAAACCACGTTATAAGTTTTTAAATATACTAATAAACCTGTTCTCATCTAAACTAGGCTGCATTAGACATATTTTCTATAACAAATCATTGCTATTAGATTATAAATAATAAGAGCCTTTTTTAAGTAAAAAAATCCAGCACTTCCCCCCCCCCCGCTGAACACTTGTGAGCTGTACTATAGTTCTAAATGTGACTCAATGCTATATGAAGAACAATGGTGCCAAACTGTATAAAACCGCGGCAGTGATCGATGGTACTTTACACAATATCTGCTTTTCAGTAGCAGCATTCTAAGAGTGAAAAACTGCTTGCACAGTACCAAGCCTTGTACCAGTTCGTGGGAGTTACTGCTATTAAAATAAGAAAGAAAGAAACTGAAAAGAATTCACAAACTTTATCTTGCTGTTTGAGTACATATAAAGTCACTTTTTATGTAACGAAGAAAGCATACTCAGTGAAAAGAACTATCAGTTCTGAGGACTAAAACGATAGTATACACACAATCTGAAATATTTCAACAGGCAAGAAATGCTAGAAACACGTTTTTCCGAGTGTGATTTGGGTATGTTCTTCTCAACCCACCCAGCAAGTAGGAGAATGAGGAAAACCACCACTTCTAGAACAGCTGATGAAAAGCCTGAGAGTGATCCAGAAGGTCTCAGCGGAAGGAATACCACAGGCCACACATGCTATGCATTCCTGGTCACCCTACCTGAAGGAGTAATCCCAGGAAGCCAGGTGCCAGTGTGTCAGCCTGCCGGAGGCAAACACTGCTCCAGTTGTAGCCCAGGCCCATGGAAGTCATGGTGCAGGCCTCGCAGCCATGCTGACCCCAGCCATCAAAGCTGGCTGCAGCCTGGAGCAGGACCAGTACTACACCAACCTGGGATTCGCAGCCTCCAGCTGGCACTGCCTCAGGTGCAGCAGACTTGTGCCTGCCTACAAAAGGCAAACAATTAGCAGCTCTAAATCACGCTCCCCCGTTGTGTGCAGAGGCCCTGTACACAAGCCACCATGTGTTTCTGAAATAAACAAAGACAGCAACTCTACCTTGATTTTCCCAGCAGGAAGTTTTCAATTTTCTATGTTAGGAAGCTGTGCAGACAACTCATAAAAGGAAAAAAATGCTCCTTAGACAGATAATGGCTGAGTTAATCTGATCTCTGAAAAGAAAAGGACGTTTATTTCCCAGGTAAACACTTCAAGAGCATTTCTGTAGCCACAAATTGTGATAGTTTAGCAAAATAAGAAGTCTTTCCTATTCACCATGTGTGCTATCTCAGAAATTTATTTAGCAAAATATGTAAATAATGCAATCTACTTATAAAGCCCTTGCAATTGCGTTCTAGTTATCAGTTTAGGATATAGTTCACCGTAATGGTCTCTGGTTATCCTGAGGAGCCAGGATTACTGCTGCAGCCTGCCAATGGGGTGCCACAGACTGTAGAAACCCAATGTGTTGGAGGAGGCAGCAGAAAAACTGCCAGTGTACCTCCAGATTTGTGTTCGTGGCTTACTGAGGGTGTAATTTTTTTAAACCCATTGAAAACCTGAACAACTGGAATCAAGAAAGAATGGTACAACAAGAGGTAATTGGAAAAATAAAAATAGTAAGGGAAAAAGCTAACTCCATCTTTAGTAACTGTGAACAGTTTGAACAAACCACAGTTTGAGCCTAGCTTGTCAGAGTCCAAAGTGCACCAGGCAGGCTTGGCAGCCTCTTCCCAGACACCCACACCTGGGAGTTCACCTGCCCATGTTCAAGGGCATCTCTGCTATGGGGCACCTGTAACCTGGGCTCAGACTGCTGAGAAACAGCTCAGTTGAGAGAAAAACTTGCAAGAAGCCTCTCAGGTGGCTGGCATGGAGCTGTGCATCAGCTCCAGCTCTCAGCCAGGCCTGGCCTGCGCAACACTGCCTGTGTCCAGCCTTGTGTCTCACTGAGGTGGGACCTGTCAGGTCCCTGCACACTTGCCTGGCAGTCACCAGATGGTCCACAACTGATTGTCATCCCTGGTCCCTCTCTGCTCCCTTTGTGCGGTTACCTGAGGTGCTTGTCTTGCTCTCACTCTGGGTCCCAGCTCATTGGGCAGGCAACTCCTGCTGCTCCCAGACATCAAAACACAAGAAGCAAACAGCCTAGCCTAGCCTAGCAAGCAAACAGCCTAGCCTAGAAAAGAGATAACTGAGGGAAGACGTCATCAACATTCTAAGTACCTGAAGAGTGGACGTCAAAAAGACGGAGCAACTCTTTTTTTCTGTAGCATCCAGTGATAGTGCTAGAGGTAACAGACATAAGCTGGAACACCAAAACCCAAGGGAAAACTTCTTTCCTGGGAGGGTGAGGGAGCCCTGGCACAGGTTGCCTAGGGAGGTTGTAGAGTCTCCTTCTTTGGAGGTCTGCAAAACCTACCTGAATGTGTTCCCATGTAACCTGATTGAGGAGAACCTGCTTTAGATTAGATGATCTCAAGAGGTCCTTTCCAACCCCTACCATTCTCTGCTTCTGTGATTATTTTTGAGTCCTCATTTATTATCCTTGGCCTTCAAAAAATACTGAAGAGAAACTAATCCATGCTCAATCCGTTGACAGGTAAGAGAAACAGAGGTTTCCATCTCATTTCTATCTGTAATGTCAACCTACAGAACTGCATCCAGGCTACACTGAATTAGCCTAACTACCTAAATAAAATGAGACTCTTTTAGAACAGGGGCTGAACCTCAAAAATATCCCTTCCACCAGCAAAAAAAGTCCACTGAGGATACTATTGCCCGAGAAACAAAATTAAAAGAAAGCAATCACATCCTGATTAACAGACACATTTTATTAAAATGTAGTTCATAATTACAACAAAAACCTGCACTTGCAAAAGCCTCCAGCTCTCACTGCCTCCCAGAAAGCATCATAAATAGGCATTTATTGAAACAAATTCCCTCTTCTATACCCACATCTCCTCCCAACAATTCTTTCTGCGACATTAAGACAGACACGTCTATCAAGCAACAATGAAACTAGAGAGACATCTAATATTTTTAATAGTATAACATCCACCTCAATTCTGAATTCACAATTTTCTATTCTGACAAGAAAAATATTTTTCATGTACCTGAAAGGAATATAATTAAGGCCCATTTTATTTGCAGGTTGACATAACTTGCTTGAAATCAGTAACTGTCAAATTATCCTACACTTCTAATGGTGGTACAAGTATTCTGTTGCAAACCATATGGAAAACTAGAAAAACATACAGAATTAACTTGATCTGGAGCTGTATCATGACATTATCTGGGCAATTAGTCTTTTTCACACAAATCTAAATTATTGTTACAGTTTGACTAGATGATTGCAAGTTGAAGTTATGCTGGTTACATCCTTTTTCATTGTCAGGTTTGTCACATGTAATAAAAGGCTTCAAGCTTCCTTAACACAGTTAGATGTGAACTTAAAGAGTAGCTCACTTCTAACTAAAGTGCACTTTGTGTGGTCCTTGAAGGCTGTATGGGGCTACCTAAGTGCTATCTATCATCACGATCGCCACTAATCAGCAGAGAAATGAATTAACCTTCAGCCTCTCTTCTGCTTGCACTGCAGACCTGCTAATTTTCTTTAAGATTATTTCAACTGGTATTCAAGTAATTACGAGACACTTGTGTTCATGTGACTGGCAGGACTTATGACATCCAGCCCAGTTCACAGACACTTTTAACACAATTGGATAGACATACAACCTTGTATATTGAAGATGTATCTGGAATACAATCTCAACTCTTTAAGCCATGCTGAAAAAAACCCAAAAAGACAAACCACAAAACTAAGTTTTTTAAGCAAAAGCCAATTATCAGCACTACTCTGCATATACATGTACGCAAATTTGACATAATCAGCCAGCCTAAATAAAGGCAATTCCCTTAACAAACATCAACTCTAAGCAAATGGATAAATGTCAGCAAAACAGAAGGGTGGTGTACTCCAACACAGAGGCACCATATCCTTGAGGAGTGCACCACGCTATCTTGTGTCAGTGAAGCTTCTCACGGTGGGCATACACAGCTTCTCTAGCAGTATCTACACAAACATGAGTATTAAAAACTCAGGGGTACCGGCAGCATTAAGTCTGCAGAAGGGTTAGCTGAGTAGTTCAAATATACCTTGAATGGTAGCCAGCAAGTAATCAAAATGAAAAAAAAGAGAAAGAAATGCATTTAAAGGGGTCAGTTAGAAGGAAAGTTATTCAAAGAGGCTGTCTTTTCATATTTTATAATACCAACTGAAACAGAGCAAGAGGCTCTGCTTCTGAAAAACACAGCACTTAGTGAATACCATTGCACTTGAATGCTGACTGGAGAGATGTCAGTTATACCAGAGAAAGAGCAAGAGCAATGTCTTTTCCCCCTATACAGAAAGGCTGTTTGGCCTACACCATCTGTAAAACATCTTAAAAAAAAAGCCAAATGAAACTTTTTTACCTCGGACCAAGCATACATATCAGGGACAACACGTTTCATCCCTCTTACAGGAATTACAGTATCATGATTCAGAACTAAGCTGATACACGTTTGGGAAACATCCATCCTATTGTCCAAGCGTTCCTTAGTCTTTCCCGGATCTATTTTAAACAAACTGAAGACTAACAATCACTGCAAATCTCTAAAGAATTAGGAGGCAGCCACAGCCATACTCCCAATGGTCTGACTCTAGAAAAACAGTTGTTTCTTCATACTGGATGCATCCAGGTTTTACAGCTGTGCCTGTGCTATGCATCAAGAAGTGAGCTGTGATGTCCTCTGTCACTCAGCCTACACATCAAGGTTTCTTTGACATGGGAACATGGACATAGTGGTGTGGAAGGAGTCAGTGAAGAGACTGCTGTCATGGTTTGACATGACAGCCTCTTCTGTTAAGGGGGAAGGGGCTGTAAAGATGGTTCCTGTAAGTAGTTGCTCGAAACTCTTCCCATCTCTGAGCCAGACCCACTTCTGGAGCTGAGCAGATTAGATGCCCCCATGACTTACTTTTTAAGAAGAAGCTGGAAGAGGTGGCTGCTTCCTGTTTCTCCCTTCTGCCCTTTTTTCTTCTCTGGCTGGTGGTGGTGTAAGGAGTAGGAACAGTGAGAGAAACAACCATGTGGACTCCAAGGTCAGTGAGGAAAGAGAGGAGCAGGTGTGCTGGAGCAGAGACTCCCCTGCATTCTATGGAGAGGACTGGTGAAGCTGAGATTAGTTTGCATTTTGCTAAAGATGCTGCATCAGCGGCAGAGACTTATTTTGATAATGATCCCTTATCAGGGGCAGAGACTCATTTTGCTAACCTCGAGCCAGGGGCAGTGATTATGGCTGGAGGAGGCTGTGTCCTGTCGGAGGGACCCAATATTCACAGGAGCTGTAACTGTGGGGAAGTGTCAATGACAAAGAAGCTCATTAAACTTATGCTCAGAAGAGGCCACGTCCTGAGGGAGGGACCCTGTACCTGCAGAAACTGCAACAGTGGGGAAGAATCCACGCCAGAGATATTCACCAAGGACTGCGTCCTGTGTGAGGGACCCTGTATTGGCAGAAGCCCCAGCTGTTGGGAACAACCCACACCAGAGAAGTTTGTTAAGGACTGTGTCCTGGGGGAGGGACCCTGTATCAGAGCAGGGGAAGAATGTCAGAAGTCATCCTCATCTGAGAAGAGAGAAGCAGCAAAGCCCATATGTGAGAGATTGACCACAGCCCCATTCCCTGCCCCCCCGCAAGACGTTGAGGGGGAGGCAGTAGAGATATTGGGAGCAGTGAGCTGGGCCCGGGAAGAAAGGAGGGATGGGGGAGGGAGATCTTAAAGTGCTGGTTGTAATTTTCTTGTAATCCTACTCCCTTTTTGCTTTTATTAGATTCTGTTTCTTGTAGGCAGTAGAATAAACTTTCCTACTTTCTAAGTCGAGTACTGGAGTGTTTTGCCCAGAACCGTAATTGGCAGTGAGCCCTCCCTGCCCTTGTCTCAATCCACAACAGCCTTGCTTATCTTTTTACTCCCATTTCACTGGGGCCGCTGCCATCCTAAAGAGGCTGGGGATGGATGGGGGGCACTGAGCAAGAGACTGTCGTGGTGCTGCTATGCTAGCTGGACCAAACCACAACAACTGTTTATACATGCATACAGGGACCAGCCCCAAGAGAGAGAGATGGAAAACGTTCCTGGGGTCCTGCAAATTAGAAGGATCCTTCGTATTTTGTTACTCCTCAACATATTAAAAAAAAAATATTAGCTGAGAGAGTTTCAAAGTACAGAAATAAATCTTTCAATTCCAGATCATTTATGTCCTTGATCAGCCAATTTGTCTATGACACTTAGTATCTGAACACTCTGTTATTGTACTTGTCCAAAGCAGAGCAACAAGCCAAGTGCTCAAAGCTTTCCATCTGTAATCATGGCCAGTGTGAGACACATGAATATAGACCAAGATTAAGCTGCAGAAGGAGCAAACATCCTGTTCTCCTACCAGCAGCAATGCACTCTCCATTTCCTTACAATCCTTTTGCTTCCCTTGTCTTCCTGCCCATGCAGGCATAACAAATAAACTGCTACGTCTTTTCATTCAGCATCCAATTTAAAATGAAGCAAAAACATAACGAAGTACTTTTATTTTGTGGTTACCAACTTCAAACGTCTCTGTCTTTGTAGAGGGCTTTTGCATGACTCTTCATCACATTGCTTTTTAAGGCAAACATTGATAATTGTTAGCAAGACGACTTTAAGCCTTGTCACTGTTACGGCCAGGTTGTTTTGCTAGTGAAGTCTCACAGAAAGTAAAAGCAAATAAGTCAAATGTGTAACCACTCTATCCTGAAAACAGGCTTTGTTTCAATTGGGTTGTACGCCGGAGCTGTCAATAAAGCAGTGGCTGTCAAGTTCTCCTTTTAGACTATTATTGCAGACTTAATCAACCATTCCAAAGAAATTACAATGTGCTAAAGAAAATAGTAGTAGCAAAAAATCAAATTAGTGTTTAGCCAAGTGAACCTGGATGTTACAGACAGCTGCTGTTCAAGGGCTTAAGTCCATTTAAACCATCTCGCTTGGCTGACCCCAGCACTGTTCTTACAAAACATACACAGCCAGGGGCACGACTACCAGCAAAACTGGAAAAGTTTGGTGATATCAGTACTCCACCTGTCAGGTCACAGCTCATACGCAGTTTGGCATCAGTGATTTTGACCTTCAACTCTTCCGAAAAAATGCCCTGCACAAATTCCCAAATGCCAACAGTTATTTCCCATCTCCATGTTCTCAGAACATGGTATTGACACAGTGCTCATTACTAACACTCGCATGGCCCAGATTTTTTTAGTCCTCTGAGACCAAACTGTAAATGTGAAAATGCTTTCGGATATTCTGCAGAGATCACCTCTGTGCTTAGTGTTCTTTGTTATTTACAAGACACAAGGGTTAAAATTACCTTTCTGATAATTTTTTAAGTATTTAAAAATACCCTTCAGGTCTCTTAAGAAAATCCACCCACCATATGGCAATCACCTGCTTAGCAATTTTCCATCTGCTTTTTATTTCGTACCAGCTTCATACTCTAACAGACAGGATAACATGCTGTCAATGTATGATGCATTTTCATCTGTGTTTTTAAAATTTTAAATCTGATGCAAGATATTAACCCATAGGATTCAAAATAATGAAAGCAAAACGGGTCAGAGGTAAATTCAGATATTATGACTGCTTGTTTAAAAGTAGGACACTAAAAAAACTGGCCGGGCTAAAATCCCTACACAAGATAAAACCAGAACAACTTTCCCACCTCCTCACTCTTCCTTGAGATCATTCTTATGCAGCATTTTGTTGCTACCTAAATAACCACTTGCTTTTGGACTCATCATCACACATGTTCTGCTCCATCAGGAGAAGATAAGAATGAGAAGGGAGAAATGTGCATGGCTTTTAGTCAATAGGGATCCTAAAGCAAAGCCTGTGGTAGGCTCTTCAGCATATCATTAATAAACTCAGTAACAGCAGTGTGAAACTTACTTTACTGTCACTAAAACGTCTCCAAGTCAAAACCTGAAAATTCAGTGTCCAAGGCACATACACATAGGCCTGGAAGTTGAATGAAGCTGATGGAAAGAAAAGAACAATGTATAAAGAATATCAAATCAAATATCAATTTCATATGCCTCCATTTCCAGGCATTGGCAATGCAAAATCTAGTGAACCGTGTTTCCTGACTATAAGCAGCTCCAAGCCAGCCACCAGAGCCTCATCTACTGGGATGAGCTGGAAGAAGGAGAATGTTACTGTACTGTCCTACAACATCAATTGTATCATGTGTGAATGGTCCCTGTTAGAAATGCCTTTGCTAATGGTCTCCTTTAAAGTAAAGCAGAGTTTTACTTTAAAGCTGGGCAGAGTAATCCAGCCCAAACAGAGCAGAGTTTGCAAAGCAGTGGAAAATGAAAAAACAAGTTTAAAAATACCTTAAGCTCCAAGTCTCTTCTACCTACTTGACATTATGTGCTTCTAATACAAAAATATGTTTAGCATTCACCTTTACCCACAAAAAAACCCCTACTAAACTTCCACTGCAAGACTCTCTTTAAGGGAAATAAAGCAATACAGGAAATTCACAATTACTTTTCTATGTTCAACTGCATAAAGGTTTAACATTTCTTCGAAGTTCTCATTCTATCAGCAGTCTCACTAAAGTGCAGACTACAAATATCAGTCTACATAGAGATGAATTTCAAAGGAAGCTGCAAGCATCTGTCAGCATGGTTTGGCTAGATTTAACAGCACCGAAGGCCTCTGAAGCCAAGCAGGACATAACACAGATTACATGCAAGTAAAAGCTGGTCTTGGATTTTTCTGAACTAGTAAGAGAAAAAAGACTGGTGACCAACAAGACTCTTTAAAACTGCTATCAGAACAAAAAACTCTCTTGAAGTTGTAGCATCAGTACTTTGAGTTACTGAGGATAGATTCCAGAAACACTAATAGGTCACAGTTGAAATCTAGGGCTAAAACTGAAATTCATTCCCTTTCCTAAAAAGTACAGACAAACCTGAGGTACAGTCAAATAGTATCAAAACTTTGTGGGTTATCGAATTCCTTTGCCTTTCAAATACGTATATTCAACCACTGTACATTGGTCAAATGGTCCATTTACATGCCTGGGAGACTAATGGCAAGAGAGTATTGCTTTCTTAACACTTCAGCTTTTCAGAGATGCCATGTGTTTGCTAAAAATATTTAACAAATTTCTGTTAATAAACCATAAAACCAAAATAACTTGGCTGCAGTGGCTCTATCACAAGACTTGTCCATCGCCACATACAGGTGACCTAAGGTTTATGAATGTACTTCAGGATGTAAATTTCATGAAGAAGTATTTTCCCCCCAACTCCCCCGGCACAACTTTACTTAAACATCGCTGCTATCTAAGCAACTACAAAAAAACTTCTTTGGTCTAATAAGCAGATTAAAGACAGTAGGTCAGATTCCAATTTTAACTGAGATTTAGCTTTCTACTATCTGTAAAACAAATGAACCATTCAATGATGACAATATTTTATTTTCTGGAAAGTGTAATCAACCTGTGGTAGAATATGACCCAGAGTCATATTTATAATTTATTTCACTATTTGGAAAGATAGTATTACTTCTATTGATTCTGACTTCATGTATCTTAGGCCAAAAATCTGGGTAAAGACTCACTGACTACAGGACTTTTATCTGAGAAGAGTATAAATTGTTTAGAATAAACTTTTCAGAGAAATCATCTTTTTCAGGGAGTTCCTGTTGCAGATGATGTCTCAAATCTTGACTAGAATTTGTTACTACAACAGAATGGCCACACAGGCCCAAGCAGTGCTATTAACCCAGGCCACTTCTCCAGGGTTCATCTGTGCAAGGCTGGAATACTCACTGGTATGTGGTGTGCAGCACCTCACATGCAGCACATATCCTGTCAGTTTATCACAAATAAGGAAGGCTGTTAGTCTTTTTAAAATTAAAAAAAAAACCAAACCCAGATAAATCCAAATCAGTTCAAAACTGACCCTGAACATATGGACTTGTTTGGTTGGCTATCCTTTTTCTGATGTGCAAGGATGCAAAAAGAGAGATGAACTGGATAACACTGTGTAGCATCCTTGTAACAGTATGTAGGTTAATCATCAAGAAGCTTGCCATAAGGAGAACCTTGTGTGTTTATGGGAAGGTAGAGCAGCTGCTAGCAAGCAGCTGAAGTAGATTTGAATCCTGGCAGTATAGGAAAACCATGAAGAGAAGAGAATAGTGAAAGACAGATGGAAGGATTCAAATGCAGCTAAAGAAAGTCTGGTAGGGGAAAAAAAAAAATCAGTAGTTGAGAAGAAAACATAAGAAGAAAAACAGGAGGAAAAGTCTTGTGGCAAGCAAAAGTGGACAACAGCAGTAAAATAGCATAGTCACACACTGGGAATAAACCACAATAAACAGAAAGAACACTAGGTTGGAGGAATGACCCAAAGCATAAGAAAAGCATAGCTAGCAGTACAGGTTCTCTTTACACCATATGGATTTTTAAACCTATCAATGCAAAGCAGGCAGGCCAGAACAGGGACTTGAAAGAAGAACCAAGTGCAGGTGACATCCTTGCTAAAATCTATGGGTTAATACAAAAAAACCCCTTGAGCACTTTTTAATGTAGCACCCTATTCCACTAATACCAGGGATTTGGCAACAGTTAGGTTGCATCCCTTCACTGCAGAAGTGGTTTAATTTGAGGTTGTAACAACAAGGTAACATAAAGACTCTGACTTTCTCCTCCAAAAGAAATAGTGGCAAGCAGCAATCCTATTGTGCTTTGTTGTTGCATAATTGTTAAAGAAATGCTTTCCGATGCCCTGTGAGAGGGGGTACTATCTCGAAAGCTCAAAGGGATTGTTCATTTGATCACTAAGCACAGTGTTATTCTAACCACTCATGCACACAGAGAATGCCTCTGTTCTTACGTTCCCCTGGGAGTTGAGATCATCTGAGATATGTCGGCTATCACATACAGAGGCTGAGGTAGAGCTGCTGGCAGGACATTTTAAGCGAAGGATTTTTACAGACCTGGATTTTCATGGCTGCATTTTCAGGCAACAGTTGAATTTGCTTATCACTGTGCTAATTTAGAAGGTGTAAGTATACAAGCAAACCTTTACTTAAGGATTTCAAGTTTGAGAACTTGCGTGTTAAATGCCAAAGCAGTTTTAAGAATGACAAAATAGCTACAGATATGTTTCTAATCCCAGATCCATCTGTCTCTTCCTCAATCCACGGGCAGAAATCTGCAAGTGCATTTGATCTGAGGCTCTCAGTAGAAGTTGACACTAACACGTTAGACAAAAGACAAAAAAAACCCCACTCCAAAATCAAAGGAAAACCCCTACACTCAAAACTGAAGCTGGGCACAAAGATAACGTAATTAGCAAAGAATAACGTTACTCCATACTCTCTTGTCCTACCACCTCCTAAGAATATGTGTGAGTTTGTATTTCTGACCTCTTAAAATATGCTTTACAACATTCCATTCAGGTCACTAAGATAGTCTCGTGATTCGCTTCAATCATTCTTGTTTTGTTGAAAACATTAAATTATTAGTAATCTCAAAAAATGAAATGCTTGGCCTTTTACCCATATATATAAAAAAATTTAAAAAACAAAACCAAAACAAAACAACCGACCACAAACCACTTCTGATTCATTTCACTTTAGCACAGGTAGCATATAGGCATGAACTTGAATTGGTATGACCTGCTAAAAATCTACAGAAGGCTGAAGCACTTTCCAACTTATATCTGAGACAAGGAAATTGCCTATCTGTCTTCACTGTGTGCACTCTACTGTTCTCTGAATTAACACATGAACCAGCCTAGATCTTGCTAGGAATTAAATGGATGTATCTACAGTGTATGAAAGGACATAAATATGTCTTAGAAAATTCTCCCGCCACCTGAGATATAGTCTTTTTTTTTTTTTCCTCTCTCTCTTGAAAACAGGGCTAACTAGCATGATTCCTTAATTTTTGTGTAGAAATAATATCCTTAAAATAAATGTACTGTTGTAACCATGATATTTTAAGGAGGTCTGAAGGATTCTAAAAACCTACACTTCACGCAAATAAACTGCCATTTTCAGAAAGGTGTGACCTCGTTAAAACTTCCACAACCAAGAAATATTAGGATATTTCACTCAGGTAAAAATGTCACTATTTTGCAGATAGTTTTTCTTTTAATATTCTAGGACAAAAAAAATTTGCACCTTTCCAACATTCTTACTGAGGATCTCCAAATCAAATCCCTTTTAATTCTCTAGCTAAAAAAGCAAATTAAACACCTAAACAAAACCATCACGAGGATCAAATATTTCTATACTTCCTCAATTAAAAGAAATCTGTAAAATCAAAGGGGTGACATTTTTATTTAAATAAGAATATTTGAATTATGAATCCGGTTCTTAAAAATGAAGTCTCTGTGTTGCAGTGCTGCATTACAACTATGTCAACATGAGCAGACTAATAGAGATGGTGGAGAAAATGCTCTAATTTATATAACTTCCTATGTCCAAAGAGCTTATAATATTCAGCCTTTTCTCACACTTCAATCCTGATAAAGAACATGATTACAACTCTCTAAAGAACACAGGGAGCTGACCAGAAAAGTCAGATATTGGTAAATGTCAGTAGCAATTTGTTACAAAGAGGAGGTCGGGAGTCAGGAGCACTAGCCAAAGCAGTGTGGGATTTTAAGTACCGTGCTGATTTCAAAACACTGACTTCTGCTTTCTTGAAGAGGCAGCTCTGCATGCTTTCTTTTTCTCATTTTCTTTTTACTGGAATCTTGAAAATAACTTACAAGAACATTCAGACTCATAAATCTCATCATAAGTACCTTAACTTTAGGCAGAGCTAAAAGGGGTCCTTCTACATTAGAACTAAGAAAATAGACTAGAAACGGCCTCATGTTTTCACTGTGGGAGACATTTGTAATGAACACATATGCTAAACAAATAAACAAAAAACCCCAAACCGAAACATGAGTGGGAAAAACGTAACTCGGGAGCCAGAAAGACATTTTTCACCCCTTAGAGTTCTTTAGAATTGAAATAATGATTAGAAGTCAATATAAAAGATTGATGAGGAGAAGGGCTGGAAAGAGAAATACTTCAGACATTTGCCCTCAAGAAGCATTCACTAGCAGAGCTATATTGGTACAGGTACAACATCTCAATTGTAACTTTCTCCAGAGCAGAAATGGCATTCAGAGAGGGTGCTAATGAAGCAGACTTCTAAATAGAATAATTGTGCTGTTGTGATTCTGCTACCGAGTTTTCCCAAGTAGAACAGGCTTTACCCTGCAAAAGGCAGAGGAAGTACATGCTCTGAGAAACGAGAATTGCCTGTAATGGATGCAGAGCAGCTTTCTCTCATTATGTTTATATTCTTCCTATTATGTTTATAGATCAATAGCTCTAGTGTGGTCCTAGTTCTCGACAAAGTGCTTCTGCAGTATGAATAATAACTGAAGTAATGCTAGAAATGAGTCCAAAACACTGTAGCAATAGAGGAAAGAAAGTCATATGCACCATGGAAATAATTAGAGTGGTTAAAAAGGAAAAAGAACTCCTAAGCATGCATGCATTTAAAAGTGTCACCTCCTGGGCTGCTTGCTTTCAGAAAATTCTGTTAATTAGGTTCAACCCCACCCTCCTATCCACAGCCTGAAAACAAGGCAGTAAATACAGATTACTGCCATCAGGTGAGAACAGATTTTGAAACAGAAGACATATTGATTGTATGGAAACAGAGGTAATATCTTTCTGCTGGAGGCCAGAGGGATCTGTTACAGAGGAAAAAGGGGATAACAATTATTTTTGATCAATATAAGCCCAGATCCACCAAAATATCTATGTCAAAATTTAGATCGTGTTTCAAAGTGTTAAAGTATATTCCTAATTCTGCAGAAATCTATGGAAGTTCTTCTGTTTAGTTTCACTTATTATTGTCCCTTTGTAGGCTGTGCAGTTTGCAACGATGTTGGCCAGTCACTGGTCCCTCACAGAAAAGACAGAGTGATTGGTGGAAAAAGAGGAGGGAAGCTTTCATTTCTCAGGAGGCCTCGATGGTTTTTGGTTGAGGATTTTATTTCAGCACGGATTTTGAAAGAAATTTCCTTTCAGGCCTTCATGCCACAATTATATATTTTGAAACAGAGCAGTAAAATTCTTTCAAGAAATTTTGGCAAATAAACTGAAATGAATGAACTTTCAGATTTTATATTTAATGCTGAATAGAGTATTCAGACTGAAATTAGGCTTGCTGTCTAATTGCTACCTACACATCTTGAGTCCACTTAATCCTATTTTGTAAGAGATTTCCCGTGTTGAAAAATGCAGACACAATGCATTTGTTTCCACAGTAATAAAATCTGGAGACCAAACAACAGGATCTTGTGGTCATTTTAAGTAATGGCCAGTTGATATACAAAATGGAACGTGACAAAGAACAGCCTGAAAAAAAATAAAAGGTAACAGAATAACACCACTTGTGTGGCAAAGTCCTGCTCATACTACAACCTTACCTCACAAAAATGACATGCTGGAACATTTTAGACCTCATGAATAGATGAAGTAGGAGGCAGCCAAACCATAACATGTCTAAAAGTAATTCCACACGAAAAGGCTTTGCAAACAATTCAGGCCACTCACCATAGTAAGTGTGAAAATTGTACTTAAAATTTTTGCCCTTCAGTTGACGTATAAAGTTATCAACCCACTTGTCTTTGGGTTGCCAGACATCTGTAGACAAGAAAATGGAAGTGTCTTTCTGCCTGAGGCTGCCTCAGCAGCATGCAGGATCTCTGATGCAAAAAAGACTTCCTCAAGCCTCCTAGTTGAGCCCAGGGCTCCTCATACCACAGACTGAAGATCCATGCATACCCCCCAGTAGGAACTCAGGTACAACCACAGCATGTCTGTGTAGAAATTTGTAGATTTACTGTGCTGAAAAAGCAGGAGGTCTGGTGTAGATAAATCAAAGCAGATAGAATCACCACATCCTGATAAACATTCAGGGAAGCCCACTTATTTCAAGGAAGGAATAGTTTGTCAAATGTTAAGTACCTATTTCAGAAGCATCAATATTTTCATCTTGTCTCCACCGAGTTCAGTGAAACCAAGTTTATTCATAGTAACGTTGTGTGGTGCCTTAGTTAGGTGTTCCAACCTATCACTTCTGTTTCAAGACTATATTCAACCACTTTTCCACAAGCTAAGGTTAAAAAAAAATCCTATTACAGCTCTTTCAGAACAGAAATGAGAACTCTTTTGAATTTCATTTATCTGTAGCCAGTTTCTATTGAAGTCACTTGGGATAAACAAAGATTTAGAAGTATTTTTGCAACACAATCCATATATGTGTTTGTTTAAACAACTGAGTTTAGTCTTTAAAATAGTGTTCGCTCCTCCAGTCCTCCTTGTCAGCCCTGCCAGGGACATTGTTAGTTTTCCATGGCTAATATCACACACAGCAGAAATTTTAATATGCTACAGCAAGAAGGATCAAAAAGGGAAAAAAAGAAATTCACAATAGATGAGTCACCAGAAATCCCTCAGACTAATTTAAGGTTCCTGTTTACATGGAGAAACTTTATATCCAATAGAAAAATGATTCCTTCTAATTAAGTGGGAATATTAAAAGGCCTAGAGAAAGTCAAGCTTTTAACTGGCAACAGGAACGGGAAACATAGGGAAGGCTCTAGAGAGAGAGCCTGCTCTGAGCAGCATTGAAAATAAAGAACAGTATTATCATGGGTGTTCTCTGCTCCTTGCAAGGCTTGTAAGCAACTTCAGTCTTGTCACCACCAGGATGTTTCGGTACAAGTACCAGTGTGTGCACACCAGTAAATACTAGTCCTTTTCAACTTTATTTTCCTCATAAAAAACAGATCTCAGATGTGAATTTCTGCTCTGTGCCTCCTTGTCAGCACTAAAAAGGATACATATCACACCCATAAAACTGAACTATTGCACAAGTGCTGCCCAGCTATGTTTTTAAAGGAGTTAAGCCAAACCACAGCCAGCCTTCTGGAACAAAAGCATAACAGAAAGCCATAGCTTCAAGTATGGGTTGGATTCACTGCCCGACATGATCCCAGAGCCCTGGAGCTATGAAGCTCCAGAGAGACGGGAGCACCAAGGGGAAGCCAACAGATGCCAAGTCCTGCAAATTTTCATTCACTTATTCAAAAGCTCTGTATTACTTCTTGCTTTTAATCTCCACCACCATTGGATCCATTCTGAGTCTTGCAGACCCAGTTGCAAATGGCAGACATTAGGCTGAAGCACAATTTAGATTAGCTGAGCAAAGACATTAAAAAAAAAAATTGCTAGTCACCACCAAAACAGGTTTCATGGGATGCTTACAATATGCTTTGTTATCTGCTTTCATAATCCTTTCATGGTGTGCTTACTGTTGCTTTCCTCAGTTTTCCTCTCCAGAGCTAGGCCCATCACACGCCAAGCTTGATATTCTTGCAGAACTGCTGCTGGATGAAAGGATGCTGCTACAACGCTTCTCTTGCTGCCTTTCCACACTCTTCAGGCAACAACTTCAATGTAAGAAAATCAACAGCTCTTTTTAATATCCAGCCCACTCTTTTAATGTTGGAAGAACAGATTGATGGATTTTTTATTTTTAGGCTTATCTCACTACAGTTTTTGCCAAAGTACATAGAACTAATTACAACATGAGATTTAAATAGGGACATGAGTGGGAAGTACCACTGGGAAATCCAAGACAGACTTTCCAAGGCCCATCTGACATTCGTGACAAGGAACCGAAATTTCACCTGATGAGTAGCACACAGGATGGGAAGCACCAAATTAATACTGACCTACTGTGTTTATGAGGGCAAGATGTGTACCTCTGTATCCCCTTTTTGCCCTCATTTCTGCCTTTGCATTCAGACAAGAAAAAAAATCTAGGTCAGCATCTCTCTCTCATAGCACGTGCTATAGGCAGCCTAATGAAGCCCAATCACACCATCAGAGGTAACGATGGGAGCTGGACCATCAGCAGTGTGCTTCTTTTTAACCAATATAACTAACCACTGAAAGTCTGAAGAAAATTCATTGTTTTTTGTGCAATTCTTGCAAAAGAACATTACTCTGGCTCAAATCAGCTATTATGGATTTGATATAGGAACTATCCAATGAAATTCCACGTTTCTTATTTGCAGGAAGCCAAAGTAGGCGGCTTTCATATTTTTTAAAGACAAAAAGATTATCAACCTCAGCTGGTCTCTCCGTATTCTCCTAACATATTGTACAAAAGCTCATTCTGGTTCTGTCCTAGCCATTGCATTAAAAAGTCAGTCACATCGTAATTAAACTTTAAGAACATCTGTTTCAGCTAACACGACAGAAGAGCGGTTGGCCCACAGAGGACTATTTTGCTGCTTCTTTCACTCAAACCAGAACTGAGCATTTATTCAGCCTCACTAAAACTGGAAATGGGACAACAGCAACATCCCAGCTACTTTCCCCAAAATAAAGATCTTTCAGAGGCGCTTTTTAATTCACTTACAGATAAAATCCTGCCTTAACCAAACTGGATGGTACATAAGCATCAGTGACGGAGAACACTAAGGACTCTGTTTCTTCTACGCAAACAGAATACTGTCCTGGGCTGCAGCCTGCAAAGATGACAAAATACACTAGGAAAGGAGTAACTTGTTTTCATAGCTAGCTAATTACTTGAAGGCCTTATACCAACACCCAGTAACACGTGGCATTAGACCACCCATAGCCATCCTCACTTTTACAATCAGCTACAATGTGTGCTCTGGATAACAATAGCATGGAAAATGCCTATTGTGCTTCCCCCATCTCACATACAGACTCACTGAATAAACAAGGGGAAAAAAAATCAGCAGATCCTGTACACTGTATAGCAAACATTAAAATAATGAATATGTCATTTATTATACAGTTGTGGTGCTGATTAATTACAGCAAGCACAGTCCAACAGCCCTGCGCTGCTGAAAATGCAGCAGGCATCATTGATTCAGGTCCTTGTCTACAATAACAAATCTAGTAACTCCAGCCTCTACGAAAGAAGAAAAATCCAAACCTCTGTTATGCATGTAGCTTTCATGTGGTATAGAAGAGAAAAAAAAAAAAGAAAAATCATACCAGATCAGACCTGTTAAAACATCCCTAAGTGCTTGTGCCCTAATTTTGTGTCAAACATCAGTGCCATGCTGGAAGTATCTTATGTATTTAGAGGCTACTGTAGAATAGTACATTATTTATAATGGTAAATTAACTTGTTAGGTGTCCAAGAGCTACTGTAACTGTTTAAAACATTAGATGGCTGCCAGAAAAAAACCACGTTTGAATGTTATTGTAATAAAAGAAAAAAGTCCACAAAAATGAGCCATAACCATACCAACCACAGAACTAACATAAAAAATGCAAACATGTGTACTTTAGAAAAAGCTTCAAACCCTAAAATAACAACAAAAACACCAGCTGGCTAACTGCTGCCTTGGAAATCCTGTGGGTCTCTTTCCACTACAGCAGTTCTCTGATCTTTGGCTTCTCTTGTCCATATTGTCCAAATGTAAACTACACATTATTTGCAAAAAGCTGTTTAGGATACACAAGATCTTATAAGAACAGAGTTTCATCCCTTTCCCCAACCACAAAAAAAAGCTTTAGGTTGTCATAAAAAACTGACCAAATAGAGAAAGCTGTGAGCATTCCCTCTGACATGAAATGACTGCACAAAAAAATGCCACACGTGGGGTTTTTTATTAAAATGTAAATCTGTTCTTTCCATATCAGAAAGTTAACCTAGTATTGCTGCTGTAAATGATTTTCACAAACCAGTGGTCTCTGGATGGAAGCACACAGGCCAAGCCTTGCAAGAAACTAGGAAAGAAATGGTAAAGAAAAGTGGAAATACATGGACAGTTGGAAAAAACAGAATCATTACTTAGCTTAGAAAAACTCCAGGAGACTAAGTTCCCCCATTCACCCCTCACGCAAGGGGTAATAACTGCATCATGGCAGTAAATTGTCTTAAAATAGATGTTATTATCTTGCCACATCGATTTTTTTCATACAAGTCTGTCATTATTCTGCATTAAAGTCATAGCTTGTGTCCCACAATTGATTATGTTTACAAAGAGAGAAGCTTTCCAGTAAGAAGGTCAATGAACTACAGTAACCCTCAGCTTTTAGCAAGCTCCTGACAGGACTGCATCACTTCCTGATAAAGGCATCCTACAGCCGGGAGCTGCTAAATGCCTTCCAGATCCTCCTTTTGCATTCTGTCCCCTCCCCGTTTTAAACAAGGATCCAAAAGCATCACTCATGCTTACTGAGAGAAATCCATACAGATATAACACACAATCATATGCATTCCCACCTTGTAAGTATATTCTGTACAACTACTTTATTTATAAGCAATTTAAACTGACTATTATTCCTGGAGAATGGGCTTTATGTACCATCATTAAATCCCCAAAAACAAACCCATCACCCCAAAATAGTTATCCGATACACAGCATCTAAAAACTCCTAGGTGTGGAGATGGTGGAACTGCAGCAACTCTCGTCCTACCTTGTTGAGTGAGGCCGACAGTGAGCATGACTACATCTGTCAGGGGTTTACAGATGGAAATTCGACGGAGACACAAATTCTTCCCCCTGCATGGGGTTATAAAACTATCCACAGGACATTCTACGTAGCACACAGCAGCAGGCATCAGCAGAAGTAACGAACCAGGGTCAGCCAGGGTCGCCCTGTAATCATGTTGAATGTGCAGTTTCTAGCTATATGCCTGAGCTCTTCTTACAAAAAGGTAACTCAGGATGTACTCAGTACTACAATTAGAAACTGCAGAATGATGGGTGGTGCTGTGTTCAGCGTTGCTTTGCCACACTTATAACAGAGTTTACCTCCTGTCTAGTGAAAGGAAAAAAGGCCCTACAATTCTGATCTTTTCCTTTAGAGGAAAAAAGAAGAGTTTGTTTCCCCCTTTTTATAAAAACAAAACACCACCACCAAACCCAAATGACAACAAGAAAAAATCAACACTCACAGTACACAATCAGCCACACAGTGTGGATCACCAAAATGCACAAAGCCACAAAAAATCCACGACCACATCTGCAGATATAATTTTAGACCTGATCTACTAGGTAGAAATAGAATTTTCCTGTTTAAGAAGATCAAGTCTTGTTGTATTTTGTAAAGTAAGAACACTTTGACTTTACACTGCTATCAGAATGGGGAATATACTGTCAAAATATTACAGTTCCCCCACAGAGAAATTTTATGATGGTTCAACCTGATGGGAAAAAAAAGCTTGAATAAAAAGTTGCATTTGTCCTTTTCTATGTTAATGCAATATGAGATTGCACCAAAGGAAGGTCCAATCCTCGTAGTAGTTAGAATGACAGGCAATTTGTCCCCTTGCTTTTGCCTTACAGTTGTAGTTTAGCAACGGACCTAATAAATCTCTGAAAATCATCTCGGGAAGTAAGGCCAACAGCCACCTCCTGATCCATTCCTTTAAACACACTCTACCAGGCAATATTCTTCTCTCTCTTGGACTGAGGTCATTCACGATCCCTTTCTGACTACATACTGGTTCCAACAGAGACCATGTTGACTACGTGCAAGTTCAACAGAAGTTCACAGCGAGTAAGACATTCTAGTTCCACAACACAGACGCATATTCAGTATATATCAGACAACAGAACTCTGTTGGGTGTTACAAGAAAATCCTTTCAAAAGACCAACAAAACTAACTCTTGTTAATTCAGAATTTCACAGTTACAAGTACCATTACTGTACAGACTAGATTTCTTTTATCTCCTATATCGTTACCCTTCTGCTCCACTTCTTCACTCTATCCTTTTCTAGAAAAAGCTCATCACCTTTGAGAATTAGCTCTCTGAAACACAAAACATACCTGACTTTGGGTGCTTGGTAAAGCAGCTGATACAATGTGGCTTCATTGTTGGTAAGGATACTTTCAGCTACAACCCAGTGTGAAAAGAAATATTAATGAAAAATGAAAAAAAAAAACCCCAACCTTCCGGAATGGTAATTCCCAAATCCAATTCATATGAAGAAAACTAAGACATCCATCTTCACACACAACAGTCCCTCATAGCAGTGGATCAATCCTTACCTGCATCTACAAAGAATACTATTGGGTGTAGCAGACATGAGATAGATACCCATCAACACTTGGTTCTTTAGCACCACAACATTTCAATCAATGTTATTGCCTCCAAAACTATACCCAACTGATAGTGACTGTAGAAATTGCACTCACTCTGGGAGCAAGTATTTTTAAAAGAAATATTGAAATTGCAAAAGTGCTGTGCACAGCTCACTGGGATCTCTTCTAGAGAACAATCTCTAGTAACTGCATCCATTCACTGTCCACAGCACAGAGAGTTCCCTTTACCTGAAAAATCAGAGTCACCTGGTGCAAGGCAATACTAACCTTGGAGAGGGGGGAGACATGGGTACAGCAAGAGATTTCTGTCTCTGCTGCCAGAGAGCCTTTGACCTGTCAGCCGGGGCACTCTGGCATCCCAGGGCCTAGGAGCTGCTGCCACCGGGTGGCTCAGGGAAGAGGGACAGCCGGCGCTGTCAGGGGGACCCGGCTCCTCCCGGCACAAAAGGCAGGCAGAAGCCACGGTGGGAGTAGCGGGGATGCTCCCTTTTCTGAAAGGGGGAGCTCAGTGACTGCCTCGGTGGGAACTGCCTGCTCTGCTGCCTGTCCTAACCCTTCTGTAGGAGGTAGCATTGTCCAGAGAAAGCTGGGGAAAGTGGTCGTTGCCAAAAGTAAACAAGGTGCAGACAATAGGGCATCCACTTGAAGGGAAGGCTGTGGTGCCCTCACTCAAACAGGCTAGAGGTTACTTAAAGTTCTTCAGATGAGAGAATCCAGTCAAAGCTGAAGTTATACATTAACCACCTCCCAGTGTGTACTTGATGCCTGTTATAATTAGCATCATTGGGGAAAAAGAAAGTAATGAGACAGCTTGACATAGAGCAAGTTTAAGGGATAATAACTGAGCAAGGCCTGTAATCTAATCATTTAAGTCCTAAGACAACAAATAACTCACCTGGGGAAAACTGTTTCAGGCTTATCATTTATCCCCTATGAGATGAACATCTTAAGAAATTTCCCAGAACTGCAGGGAAAAGCAAGTATATAGAAAAATGTCATTCCTAGAGACATGAAACTTGTGTCTGTCGAAATTTTCTCCCTCTCAGGGAGTCTCACACTAAAGTGTTTTAATTTGCACCTTCAGTTCACTTTGATTTCCTCACTTGAGTAGGCTGAAAAAGATGACAGATTCAATTTGCACCGTATTTCCCCTTCCCCCCCACCCCCATTTTGATCTAATCTTAAGAAGAACAAACAAATCAGACTTTCACTTGTGACGCAGTTAAAAGGGTTGATATAAGACAGTACAGTCTGACTGGTTTTAGAGCTGACAAGAAATTTTCCTCTTTGTGGTGCCAAGTTATTAAAAGTTGATCATTGGCTTACCTTAGATAAGCAGTTATGTTCACAGATTTGGAACACTGAAATGTTTAGCAATTTCTTAGTAAATCATTAGCTTTAAACATGTGGTGCACTGCATGATCGACCTTCTGAAATTCATAAAGGAGTTTGTTCATAAAGGGTATGGATCTCTGGATGGTGATTTTAAGCCTACCAATAATGAATTTCATGGGTTTTAATTCTTATTTTTAAGTTCACAATCCCCATACAGATCACATGTTTGACTAACTACTGGTTTAGCTCACTGGCATGTGGGGCTTGTGATAAAAAAATAGAAAGTTTAAAAGCCTGAGATCTTGCTGGTAGAAAGAGGCAAGCAAAGGTCTCTGCGCTTTTCTGTCTCCATCCTTCTCACTGATCGGAAACCAGAGATCTGAACTGAGAAAGGACACAGTTTGAGCTGCATATTACATAGTGCCATGGGTCTCTATAATCAGCAACAGTGGATCTAGTGTAAATAACTGGTGGAGTAGATGTATAGCAAATGAGGCAATAGCCTCACCACTGAATTAATAAAGTTGAAACCTAATAAGTCCACTTGTGGATTCTTCAGATACTAGAATTATATGATCAGCGATGGAAACATTAATACCAGGAATTCTGACTCATGTGCCAATCACACTACATTATCTCATTGAGGAAAGCTGATTTTAAACAAAACCAGTTTAAGTGGTCACAGGCATTGTTTCCATACCTAGTAAAAAATACTAATTCATTCTACATTCCTTTTCAACCTTAAAAGAAAAAAACTCCTTACTGTATTCAAAAACACTTGACTCATCCTAAAGTCTTTAAGCTAGTCAGCCTTAATAAAATCCACATGACTTCTGCAGATCCTGAGTTTCCACTCAGAACATAATGGAGCTAAATAGTATACCAACTGATAAACTTTCAGCCTTGCCCTCACCCTCCCTTCATTAATGATAGATGATTGTCTTTTATCAGAGTTCTACCAGCATAAAATCAACACAAAGTTGGAATAATATAGTTTGCTTGTCTCTCAAATCTTAATGCAGAAGAAAAGGCCAAATACAGCTTTCAGAGCAAATAATTAAACTATCAGCAAAAATGTATATGGAGAGTGGGGTGGGACTAACAGGCAACTATCAAGAGGAGCTCATCTGACATTAAGACCTCCAAGTATCCTCAAAAGTCGTCTCTTTTTAAGAGTCTTGATCTCTTTTTATTTTCTTCTTGGTCTTTTCCTCCACCTTTCCAGGTCTCTGCAGAACAGTACGGCCCATACTCAGGTGTTACACATCAAGTAGATCACAAGGACTTAGCATGAACTCTCTTCAAAACTAACAGATCAATTAATATTTTCCAGTTGTCTGAGTAACTTACCAAATACTTCATTATCTTCTGAAGATTGCTGTGTTAGTCTGGCTGCTTTTGGACTCTCTTTAGCAGCTTCCTCCACCTTAACTTCAGCATTCTGTAAAATAAACATTTCTTCAAGTTAGGTCTTCTTTTACAGTTATCAACAAGAAACATTCTTCAAACTTCTTAATTATACACACATTACATTCTTAATGAATACAGAATCATTAACATAGAGGGTTTTGGTAACTTTACTGGAGAGATATATATATATGTGTAATTTTACAAAATATTGAGGGGAAAAAAATCTTAGAAAACACAGATTGTTTTGAGTATTATAATCTGACTAGAGGACATAAAACGGAGAGCTAGGGAAGACATCTAAATAAGATAGATCTTAAAAACCATGACAGACTTGAAAGGTTCCACCTTTCCACTGCCTATTTCATTTTCTTTCTATTGACACCTTTCATTGTTGACTTAGTGAAACTAGGGATCAGAAGAGTGCAGAACTATCTCTCCTTACAGAGTAAAGGTTAAGTGAGCTAGAGTGAGCTTAGGAGCAGTCACCTTCACTTCTTTACCCAACTCGTATACTTAACTGCTCAAAGCAGAAATAATTCTCTGTTTCTCAAATACACCTGGCAATCAGCTACCTGGTGTCAGACTGGGCCCAAGAGAGAAGTCCACAGCTTCAGCACTAAAAATTGCCAGGAGTTAAAGTATTTCACTCCCTAGCTAGAAAAGACTGAAGAAAAACATAACCTGTGAAACACTGAGGTTTTAAATATTTATATTGCTACTAAAGAAAAAAATAACTCACATTTTCAAAATCTTTTCCTTTGGTACTTAAGAGAAATGCATATGCAAGCTTGTAGCAATGCAGACAGTAAACTGCATGTGCAGTTAATTGTTGAATGATGGATATGAAGTGACAGATGTAATATTACTGAATAGAGCTGACTAAGAGTCGAGGAAGAAAAAAGGAGAAATATACTATGCCTGGCTCTATTCAAGCACGTGCTCATTTAGAAGACTTTGTGTGATGTTTTGGACAAATTACCCTTGTACAATTTATAAATTTTGACTTACATTTATGAAAATGCTTCCCTACAATCTGTCCATGAAAATTACTGATTCTGTCTTTGGAAACATAGCACACTTCCAAACTCTATGTGGTCTTGTATTTCCCCTTATTAATAACTAAGCAGAAGATAGAAGAAGACAGGTAAATTAAGTCTGTCAACCCCTCTATGGAGCACAAGAGTAGAAATTTGAGGCACAAAAATCCAAGAGAATTTGAAGCAAGACAGCAAGATTTGCCATAAAAATGAAAAAGACCAAGGAAGCTTATTAATGTCATGTAGCAGCAGATGAAAGTTACAGAAAGCAGAAAGAACACGAAAGAAAGGAGAAATTGGGCTTCAGAGGAAAAAACACTTACAGAAGAGAAAAGATTCTGCCCTCCCTCAAGGCACAAGCCTGAGGATCCCATGCAGAAAACCCATCAGCTACGTATGTCTAAAAGCTGAGGAGACAAGTCACTTAATAGATGCTCACCCCAGTTTGGGTTAACAAGCATCCCTTGGAGGGACTCAGTTGGAAACCATCAGTGGCTATATTGGGAGACAACTTGCTTTGGGTGAACAACTTTGTGATCAGCACAAATACTTAGGTCCTGTCCTCACAGATACCATTTGTAAGTTGTGAAGTCACACAGTTTGCAATGCATCAGGTGCTGCCCTCACACTCAAGGGACACATGGCAAGGTCCACAGGATCTGTACTGGTTTACAGAATCATCTGTGTGTTGAGGACACTGATTCAGTAAGCTGCACACTGTAGTTGGGTTCTCCATCCTGTTTCAGCTGCTCTACAGTGAGTGGCAACTCTACTACATCTCCTTTGTATTAAGATAACAGCCTTCAACGCTGAAAAAAGAAGAGGACACCTGCTACAGCAGAGTGACCCAATCCCAAAGCAAAAAGCCACTAAAACTTCTGTCAACATGGATGAGAGAAAATTCATACAATTAGATGATTAAACCAAGTTCAGGGCTTTCCCAAATTGCTCTAGCTATTTGCTCTAGGTTTTGTAAAAGTAGTGCTCATTAGCTCAATTTTCAAACATATTCCATCATATTTACTGGACGGTAAAGTTGGTGGTACAGGAGAGATTGCTGTTCCTTGTGCTCTCCTTCCGCTTAGGAAACAGATGAAAGTCTGTCACCTGCTGCAAGGTATCAAGAATTGTGGCACCAAAACACTATCCAACAGATACTCAGCTGTTTCTGTGAAACAAGTTGTCACTCCAAGTTCTTACTAGGGGAATGTTCACATCCCGTACTTTAAAAACGGTTTTGGCAGTCTGAGGCAAAATAGAAAAACTGAGCCCTAAGATATTTTGGTTCAAGTTAAATCACTGGAAAGAACTACACAGCAGCTGTGCTATATCCTCCCTGGATGAGCCACAATGTTGATGTTGACAGATGTCAGCTCCAAGATGTTGACAGGAAAGTTGTGCGATGTATCAGCCTAAAACATGACAGTGCATGGTTGGACGTAAATCCACTTGGCATGGTTTCTTACAAAAAACAAAACTTCAGAAAGATTTCTTTTGCTTTATTATTTGCACTAAAAAATGTACATGACATTATTACTGGCATGTCTAATATCCAATCTAATATCTAATACAAGAAAAATCACTACAAAAGAACAATCAATTGTCCAGATGCTCTACAACAAGTTCTGTTACAACACAGCATTTTAAAAGGCAATATTTAGCCTGTTGCTTAATTCTTTTTTCCTAAAAATTTTTAAGTGCTTCATTCCTTCCAATAAATAGAAAAAGTGAAAACAGATTCCCTTACATTGCTTGAGCTTTGTCAGGAGAGATTATTCACCTGCAGTTATAAAGTGCTCCGCAAAATGCATCTCCCCCACCAGCATAAACTGGAATTTGAGTCACTTCTTGAGATGAAATAGGCATTCTCAATGTGCTTAGAATCTTCTCTGAACTAAGGCATCCAAACCTGTACTTCAGAAAAAGTGAGGATGTGCCCTACTCTGCAGGTGTTCTGACATCTTGAGTGAAACCACAGAGCACCAAGATCACTACCAAAGCACAGTGGAGTTGCATTTCTTACATGAACTAGGCCATTCTTGTTCCAAGATACCATAAAACACTTAAGTAGCAAGACAGCATTTACTGCATTGTAACAGCTGGTCACACACTAGAAATATTTCTATCATTTCATAGAGCAGTTATAAAATAAAGATGTGCATATATACCACAACTGTATAGATGTGACCTTATCTAGGTGGACCTGCCACAGCACGGGGGTTGGACTAGATGATCTCTATAGGTCCCTTCCAACCCTACCATTCTGTTACTCTAAGATTCGATGATATGTGAATATGTACATATACAGCTGCACTTGACTCAGATCTGATAAAAATTAGAAATTGGATTATGATCTACCAGCTTTACAGGATCCTTTTGGCCAGGTTTCTCATTGTAGCTGCTCCCCAATACTTTATGACCCAGTCTAGTTTCCCATTATCCAAGCTCAAGAGGGACAAGGAACTTCTGGAGAGCATCCAGTACAGGGCCATCAAGATCATCAGGGGACTGGAGCATCTTCCTTATGAGGAAAGGCTGTGGGAACGGGGCTGTTATTCGATAAGAGGAGACTGCAGGGGGATCTCATTAGTACTCACAAATACCTAAATGGTGGATGTAGGAGGTGGGGGCGTCACTTTTTTCTGTTGTATCCAGTGACAGGACAATGGGTACTGGAAAGAAGTTGGAAGACAAAAAGTTCCATTTAAACTTAAGGAAATACTATTTCACTGACCAGGTGAGGGAGCCCTGGCACAGGCTGCCCAGGGAGGTTGTGAAGTCTCCCCTGGAGGTTTAAAAAACCCATCTGGATGTGTTCCTGTGCGACACAATCTAGGTGGACCTGCTTTAGCAGAGGGGTTGGAATAGATGGTGTCTAAAGGCCCCTTCCAACCCCCAACATTCTGTGATTATCCACTAAATGAACACCACAGTCACCATATCACATAACATTTTAAAACTTTGATAGGCATGTATATAAATAGTATAGCATTCAATATACTATTTGTATATAAAAGATAGTATATAAAATAGTATACAAAAAGGGTAGTGATACAAATATTTCTAACAAATGAACAGTAATATAAAAAAATCATGTTTTGGCTACATATACACACCTACTAGTGCAAGAAGCAAGGCTATTTGTATTTTGCTGCTGCCAACCAGTGCCTATTTAGATCATCTTTACCTAAGTGGGAAATATTAAGAACTGCTGATTTACAATTGAGCTATGTTCTGCAGGCAGTACAGTACCAGGTCTGGTTAAAAAGTGCAGTGAAGCATATTATATTTCCTGAAGCAGCTATGCTCTGAAGAAAACACAGGACTTGAAAATGAAAAGTTGTTCTCTGGAACATTCAAAGGCAGCTTTTTAACTATCTTGCTGGTTTTACGTACTAGTTATGAAGGGCTTGTTTCTTTTCCTTTAACCATAAAACTTCATTACTAATTACTTCATTTTGCAAATGATGGAACTACCCAGAAAAGTTAAAAACCCTCTCATCAGTAACTAAACAATTTTTCAAGAATATCTAGAAGACAATTAAAGAATTTAAGAAATCCCACATGAAGAAAAATTTGTATTGTCTGTGCTCTCATTCCTGCTTTTTACAATCTACTCTATTTTCTTCTTGTGTACTTAGCTAATATATTTAGGTCTATCCCAATGGCACTAATCAAAACAGATATTTTCCTTATTTTCATAAAATTGCCACAATGACATGAAAAGTTCTAATTTCAGCAGGAGAACATGGACTTTGAGTGCACAAATTATTGTTTTGGCAGCTCCTTCTCTCATTCTCATTCATTCATTCCTGTCCATAGCACATTCCCTTCCCTGCACTTAAGTCCCCAACACCTTGCAGAACTGGGAGCACAGTAAAACATTTGATTCTACATCTATGCTAAGTTTACGAAATTAAGATAAACAACAGACATCACCTCAAAAGCCAGACAAGAGTTTCTAGTGCATAACCCCAGACTTGACTGACAATAAACCACCATTTTGGAATCACAGAAAAAGGGTAAACTGTTGCAAGCAGTAACAATCTAGATAAACTAAACTCTGTCCACAGCAATAGATCATACAACTCCAGACTCATCTGGAAAAATCTACAAAACAGTTCTGACCTTCCATTTCCTCAGTGACATTCACCTAAATTATATCATGCAAGGCTACCTTTCATTTAATATTCACAAAAACATTATGCATGACATTTGGATTACAGTATACCTTCAGGACAAAATATATGTTGCCTCTTCTTAACAGAGATAACTGATCTCCCACAGAGTTCCAGGGGAAAAAAAAAAACTCTTTTAAATCGTGATGTGCTCCGGCAAAAATGAGACTGTAACATACTTGAGAGACACGTATCAATAAGCCTGTCACATGTACAACTCTCTAAATTCCAAATACTGCTGCAATGCAGGACAGGATGTACGTCATTCTTAAGAGTGACCATTTTCTTTGTCTCTTTTGTACTCTGCATCCTCACATTAATTAGTAACAATGTTGGTTTTGTGAAAGCTGAGCAAGTTCCCTGTTATGTCCTTCTCAGAGGCCTCCATCACTTTTAAAGTTTTTAGCTCCCACCCATTGGGAGGAATTTTATACGCACAGCTTAACACAATCAAACAGATGAGATGCCATGGACAACCCTTATTAGCAGTAAGAATTCATGGAATGGCTGTTGGGTCTCTTCAGGTAGGAAGTGCATTCAACCACCTTCCTGAACTTGTCCATTAAATTCTTCTTAACTGTAGAGATTTTCCAACCCCTTTTCCATTAACAACACAAACTCACACCAGCAAACACCAGGCTTCTTGCATAGAACATGAGTGGTGAATTTTAACAACGCCATGTCAGCTAATTTGTATTCCTGGAGCAAGACTACTGCCATCATTCAGAATAGGGTTATAGCAGACTGAAGCTGGGCTCACATTATTCTTACACCTTCAAGCTCTTGAAAATGTTCCAGAACTCCTACATCAGTTCCTTCTTCGGTCCCCACCAGTCACGAAAAGGATTAAAATTTCCCCAGTAATTCTCAGATAAATAACTCTTTTAAAAAGCACGCTAATTGCAATCATTATCTCCAATTTTCTGGTATACCTTGTATTCTCAGTTTAATTTTTACCCATGGATCTTTACATTCAGTTTCTAAAATGCATTACTCAAAATATTCTCTACTTGATGACTTCTATATACAGTAATTATTCTTATGTTCCTGTGCTCATATAGAAACCTTATCAAAAGTAAAAGAATGAAAAAAATGACACAGTGATGGAAAGAGAGAGGGTTAGAGTTTTCCAAGAATGGTTTTGTGTTCCTCTCAGTTTCAACAGTACAGTCCTACGTGATGGAGAATAGCATTTGAAATGAAGTTTCAAATAAAATGATCCCCACACTAACCCCTAAAGCAGACAAAAGCCCTTTGGAAAAGGTTTGAGATGCCTCAAACACATTATCCTTAGTCTTAGAAAGCATTCGGTCTATTTTAAAGCTTTAAGGTTCCTGACCACCACACTGAGATTCTCATATTTTATAATTAAACTAAAATCCTTTCTCTCAGAATGTAACAGATAAAGGTAACTAATGGATCAACAGTATGCTACTAGTCAGCTTTTACTAGTCTGTAACATACTTCCTCAATGCTGAGAAGGGAGGTTCAAGCATGCAACAGGGAGAAGACAGTTGCATTATTGTGTCTATACCACTGACAGAGGCTAACTGCATTTGGGAGCAAAGTGCTAAAATGAGAGATTAGTTTAGGAAACAAAACAAAAAAGAGAACAGACAACCCTGTGCAAGAATCAAGGTTTTCCCATTAATACTACGAACTGAATAAAACCAACAAAACCAAACTCATGTACCCTAAACATAGGAGCAGAAGAAAAGTTACGTGAGTGACCTGTTACTCTGTAGGTACTCGAAGACACTGCCAGCATCTGCAATTCTTATGAAACTGAAAGAAATTCACAAAACAAGTTAAGACAAGACACAAAAATATGCTCTGGGTCAGTATTTTCAATGTGAAACAAGAATCCTGTTATATATCTTTCACTCTGTGCCCATTAATCCTCAAATCATACAGAGGGAGACTGAACTTGAATCACATAAATGTCAGACAAGTACAGACAGAACTATGACTTGTTATTTTCTCTACCAATCCCACCCTGGCCCTCCAGGGCAGAGCAACCACTATCACATCGGCTGTACAAGCAGTGCAGTGGCACACACATGTAAAACTATGAAGATCAATATAAGGACCTAAAACTGCGCGTGGCAACATACAGAATTTTTTCAGCCTCCACAACACTTGACCTGAAACTAATGTTATTAAAGCACATGTGCTGCCTGCTTTGAACCCAGGCAGTTTTTCTACAGAGCCACTGCAATCAGCAACTGGCATGCACATTGATGGACGCAGCTCTTGACCTCATGAATCAAAGAGGAACCATAACAATGGTTAATGAACAAAACAAAAAATAGGCACTTTGGACATCAAGCACAACAGCAAATCTTTTTTACAAAAGGTGTATAAGCTGATTTCCAGAATAGTCTGAAGAGACAGCTATCAATAGTGATGCTTTCACAGTCCACTCATCAACTTTACCGACCTCAGCTGTGTATTTGCTTGTTTATTTTCCTTTAAGCACTCATTTTAGCCACATACTGAACAAGTATAAATATTTCATATTCTATTTTTTTCAAGGGAAGGATGTGGTTTAAATCAAATACAATGTTGATGTTGCAGCCTCAACTCTACGGTATCTTCTTAAGGGCTTTATAAATACTTTGAACATTGGCATATGTAGTAATTTTCAAATGCCACCACCTGAAGTCTTTTTGAAGGCTAATAAATAAAAGTGTGCAAAGCAATGTTGCTTCCTTCTGCTAATGAAATCACTTGCATATTATAGCATATTGATAGAAACCCAAAAAGAATTCATACAGATATCCCATACTCCAGAAAAAGACAAAAAAAAAAGTCAATTACGCATCTGAACACTCAGCTATGCCAAAAACATGACCAAGATGCAAAAACTAGCAACTAGCTACAGATGATGCCCAACAGTTAAGAGAGGGGAAAAAAACCCCAAACCTACATTCATTTAAAAAAACCCAAAACCAACAATCCACTAGTCAGGGAGTGTTGTAAGTATTTTCAGCTTTTTTCAGGCAAAAAATGCCTTTCAACATTGTGCATTTAACTTCTCTTATTACAGGTTTGAGTTTGGTAGCTTGTAATGAATGAAAAGCAAAACACTTGCCACTAAATTATTAGAGACGCTCAGCCTTGAATCCTCCTCAGTGGCCTATACAGGACTGTCTGTGGCAGTAAACCTGTTGATTTACCCCTTTTAACCACAGGAAGACATAAGAATGGTAAGAGAGAGAGGCAGCTGCCTCTGGGGAACACAATGCACTGGTACAGCACCACAAACACGCCTCAAAGCAATGCCATGAGGCTATCTGCAGGGTGCTGGGCTGCACAGCCATGCATGGGCACTTCCACACAGCAGCACTGAACAGCAAAGGAACCAAAGGCACTGAGAGAGCTCCTCAAACTTCCCAGTGGGCAACCTAGAAATAGCTGACCACACCTTTGGGAGACTTCACCTTTCCAAACTATGACTTGTAGTTACCTGATGTTATGATACTCAGAGGAGAGGCTACAGCCCTTTCACAGGGCCAACCACTGGCTGTACAATGCTGCATTTGCCTGCTGCTTATGGAGGTTTAAATAAACCATCATGCCTGAAGCAATGTCCAAATCTGCTTCATCACACAAAAGGATGCCTGCAGTGACCCAGGAACAAGAAGATACTCGGTGTCTTAAATGAGTGTAAAAAAAAAAAATCAAACATTCCGTTAATATTATTTTCTTCCCTCCATTACCTAGATGACATTTTGAATGAAATGTATTATAAAATGAAAGTTATTACAGAGCATTTCAGAAATATTAACTGTAAAATCATCCAGCCTGAGCACAATACACGACTATTAGAAATAAACCAGTCTGACACCTTATCAGCAAAAAACTTAATTTCTGGGCCCCCAGTTGTGAAAACCTTCTGCCTTTCACAGCACTCCAATTGACAGTGGACAGGTATTCTTGACAAAAAACCAGCACAGCTGACATCCTGACTCTGCAGTCAGCATTACCTTTGCTAAGAGCAGATGAGGCTTCCCTTTTCAATACAAATGGTTGCCTCCAAAGGCCTGCAGAAGCGAGGTGGAACTCACATGATTGTGTGGGCTGAAAAGTGCAACAGTGCCAACTAAACACACAGAGAAGGATTTCGGCACCCAACATGACAATTTATCTCTGTTCTGTTCCCCAGCAGCAAACCAGATGGGAGAGAGGTCAGAATTTCACTTCTGGTATTTTATTCTTAGTTTCGCTACATGCAAAACCAGTCCTTCAGTGTGCCAAATAAATATGTCAGTATATACATCTGGGTCACTTCCGCATGTGGTTGAAGACTGGCTTTACTGAATACCGAAAGTATCTTTAGTGTTTGCTCTGTTAAGAGGTTACTAAAAAGGGTATACAACTTTAAAGGACTTGCTTGCTGTTCTACTCACAGTGATCCATTAGACTAATCCCAGTCCCCTGAGCTTAATGGGTAGGAAACACACACTGAAACAATTGCCACTACACACAATCAAATGGACTTTCAATTTTCTGAATTTAATTTTTATTTCCAAGCTTTTAGCTCATGAGGAAAGAATGCAAAGAAATTGCTGTGCAAAAGCACTTCATAGTCAAAATTAGATCCCTTAAACTCCCTAAAAACTGCCAAGATATTTTCAGCATTTCAAAAGCAAAGTTTACATTTATTTGCCAAGAATTAGGAGAGAAATTTAACACCAAGTAGTTAATTTTAGAAGGGATTTTCAAAAGTGGCAAGGTATTTTAACCCAGATGTTTCATCTCCTTTGCAGCATGTACTCCCTCTCCATGGCCTCAGTGTCTTCACCATCCCCTCAAGTTGGGCTGCTCCCAACACTTGGTGGGCCCTCGAGGAGGAAGATGCGGCTCTTGAATTTAATATGCTACACAGTCCACCCCTCCTCCCCATTTTAATGGGAGAAACAAAGTTTGCTACCTAACATTTTGTTAAGAGGGAAGCTGTCACCAACTTGCTACCTGTCACAGAATGTCCCATCTGTCCACCCATGACACAAAACTATGGACTTTTTAACAGAATGACAGGAGCTTTTCCATTTCCCTTTTTGATTTAAATAGGCCAGTATTAAATGTGTGTTCTTGAATCTGAGCTTTATTATTCTGTGCTTCCGGAATGAACATGGGTCCTCTGCATACTGTAAATAAACAAACATTGCTTAAAATATTTTCAAATGTCAAATTTATGGGAGCAATATTTACAATATAATCAACACGACTGCCCTTTTTCAAATATAAACAAAGATTTCAGATAAGAGTTTTGAAATCCAGCCGGCATAGAATTATCTAAAAGAAACATTCACAAATATCTAAATGGTGGGTGTCAGGAGGTTGGGACATCCCCTTTTTCTATAGTAGCTAGCAACAGGACAAGGGGTAATGGGATGAAGCTGGAACACAAAAAGTTCCACTTAAATATAAGAAAAAACTATTTCACTGTGAGCGTTAGGGAGCAGTGGAACAGGCTGTCAAGGAGGGTTGTGGAGTCTCCTTCCTTGGAGGCCTTCAAGACCCGCCTGGACATGTTCCTAGGTGACCCTGCTTCTGCAGGGGGGCTGGACTAGATGATCTCTAAAGGTTCCTTCCAACCCCTACCATTCTATGAAACTGATAAAGACACAAAATAGATCGTGTAATTGCAAAATATTGGTATAACACCTTTTAATTCTCACTTAAGTAAATTAAAAAACTCCCATCAAACAAACTCCTTTACTAACTTCAAATGATTATAGCCTTACAGAAAACCTCTGAAATTGAAGCTTAACTCATCAGCACAAAATAGCAATCAGGAAAGGGTAACTACCAAGAGCAAAGACATGTTTTCCTGCATTCAGGCTCATTTTTTTCCAATATAGCAGAGAAATAAGTGTATCTAGCAAACATCATAGGTGATGAAAACCTCCATGTGCAAAAGCATGGGCATAAAAATAAAGATGCTTTTTTTGCTGCTTTTACAAGTTTTTGCTTAGGTTACGTTTACTATCAATATGTGAAGATAAAGAAAGATATTCATCAAGTTACCAAAGATCACTTTATCAAGATACTAACATGACACAAATAGTTCCTCACTATGAGACTATATTAAGAAATTGCTACAAACAGTGCATACTAAGTTTTACCAAAACTCTAATGGAGACTCATCAGAAATGTTAGACACCTGGCAAAAATTACTATTATTAAGTACCTCCTCAAAAGTCTACAGAATCAACTTCTGTCTTCAAGCCCTATTGTGTTATTTCCAGTGTTTCCCTTGCACACATCATCCTGTGCCCTTTGCCAACCCCGTCCACCACTTCCTCATTTGCCTGTGGGTTGTCACCTTCCTCCCTTGCTGTTTCTAGTTTAAAGTTCTCCCCATCAGGATACCATCCTGTTGGCAAAGAAGCTTTTGCCTACACCCTCACTGGGAGGAGCAAAGAGAAAACCCTTGGTCTCTATGCTGTTGTTCCTCAGTCCCTGAACCATATAGTCATGCTTGGCAGGCTTCAGGTCTCCCCTATGGCTACCAAGGGTGCCCATGGGGAAAGCAGCAGAAGCAGGTAAGAGTCCAAGGATTTAGTAAGCCCAACATCCTCACCACACCACCATTGATAGAAATCTCTCTCCTAATGAGAAGATATGTGAAAAAAAGAAAGCATGCACAAACTCTAGTTGTACCTAAAGTAAATACCTTTGATTTAAAAAGACAGTAAAGAGGGACAATTTAGGGTTTTCAGAATCATATCAAAGCATCTCCAAGTCTTTATTTCTCAACATGCTTAAAAACCCAGCAACTACCTCCCTTTCTAATACCTCACCAAAGACATTGCAAGCAGACTCTCAGAAGTATTAGTCAACTTGGCAAATCTCAAACAAAATGAGATAAATATTAAGAAATTACTGAGCTTTCCCACTTCTATGTCAACAAATTGTGGTGATTTAAGAACTTAGATTTAAACCCTTTCATCATTAATTATTTCTTAAAAGGAGATATGCAGGAAGACTGTACTCCAAAATAACAGCAGGCATAAACAGATTTTTATAACAGCTCTGGTGGCAAATAGGTGTCCTCACTGTGTTTTTATATGGCAAAAGTAGCAATATCAGATCTTTTGGGTAATACTCATATGAATACTCATTACTAGAACATAAAAAAAATCTAGTATTTCTCCATGTTTAGAAAAAAACCCCCTCATCCTAGAGCTAAAGAATAAACACTGAAATGTATACTTTTCCACAAATTGTTAAGAAAGCCATTTCAGAACATTTATTATAATTAATTTATGATTCTTGTCTGAGGTGTTTGAAGAGAAGCACAAGGACCCCTTTCACACTTTCCCTAGTTACCAATCTCAAAATGCAAACTATAAAGAGAAGATTAACTGATTTGTGAAATATTCTAGCTGTTAGACATTTTTCAAGAAATTGTCTAAGCAGAACTTGAAAGACTGTCAAAATACACAATAAATAACATGAAACAACACACCTAATTAACACTAAAGCACTCCAACACAAGTCATCAGAATGTCAAAAAAAGCTAACAAAAAATAACAACTCCAACAAGAAGGAAAAATATTCCACACAAACATGAACTGCTCCCATTCACTGCTTTCTTTGACTTCTGTGTCTGTTATCAGGAATGGAGGAGCAGAACCTTACTGAGATGATAATTTCCCTTTCACAATGTTCATATGCACAAAATAAGACCATGGTTCTTCGTTATTATTTTCAGAGAGAAGGTGATTTGAAAACCATTAGGAAGCCAATTCTTCTTCAGACATCATATACAGACTCTCCAAGTCTTCTGCACCCACACAGATCACGCATGCAAGAACGCCGAGGAAACAGGAAATCTGACATTACATTAAAATTGGTATTTTCTTTTTTGATGGCTTCCTCAGAAGCAAATAATTTTGTGATGCTGTGAGCAGTGAAAATTGCAACTTCAAAGACTCAAAGGAAGAGCTTTACTGAACTCATCATTAAAATCTGCTTGTTTTTTCACAAAGGTCAACACCTTTAAAGCAAACTTTGGCAACTACCTTTGGGTAAGAATCATAGAACAGTTTGGGTTGGAAGGGACCTTAAAGGTCATCTAGTCTAATCCTCCAGGTATGGGCAAGGACACCTTCCAGGTTGCTCAAACACTGGAACACTTGAAAGAGGTGAGGCATCCACAATGTCTCTGGGCAACCTGTAAAGAGGCTCTTGTAATCTGAATCTCCCCTCTTTCAGTTCGAAGCCTTTACCTCTTGTCCTGTCACTGCACACCCTTGTAAAAAGACCCTCTCCAGCTTTCTTGTAGGGAATAACAAGGTCTCAGAGGCAAAACATTTTGGGGAAAAAAAGCCCACAAAACCAATTGCTTACCCAAACATGGCTGGAGAGACAACATTTTAATTGTTTATTTTCAGGCAAATGTTCAGTCTGTGTTTAAAATGTCTAAATTGTCATTTAAATTGTACTTCCCACTGAGAGGGAAAACAATTAAAAAAACAAACCCTGAAGAACTACCAATCTTAGTGAATGGCAAAGGCCAATTTCATAAGTTGCCCCACAACTGGTACATGAAGATACCCTAAAGCAAAAAACAAGGTACAAGAAAACAGGGGATACATTGTTTCATTCAGTAGCAATAATGTCAGAATGTTTATGCCATTGTGAGATGAATGTACTTTAATGAGTGCATATTTTAAACCAAATCAGAGCACCTGACCCCTCTGAGGATTCTAGACATTGTAAGGGCTAGAGGTCATTAGTGACTAGAGGTCACTCAGAGCCTGACCTCAGCGAGTTCTGGCTACCAGGCCATTGAGTGGTTTGTTACACCAGTCTCACTACCACCTTCTGCTATCAGTGCCCTCCTCTGGAGCACACTTCCACTCTAATGCAGTCTAGACTGTAACATGCAGATGTGGATACATACATATGCAATCTGATTCATGTTTATCCAACTTTGGTAAAGTGATTTTGCTAGTCTCTAACATGTCTTGGTGACTTCATGTGCACTGAGAACTTGTAAAATGTTACATTTTCTTTTTCCTATATATCAATTATGCAACACATTCCTAACTTTCTGAAAAACTCACCCAGATTTAACTACTGCAGCTTAGCACCGTGAGACAGCGGTAAGACAAACCTTCAGAGCTCAAGGAAATGACTCAGACCTCAAGCTTAGTGCTTCCTCAGTCCCAGGTGACACCTGATTCATCAGCAAATACACACTATTACTCACCTAGAAATAGGGGAGGGTTTCCTGTAGAGCTAATTGCTGCCATTTACACATACCTTTAAAAAAGACCGTGATCAGAAAGCATTTATCGAAAGTGTCTTCAGATGTCCAATGTAGTAAGATACATAATCCATAATATAAATGTTTCATAAGGCTGTTCTCATACCTTTTGAAAAGCATGAACAGATAATCTAATCATTGAATAAGAAAGACGCCACCCCCATTATACACACTCCTGTTCTTGTGGAGCACTTTTTTGATTTGTTGTTGGTTTTTTTCCAAATGGAACAGTTTACAGGGACAGCATTGATTTCAACAGCTGTAGCTACATTTTTTCAAACAAAATTAAACCTAAGGAAAAACAAGCCACAGAAACTTCCATCTGACTGTAAAAATAAATGTCCATCTTCTCTACTATCGACGTAAAGAAGTATCAGAAGTGATGAAAGACTCATGGGCACGTACAGACGGGAATCACGGTAATACCAGAAATACAACTTGTGAGCAGCCACCTTATCACCCAGTGACCCAAAAAGCAAACAGAAACTGACATTTAAAAATGATGATTCAGTTTACCAGGGCTTGATTCATTAACTTGGTTTAAGTAAAAACCCTGCACACCTTAAGGAAAAGAAAAGAATCATGGTAGGGGGAGGCAGGAAGAACTCTGCATCACATTGAAATTCAAGATCTATATGTTAAAAACAATGATTTAAAGAAGTGCTACTTTTGCACCATTTATAGTCATCATCTGTGCAAGCTCCAAATACTGTGAGGGAGCATCAAGCACTATTAGCAAGCATTGCCATTCACTGCCTGGGTCCTTCTCAAACTTCAGGCAGGAACATTTATTCTTCTCTTCTTCAACTTCCACCTTTTCCTACAATGCCCAAGTTTCAGATATTTCTTCTTTTTTTAGCTACTTATTTTAAACTCCCAAAATTTCAGCTTAGCCAGACAGTATTTTTTGTGACAACTCCAACCATTCTATGATTCTATGAATTCAACACTAACTCTGTACTATTAAGAGTTATCATATACAGGCTGGTACCAATTTGTCCAGTCTTTGTGAAGTTGTGACCAGTGTCCACCTTCCTAGAAAGGTTTCAAGTAAGCAAGGATCATCAATCAACTAGAAAGTGCACTTCATACCTCTTCTTTTATGCAGGTTTGTCTTGAAAGAAAAAGGACTCATATCCAGTATTTTTTTGTCAAATACTCCAAAGTGCAATAATTTACTGAGTATAAAAGACTGTCAAAGGTTGGGTATATTCTCTTCCCAACTGGAACATCTGTGTCTACAGTGAAGGAGCATTGAAGCACTGGTGACGTGAGAAACATACTTAATACATAATGCTTAGCTGTTTTTATCTTTTTACTGAAGGCAGATGATATAACAGTTTTAACAGTAATTGTTCTTCACGGACAGAAGGCGTGTCGGAACAGCCTACTTGGATTTACTAAGGGCAAGTGTTTTTGACCAACCTGATAGCCTCTTGTGATGATATAATGAGTTATGTGGAGGATGGGAAAAGTATGACATCATATTCCCTGACTTTAGTGTGACCTGTGACACAGCTTCCCATGGTCTGCCACTCCACCCTTACAGTCTAACCGAGAAGATAAGGTGTGTAGGTGGAATATAAGGAGTGGATATTTGTTGGACCACCAGGCTCAGAGGACTGTGATCAACATCACGAAGTCCAATGGCAGTCAGTCAGCTGCTGCAACCCACAGGGATTGACACTAAGTCAAATATCATTGTCTTTTTTAAAGACTCGGGTAACAAAAAACTGGGGGATTGGTCATTACACTGAAAGGTAGAGCTGCTGTTCAACAGGACCTTGACAGGCTACATAAACTAACAAGAATCTCAGCAAGTTCAATAAAGGTAAATGCAAAGCCCTGCATCTGAAACAAGATATTCCCATTCGCTAAGATCAGCTCGGGGCCAACTGATCTTAGCAAATTATCAGTTCACTAGGCCAGAAAGTAGTTTTGCAGAAAATATTTTATTTTTGTTTATTCATTTTAGTTGAGTATAAATGATTGTATTACAGGCGTTTGGAAATGACGAACAGCTCCTGAAGTACATGCCAAAGGCTAGCCCTATTACAAAAAAGGCTTAACACAGTTCTCATTTCTGAGAAAAGCAGCATATGAGTTGCTACAGAGCAACAAGAAAAGGGTTTGGATGATATGCACTGACGAGTTGTGCTGACTTTTTTTTCTCTCCCTCTTCTACAGACTTTAAAGATACTTTACTTGGAGACAATACTGTCACCAGAGGCAACAGCTTCCTGAGGGAAAAGCTGTGGCTAATACACCAGTTTAAAAACACTTGAACAGTCACAGTAGGTCAGAGAGACCTACAGAAAAACAGGAGCCTGACTGAGCAGTGAAGAACTCAGGACTGATTTCTTCCCAGAGGGAAAGATTTCTGGCCTCAAAATGAAAATGGATGAACTGTATGAGAGATTAAAATAAGCTCAGATGCTACACTGTCTCAAGTACAGCCAAAAAAATGCAGTCATATGGTACTTTAGAATTATATCCCATTAAAAAGGTCAAGAGACTTTACAATGCTAGGAACAAAACCAAACATACACAGCTTTTACAGTAACAGTCAGCAGCTTCAGGATCAGTTTGGGTTTTTTTGTAAATCATCCATAGCAAGAAAAGGAAAGTAAAAATCAATTGCCATGAATGAATAGATGAAGCAAATTTTTCAAGACTGGCAGGTTACTATACTATTCATACGACCATGGAGATGACGGCTACTGAAGAGCTCAGGTAAACATTATGAAATAAACTCCTGGCTATAATGCATTTCTCAGTGATTAACAAATAATATCCTTGGATTCAGCTAAAACAGTGCTATAAAAATCCAATAAACTAATGACTAAATATGTGTGATAGATATTTATGCCACTTTTATAGATATTTATGCGACTTTTATATAAAAGGTCTGTGTTAGTATTCATCAAAATTTATTTTTGCACAGCTTTTATTTACATCAACATAACGATATAATTACTGTAAGAATATCACTGAAATGAAGCTCTACGTAGTCCAGGATAAGCAAATGGTACAGCTCATGTTACCTTCCCACTGACATAATTATTCACAAGCACACCCTCCCATCTTCCAGGTATTTGCAGACTAAAAGTAGCTTTGAAACAGAGAAAGGAGTTAAAAGCTGTAGGTCTTTGTGACAGTTCAACAGCTCATCTTCATCAGCATATAAAGGTCTGCAGCACCAAGTCCTAGCCTAAGTTATACTAGGTGTGGTTTAAAGGAAGCATTGATCATCTAAGTAAAATCTTTTTCAACACATAAGCTCCGATTCAAGGCTAGACATATGACCTCTCCTAAGTAACACTTCTTGAAAAAAAATCCTTAGAAGAAACAAATCCTTGATTTGCACATCCTCAGTGCAAAATTAGAACTAAACACAGTGACTAGAGGAGACATAGCTCAAGGCAAACTTCTGCTTTTATGATGAATGCCCAAGTTATCCCCAAATCACAACGGTCTTTCTGTTTGTTTGCCACTCAGCCTTCCTCCCCTTGAAGAAAGATACTCATGCAAAACACACTGATTATAACATATGGAAACTTTTTAACCTATATGTAGATATAAATATACAAATATATCAGGATCCTTAATTATGGTGCAGTACGGAGAGGATGAGGTAGAAGAGGAAAACTGGGTTTCATCTCCTGCCCACAAGACAGGCTGTAGAGAGACTCTTACTCTTCAAACCACACTGCTGTTTTTCACAAGGTTTTGCTCACACATGGCCTACAGCAAATCCCATTGCATTAATGTGCAAAATCTATGTTAATGCATTACTTGGCTGGCAATTTTAAGTGCACAGACGTCATGCAGTTAAAGACTGCATTTCCCGCAGCAACTGTTACTTAGTAACCCTCTGCATATAAATAGAATTTAACGTTACTGCATATGTGTTGAGAAAGCTAAAATCCATGCCTCAATTCTATAGGCAAACAGGAATTCAAGCAGTTCTGCAGGAAACTGTAAATCAAACTTGCACCAGCTACGCTCAGCTGCTTCTCTAGGCAGAGAATGTTACCTGGAGAGAGAAAACCTGTACATGAACAAAGTATTTCTATTGCCATTCTCCTTCTGGTATTTCATCATAAAAACAAGCAGGTACAACTTCAAAGAAGTTAGACCTTGGATAGACTTTCTGCTGTCATTCATATGCTGTGCAGTGGAAACTTCAGACATACACATAACATACTGTGCAAAACTCTGGAGGTAGTATAATCCATTGGCTATATCACTTCCAGGTAGAATCATTACTGCCAGAGTCATAGTCTGTTCAGAACAGATCCAAGGCTGAAGAAGACAGGTCAAGCATGATGGATGCAAAAACTTATATATTTGATTCCATATACATGCTACTTGTGAATTGACTGACAACCTATTTGAGACGAATGAATAATTATCCACATGGGACTTCAGAACCACTTTAGACCACGAGACTCCCTTTTTAGCATTGAACTAAACAGGTGGCCTGCTGAAAATACCTAGACATCTTTTTAATTCAATTCCCTGTCATTACAAAAAACATATTACCATTACTCTGCTTTATCCCACCCTTTGCCTCTAGCACCCTAGAGTTTTATCTCCGTGAATTATTTATTGTAGCGAAACTGGATTGTCTTAACACAAAAGCAACTGAGTTACGTATATAGCATTTTATGAACAAATATATTCATAAAAAGAGATTACATGTAAACTATAGTTGCAATTACTACACTGAGTGACTAAGTCGAAGCATACAGATAGGTGAACACACTTCACTTGCAATTCTATCAGCAAGTTTACAGCTCCTTTACAGTTTAGCACATCTCCTTCAGTGCAGCATTCAAATAATCATTTCACATTTCTTCTGAACAATTAAAAATCATTATCCTAAAAAAAGATTCTAGAAATTGTAGCAAGCCAAAAGGCACTTTCCCTTAGAATTACCCCCACCCTCACTGCTAACAGTGCCGTTAACAAGCAAGATGTCCCAACTCTGACCAGTAAGTCTTTACTGTTGTTAGGCATCTGGAATTTTTTTGTTTTAAGAAAAAAAGTCATCTATGAACCACTTCAAGATTTGAAACTAACCACACTAAATTGTGCCTAAGGGAAGTCCAGATGCTCAGAGATGTCCCTGAAGTCCTCATTTTATTCAAGTCACAAGACCCCACTGGCAGTGCATGAGCAGAATGGAGAACTGAGCAGGAGACTTGGCCAAGTCTTACTCAGTGATTGGGACAATTAACTGGCCATCTGGCTCTCTGCACGAAGAAAGCTGCTCTGCACCTGCTCTGCCAGCCCACGGTTCATAGACTAATTGGTTAAAGCAGCTGATCAGTGCAAAAACCAGAACAACTTGTCAACTGCTGAGACCAGTGCTCAGAAGCTGGGATGGAAGCCAAGACCTCCTGCTCCTGGTGGAGCCACCTCCCTTGTGGGGTCTATGTAAGACACGTTCAGAGGGTCTCCCACCCCTTACAGCAGCAGGAGGATGAATCAGAAGTGATCAAAGACATGCAGTTTACTTGATACAAAGATCATGTCAAGCCCAGCAAGCTTCTGAAATGCTGCAAATATTTTATTCTCCTATAATCAGGTGACTCAACAGCTGCAAAACAGTGTTATTGCAGTATTAACTGCATTATGCTATTGCATTATAAACTCTTACTGCAAAATCCCAGAGTAGACTCTGATGCCTGGAAGATCTCATCACCCCTTTTCAAAGACAGACATAGTACTCATTCCCCTGAGTGATGGGTTGACCTTGGCTGGATACCAAGGGCCCACTAAGCTATTCTATCATTCCTCTGCTCAGCAGGACAGGGAGGGGAGAAAATAAGATGGAAAAAAAACCCCAAGCTCCTGAGTAAAAAAGCAGTTTAATAAAGCAACAGCAAAGGTCACTCATGCTTGGAAGCAAAGGAGACAATAGATGTTACTCTCTACTTCCCATCAGTGGGCAATGTCCAGCCACTTCCCTGGAAGCAGAGCATCAGTACGTGTAGCGGTTGCTCCAGAAGACAAACATAAATTACGAATGGCTCCTCTTCCTCCTCTTCTCCCTGACTTTTATATGCTGAGCAGATGTCATATGGTATGGAATATCCCTCTGGTCAGTTTGGGTCTGCTGTCCTGGTTACGCCCCCTCCCAAGATCTTACCCAGCCTAGTGGTGAAGAGATAGTCTCAGCATGGTGTGAACAGAAGCCAAAACACTGCTGTGTTATCCATGCCTTTCTAGCGACCAACAGAAAGCACAGCACAATAGCTGCTATGGAAAATTAGCTCCATCTCACCTAGCCACAATAAACTCTGGCTATTTGGACACTTGGAGTTAAAAATCAACGTCGAAGATACCTGGACAATCTGGTGAGAGGTTATTAGAACCCAGTGCACCCCATCCCATCTGAATGCATCCACTGACAGGGATCTTTTGGCCACTTTTCCACCAAGTTCCATAAAGCTTTCATTTTCAGATGGTTTTATCAGTTCTTATAGGGCCTATATAGCGTAGCATATTAGAATACCACCAAAATAATAAATCACAGACAAGATGCCAGAGGAAAGGAAAAGGGTGCAATAGGCAGAAGTAGTACACTGAAGAAATACCAGAACAAAGTTACGTCCCTCTCCTGAGAGGATTGCAGAAAACTAACATACAAAGCGCTAAGGTCAAAACAAGAGGAAAAAGTGACAAAGCCTAATTTAAAACAGGTATTTCACCTATTTTTTTTTCTATTTACCAATAGTCTCACTTATAAGGCAAGAAATTACCTAAAGGAAATATAAAGAAAAAAAAAATTATTAAGAATTCTATTTTTTCCAGATACTGAATTGCGGTAAAAAAAAACCCAAAAAACAAAAAACACCATTAAAATTAATTTGTCAAGGAAATGAATCTGCAAGAGTCCTAAGGTTGAATGTTCAGGTATACATTGTCAATAACTACATATAAATATGATGAATTTACGTAAATCTGAATGTAAAGGATTACAATGGCTCAGATCCCCCTCAAATAAAATAGACAATTTAAGTTTTCTCTGAACAGAGATTTGAGTCTGAAAGAAACTGAAGATTAGCATCACACCATGAGAGGATGTTTTTATCACCAAGTACCCCGCAGCACAGGGCAAGTCACTTCTTTTGGTGGAAAAATCTAAAGTTTAGTCTTCGTTATGTACAGCTTTTGACCTAGAATTTCATGTCATGTGACTGAGCTCCCAAATTAGCACCAATCATCCCAAATATACAGAATTTTCTGTGTAGCAGCATACCAGAGAGAGAACAAGTTGTTAACATCAGCAGTGGGTCTCAGCTACTGGGAGCTCTGAAGATACATTTAACACTAAGATAACATTTATCTGCAGTAGTACTATGTATTTGTTAAATATAATAATGATATTTAACTTTTAACCAATACATAATATTAGTAGGTATTGAAATATGTTTAATGTAAACATTCCTTAACTGTTAAAGGCACTGACTTAAGATTCTCAGTCTCACATTTGCCAACCTTTCATCTGCCAAGTCTCAGAAAAACAGGATTGTCTGGAATGTCAGACATTGAGTTTCAAAAAAAAAAATAAGAGAGACAGACAAGACAGTGATTATTCAGCTTTATCACTATGCACCATAAGGCAAGCTGCTTCTGTAAAAAGCTCTGGCTCAATGTTAAGAAAATATTTAGCCTGCAGTTCACAGGGAAGATCAGAATGGATAGTAAGACTCCCCAGGGCAGAAGGCTATTGCTTCCTGTCTGTTGAAACTCATACAGTGAGCACATTTGCAGCCACACGGGCATATAAGCAGGGTATCTATACTGGAATATACACTTGCATTTATAAACATGTATTTTTTGCATAAACTGTTGCACTTTTTTATATATGGACACATACATACATATGTACACAAGTGCACAGGGAAGTAGGATGTAAATTTTTTGCATACAATTCCACTTCAAATTGACAAATTTCAGTCACATTTCCCAAAAATGACTCAACAGCAATTCTTCTGTTTTCTGCTTAAAACACATCAATATGTACAAGGTACAAACGAAAAAAAGCAATGCAACTTTCCGACTAAACAGTATGTTAATGACAATGACAGTTGGTCATAAAAGCAACAGGAGACAGCTTTGATTTTAAGCTTTCTCATAAAGGCAATAGCACTATTGGATTGCTTTTTAAAGCAATGTGCTGTGATAAGGATAGCTATTGAAAGTCATATATCAAAATAAAGAGAGTGAGCTGGCTGGAAGAGAAAAATCCTTTTTCAGGTGGATTTGTGTTTTCTGAAAAATGCAATTCTTCTCTCTTTTTACTATACTGTTCCTACCTTCCTTATCAGACTGTCCATTAGTTGGGTGTGAGAAAGGCTGGGAAAATGTGCTAGACATAAGTCAGTTATGACCACAAAACAAACCCAATCATAACTGTCTGGGAGAGCACCTTTTCACTGAGTTGCTTACAGTATATTGGGATTTCTGTAAGTCACCCGAAAACCTCAGCATAACCAGACAGTGAATCCAATCCCGAAACTCTTACACAGAAAAGGAATAACTGAGGACTCAAAAATGGTGACTACTGTCACTACTGTCCTAGTGACTTGTTTAAGGATTGACCTCACTGGTGACAGGCTTGTCAAGATCTCTGGCTCTTAGGTCTTTTCTGTGGCTTCTGAACCGCATACGGTTCATAAGCAGGTCAAGTGCCCTTGTGTCTCCCTAAATCCATCTTTCAGTTCTAGCTAAGTCCAGACATGCCAACATGAATGCCATTCTGTGGCATTGTGACAAAAAATGCAAGATTTCCATTATTTCTCTTCTTGATTAGAACTGATGCTGAGAAGTCCCCATAGATATCCAGGGTGAGCAGTATATATGCTGTGGCTTTCAGCTTTATGCAAATTTTGGTATTTTTATGGTGACATCCATGGGATGCTGCACCAAAAGATCAGTGTGAATCTTATTTGAACAATCAAGAAAAATGTTACTTTGCTTAAAAGACTTTGTTTTTTTCCTCCAGCAAATCCTACCTAAGTATTTCCATCAACTTAAAGCAGAGGGCATGAAAAAGTTAAGTAAAAAGGAAAAACATTTTGTGACATTTTAGAACAAAATGGGGAAAAAAACCAGTTTTTGAACTGTAGCTGTTGAGAAGTTAAATGTACTCAGTGTACAAACAGCTGCAATTACACAAGAAATTTACCTTCAGCTTCTGAAGTGCAAAAAGAAGCTACTGGGGAATCACTTTATATTTTTCCTTCTGATGTTCCTTTCACACTTGCTGAATTTAAAAATGAGAGCAGGATTTGGCTTCCCTTCACACAAACAGAACTCTTCTCACAGCAGAACATATAGTATCATATCTGAGCAGAGCTGAGGTTTTGGCTTGGTACTGATGCATCGTATCAAGTCATGTCTTAAAACTAGTTACACACACCTAGCTGCATAGTCAGTTGTACTGCCAGAAATACAAGTGTGAACTGAGAATTAAAATTAAACGTGTCTCCAGTACTCTTCCCAGCTGCTGCCCAGGAACACCAAAGACAACAGAACTAGCATTAGTGGAAAACAGATGCAGATTAACTTTAAAATATACTTTTACCCAACTTCGATAATCACAAGCTACAGCACAGATTTGCCAGTCACTTATACTAGAGATTCTGCTGTGGTTTGGCCCTTAGGTACCTATAGGCAAAGCTTGGCAATTTCTAACAGGGAGAATGCACTTCAGCGCCAATGATTCTGCAGATATAACTGCATTCTAAGGTAATATATTCTCACAAAAGATTTTGAGGTTCTTCTCAAAAATACCTAATGGAAATTCTGTTTTGCTACTTTGACTTATCTCACTCAGTTTCAGAGCAGGTGACAAAACATATCGTTGTGTGCTGATCTATGGCCACCGCAACAGAAAAGTACAAAAAGGTTATGTGAGGAAGGAAGATACTGCTCTCTTTCAGGATTTCCATGTCCCTTTCCACTTCCTCAAGATTAAAAATATAAACAATTTTGCCTTCATTTTCCTGGTGTGAAGATGCTAAAGCACTGAACAACACGTTCTCAGGCTGAAGTATGAGTTGACTCTCATTAGCAAAGCCACTCAGCAACTAGAATAATTCACAGGGAGTTCAGAAACAATGGGCAGTGCATTAGACCCCTGTTCTTCCATTTCCTTTCTAATTTACATGGTATAGTCATTAAATTAATTTTACAGGATATTTATCTAGCTCTGTATCAAAGCTAACAAGAGGGGAACTATAGGAAAGTACACCACAACAGCATGGCATCTGAAGCACAAGATCATAAAAAGTACAGAATGTACTTCCCTCTTCTAGTCAGTTCTGCAGGCTTTCTTCTCCCACCCTCAGCCTAAGACCCTACCTCCTCCCCAGCCAAAACCACAATGACCGCGCCTCTTCCTTTTACAGCCATGCAAGCTCAACCAGCTCAAGACCTAAATCAAGACATGGTAGCATTTAGCAGTTGTGGGCACAACAGAAAAACAGCTCTCAATTTATTTCATGTTTTCACTGAAATACAGATCTAATGACACACTGCCAAGGTTATACAATTCAGGCAACTCCTTAAACTCTAGTAGCAGGTGCTGTGGCAGTGACCAGAACTTGCTTCCCTTGCCTCTCACCTTTGACTCTTTCATCAGTTGCTCTATACAGCAAAGCACAGTACCTTCAGTGGCCTTCACATACATGCAACAGAGGGAAACACAGAAGTGTGAAAGTACCAGCTCTGACCCAGGGACAGTTTATCTTCCACACATGTTGATGAGGAGCTTAACATATTTTAGACACTAGAAAAATTAAATATTATAACCAAAATTGATCCTATTCAGCACCTGTAGAGTTTAATGAACTGAATGTATTCAAACACATGATTTGAATTTAGACACATAAATTTTCCCCTTAAACTTTACAGTAGAGCTACTTGCCTGCTTAAACATTAGGCATACACTTCCAGTGCAATACAGAATAATAGTCTTAATTTTTGAGGACAGATGTCATTGCTGTTGCACACATGGCATTCTCAGAGGCTTCACACAGTATAGTCATCTCTGTATCACTATGGTATCATCTCACTAGCTAAAGCACATTAGTACCTGAAGGCACCACTCAAGGTCTCCAAGCACTGCTATTAATAAAGAACGGCATTGCATCTGTCCCAGCAAACAATTCAGTTGGACAGTACGAAGGTTAATAAATGAAATAGGAGGACAGTGCAAGCACAATGGGTTTGCTCAAGGCTAAATCTATGCCAATGAGAGAACGTGAAAAAAACCCCAGACATCTATCAAACCGAACTGGTCTTGCTTAACTTGAATGCCCAGGACTTCTCTTCACACCCTGGAAGAGGATTTGCCTCTTCCAAAAGCAGCACTTCCTTGTACCAGGCACCAGCTTAATCAGACACTGTTGGGTCACAAGAATTTATACAGTGTGTAACTTGGAAAACTGGCTGGTGAAAATGCTCATCAAATCTCTCACAGAAAACGTTGGTGCTCTCAACATGTTAAAAGTTTTTTTCCCCTCTCTTTTGCCTTTGCTTTCAGGAAAATACTGGCTTGAGAGGGAATGTCTGAATCAATACCTTAAATTACAAAGAATGCACCACTATAGCCTGTGTGTTCTTTATTGCTTTACAGCAAAAAGTAGAAAACTCCAAGAAAGTACATAATTGTTTAGAAAATAAAAACAGTGCTATAAAACTTTGCTATGGGAAAAAAGTGAAAAGGCTGAACTCTGATTAATTTATGTATGTTAATAACACTATTTATCTAAATATAATAAAATCAAATGCTATATATGATTTTATTTTTGTTTGAGGTTGGTGGTTTTTCACAGAAAAGCATATCCCAAACTTCAAAACTCACATAATCTTGTAAGCCATGTATATATCAAGCTCTAAGTAATAACTAATAAGCCTCTGTCATACAGAAACAACACTTCAGAGCAATTAATAAAGCAAATAAAATCCTTCACCTGTTGTTTTTTCCTTTCTTGATACTTTATGATGCATATCAAATGGAAGCACCTGATAAAAACCACACTGTAAACAGTCATGACAGTTAGGGATGAGATCAGTGTGAAAACCCTTTTGCTTGCAGGTATTTGAGTGTCTATGAGGCGAACAACATATATCCATAATCTTGTGCCAGCCAACTTCATAACTTCAACTCCCTCTGAATAGGGAGAGACAGACAACTTACAGTCAACGTTATTAGGAGCAAGGCTGTGCAACGTGCAAATTTCTGAAGATGAGTAACGCAATTAGGAGAAAAACCAGGACAGAAAGCAGAACCTCCACAGAAGTAGCACTGTCCCATTTATTAATACATGCTCACTGTAGCAACTTAGCTTGAACCAATTATGCTGAATTCTCCTTAAACACTGAGAACCAGAAGGTTATTAAATATATCAAATCGACCCCACAAAACGCATTATAAGATCTAGGTACACACTCAGGACATTAAAAAGGCAAATTTTTTTTTCTAAAGTTTGCTACACAATAAAACTTGCTCATTCTTAACAGATAGCTTTTAGTTCAAACAAAACATTAAACTGTCAACAGAGCACTACGTCTCTTTTGAGTTTTGGACTGTGTCCTGGTTTCAGCTGGGATAACGTTAATTTTCTTCCTAGCAGCTGGTACAGGGCTGTGTTTTGGGTTTATGCTGAAGAGAATGTTGATAATTGAGGGATGTTTTGATTATTGCTGAGCAGTGCTTGCACAGCATCAAGGCCTTTTCTGCTTCTCACACTGCCTTGCCAGTGAACAGGCTGGGGCAGGGAGTGTCCACAAGAAGCTGGGAGGGAGTGTGGCCAGGACAACCGATCTGAACTAGCCAAAGCGCTATTCCATACCATGGGATGTCATGCCTAGTTTACAAACTGGGAAGAGTTGGTGGGGAGGGGCAGAACGCTGCTTGGGCATTAGTCAGCAGGTGAGCAATTGCATTGTGCAGCACTTGTTTTTTGGGGTTTACTATTATTTTAATAATTTATTCCTGTTACTATGTTTTAGTTTAGTAGTTCTTCTCTCAACCCACAAGTTTTGATTTCTGCTCCGATTCTCCTCTCCATTCTATGGGAGGTAGTGGAGGGGGAAGGGAGTGAGTGAGGGGCTGTGTGGGGCTTAGTTGCTGACTAGGCTTAAACCATGACAGCTTGTAAGAACGCAACATACTGTGGCAGTTACATTTCCAAAAGCTCTTCAGAGTAAGATATTGGAGGCAGCAACTCAGTTTGGTTCCCAAGCATGTCAAGGACATAAAGTTCTAGATGACCCAGAATTGCCAATAATCCAACATGTTCTAGCTCTGTATAAGTTTCTTAAGCAATCCCTTGAAGTGGCAGTGCAGTGGGTTTTGACCTCTTCTTATAGGTCATAAGTTTTTTTCCAGCCCCCTCACAGTACTACGTGACACATGGAAACCAGGCTCTGTGCAACTGGGAGTTGTTGTGGAATAAATGGGACAGCACCAGAAATATTCCTTGCAACCTCGCTTCCCCAAAGAATCAATGAAGTTAAGGGTCAGTTTTGACAGGTACCAAGAAGGTTCAAAGATTCTGGTACAGCAATATGTGCTGTGCAGAAATGTCTGAGGGAGACAATCAAAACAGAGAGTAGCAGAGAACTGTAGCTTTAGTCATTAAAAAAGAATGCACAGCACTTTGTAGTTTAATGATGCCAAATTAACACAGATCAACTATAAATGAACAAAGACCAATAAAACTTCAGCCATCTGTTCAGTCTACTTTCTACATTTAGCTCTCTGAGAATTTAAAAAAATACAGGGCATGGAAGCCCATTCTTTTTGGTACTGTTGTTGTTTTTAACAACAAAGTTCAACAAAATAAATACAGATTTACTAATGCATTAAGCAGACTGAAAAGTCTAGCATCATCCAAAGCAAAAGGAAAGGAGTTTAATGGCTGTGTTCATTGAATAGTTTTAATGTATCTTATGAAACTGTAAACCAAATGCAGTCCATTAAATAGAGGAGAAAAAAAATCTGAAAGAAATGAGGAGTATGTTATTGCTTTGAGTAAAAGATGAGGGTTTTGTAAATATTTTCTGCATTATTTAGATGAAATAGACCAACTATTTTTCAAAGCATTCCATTAATGTCACAGTACCTCCTTTTTATTTATTAAATAATCACTGTAGCTTGACATACTTATAAATAAAGAGAAGAAGAGTATTTTGAGAAGTACCACAGCCTGGGAAACCATCTTGTTGTCTTTTGTAAATTTCCCAAACTGGAAGCATCTTGTTCTCATGTTAGGCATTTGATTAAATAATTACTTTGCAGATCTCTATTTCTAATTTTGTAATTGAGATACCCAAATTTACTTGTAGTAACGCAAATCTGTATGTCAGCTCAAAAAAATCCACTTATTGTACTCACTGTATTACAGAACATTTATTGGACAATTAGGAACTACAACTGCTACAGTTGGGCAACTCTTTGTCTAATGTCACTAAACATAAAATAGCTATCTGAAGGACTGGTCTATGAGTTCAGGAGACAGTAGAGTGTTTGTGCAGTAAATTCAAAATCACATGTTCAAAGAAGTACCTTAAAATGATGTTATTCTTTAGTACCACATTTTTGGTAAAGGAAATAAATAGCCTGAAGTTACAAGCAATGAATTTTAGAAAGACCCTTAATGAGATGCTAGCCTCCTTCATTGCACTTCTATTGCTAAGAGCAAGGAGAGGCAGTTAAGCACTTTCACTGTAGTTTCTGCAAGCCTTCAGCAACTGTCTTTCATATCACACTAGAGGGCCTATGGGAAAACAGTTCTAATTTACAGCTATATTGAACAATAAAAAAACCAAAAGCTACTTCAGCTTTAAAAAAGAAAAAAAGTGTGACATACTACCACTAAGAACTTTAATGCTGCCTGGAAAGAACTGAAACAACACTGACTAGTTATGTGGAATACATAGTAGCACCTTAACCATGTATTTCCTGATTTTAAATCTGTGACCTTATTTCTTGAGACAGAATTACTGTCTCACATGCACAGAGAGAGATTTTGATCAAGCATTGCCTATTTTAAAGTTTAGGGGTTTGGTGTTTTAGATTTTCTGTCATTCCAGAAGGATAGGTGAGGGCCAAAAGATATCATTACAGAAAAAAGTTCCCTCCTCAAAAGTATTTTAGGTAAACACTTAATATTCTGATTGCAGAATCAATTACGCTCCACTAACTAATCAGGAAAAAGAAGGAATTAAAAAAATTGCAGTAATTCATTTCCTTGTTGACCTGTCTAACACTCTGAGTTCAAGACTCATGGCTGCTGACTCTTGCTCACAACTGCAGAACTTGCATCTATTGCATAGGCTGCTGCAGTTTGAGGAATCTTTCCTTTTTGAGGCCCCATATGTCCAACAACTTAACTCACCTGCCACCTAGATGCATCACACATATGTTATTCTGCATCACAAGAAAAGATATGATGTGGTTTTTGAACCAATTTTTTACCTTGAAGACCAAAGCAGGGGATACGTGGTGCACAACAGCCTGTCAAGCTCTTGCTGTATCAGACCTGCAGGATCTTACTTCCTTGGTCAGAAAGGATCAAAATATTTGGCTAAACACATCTGCTTTGTGCATTTGAATTTGCTAGATTTAAACAGCAGATTTTTCTCTAGGGGAAGTCTACACGTCTACTTGTCACAACACCACTACAATTCTGAACTCATGCTGTTAGTACTGAAACTGAAACTTTGGGCCACAAAAACATTTTGCTAAATACTGCACAAAAACAAACCAAAATCAGATGTAGCTATTTGTCTACTTTTCCTGTTGTTTTCCCCCTATTCCTTCCAGTGTGTTTATGTATTGTCCTAAAAGACACGTTAAAGAGCTAATAACTGAATGAATTGTAGTTTGTATACCTTTTAGATAGCTGCTTATCTGCCACAGCAATGCAAAATACCCACATTTGTCCAGATAAAGCATAGAACTACCTGTTTACATCATCAGTGCAATGCAAAGGCACTGATGGGTTCAGACTGTAAACTGTAATTTTTGGGTGGGGATGGGTGTAGGGATGTTAGCTGGCAACAAAAAGCAATTTTTGAGAGAGAGAGAAAGATGTCTTTTTTTTTTTTTTAAGATATGTGTGAATGCTCTTCCGGTACAATGTAGAAAAACAAATAAACAAGATATTATCACCAGGCAAACAGAACACCACATTATGTGCAATACACACAACATTGTCAGAAGAGGGTTAGAAAGCAAATACCAACTTTTTATGAACACTTTGACAACTCTTATCCCTTTTTTTTCTGGGGAGATTTTTAAAGCTATATCTCATCAGACTGAAAATCCTCTCTTTCAGATTTCTCTTATTTTACATGTTTCTATATAGTTTCTTTCTTATGGATAAAGCCAATGACTGCTCAAATCAAAAGTTGTCAACATGCAAAATCTAATTGGGCTCACTGGCTCTTTAAATATTTCTGCAATATCATGCCTCTAAGGGTCCTTTAATTCATTTCCACCATGACTGAGAAGCCTTTTATCAATGATAGATCTGACACAGAAACACCACATCTCACTGAATTCAGCACAGCAAAACCTTGATTTGGCCACATCCCATAACACTCTCTTTAAAAAAAGATGGTCATTTTATAGTGACAACTACAAAAGAGTAATGGTGAAAAATGGTGATCCTGTAAACACACTAAGGTACTTTAAAAAACATATACCATAATAAACATCTTACTGAAGTGGTCTTGCCTCTTCAGTCTTCCTTCTACACTTACCTTGGTTGACTTGTCAATGTTATGTTCTCGTTTTCCTACATGGTTCCCCATGATGGATGGCCAGAACTTCGAATTCTGAAAAGATAAAACCAAACCAACATTTTTAAAGGTACTACATTTGTATTGAAATACAAATTAATTTTTCATCTGACACAGAATAAACAGATAGTTCTTATGCAGGAATCATTTTTACAATCAGAGGTAAGATCTATTAATGATCCTAAGGAACAAAAAAATTTTGCAGATCTAATCAATACTAGAAAGCTTTCCTCTTCTAAAAACAAAAACCAAACAAGCCAAATGAAACCAACAACTCCCTTTCTTAATAAACAAAGGAAGTAAAAGAAAGAGTTTATTGTGAAATTTGCACATAAAACAAGACTATATTAGAAATCAGGTGGAAGCCTCATCTTTCACTATTACATTTATAACACCAAAACATTGTAATATGTATAAAATGATCTATAACTACAGCCTTCCATAAAAGATCAAGTAAGTTCTTTCACATTCACATTGGCCATTATATGAACATCAATTACTGAAAGAAAAAAAAAAAACAAAAACACCATACTAAAGTGTCAACAATTTGCTGTGGAGATGAGAATGGCTATGTTCTTTACAGTCCACAGTTTCATGACAAGCACATAAGAAAGAAATGCCAACTCTTTCTTGCTATTTTCTATCTCATCCTGTAATATTTCAGCTTTAACAGAACTTATGTAGATTAAACCACAACACTCAAATTTCAGCTTTTACAGTACACTTGTGCTTATGCTATATATTTCTTCTCACAGAAAAATGTATTTGTATAGGATCTTACATGCAGCTGCTGTCTTTGGCAAATTTGAATGCAGTGCAAGGTAGCATTTAAACTCATGAAACTTAAAGCTACATTGCCAAAGAAGTTTCAAGTGGACTTTTTCCTCTCCGAATTATGAAATGAACTTTCAGTATTAAAGTTCGGTTTCTGGTGCTAATAGTAACACAACATTACTCTGCAATAAACAGAGGTATATACTATAAAACCCTGGCATCAGAAATCCTGGCACAACACTCTCACTGTTGGAGAACTGAGTTATTTCACTAAAGCATAATCTTACACAAAGGCTTGGGAGAAAAGGACAACCAGACCTTTGTTAGAATAGAAAACGTGTGAAATAACAGCCTATTAACCAGTTACAGTTATGTAGAACGTAAAAATATAGTTATAACCCCAGCTACACACATTGATTTGCATACCAAAGGAGTGGTAACTTTGGTTACTTCGAAGTTTCCATCACAGAAAGGTGTACTATATCAAAATCAATTTTGTCCTCTATCTCTACCGTAACTTTGGAACAGACTGTTACATATCCCTCCCATGATGATAAATTTTCAAATTAGTGAGGGTCTGCAGTGCTCATGACTGTTCAGTGAATTCCATTAACTCTAAAAAACAAAATGCTACATATCACTGTATCCAATTTAAAAAATCCTTCAAAAATACCCACTTTTAGAGTCTCGCAAAGGAAAAGTATCAAGAAAACATCCAAACAGTGCATGTACCCATGGTAGAGTTTTTGGTAAATTTGAAGTATATTTTTAACAGTACTATCTATTGCATAAAAAATAAACCCCTACCCTTTCCAATTGTGAAATCAGCACAACCAGACTTTTGTGAGACTGTGAACATTTTCAAGGAAAAATACAAATAAATTAATATATACTGGGTTTCAGAGCCAAACTATCTCAAACTGGCCTTTCATCTACAAATTACAAGCAGCAGTTCACTTATCATCACCTGCTTTGCAAGATAAGAAAAAGAGCAGAATACAGAACTATAAGAAATGTCTAGAGTAGAATACAAAGGCATAATGTTCAGAGTTTACTCTTCCAGCCATTTATCAAAAGACTAACTATCAAACTTGATCTGTAATACACATTTGTTTAAGCAATCGGATTATGAAGCCAATGTAACACTTGCAAACCAGAACTCTGACCAGTCACCTCCTGCCTCCCCTTAGTCTCCCAAGTGTCTGAACCCAAGAAACACCTACCGTAGCACAGTCCCACATCTGCAGTACCAAGGTGGAAAAGGTAACAGATGCAGAGGAGCTATGCTTTGAAACTAAGTCAAATATGTATTTTTAAATTATTTGTTGGCCAGGGAAAAGAAAAGCAATAAAACTTCCACGCTGCCACACCACAGATACTTGAAAATAGTAAGGCCAGTTTTCTACTCACAAGTCTGCACAGAGCAAGCAAACAAAATGAACACTGAGAAAATAGTGCAATGGCTGATCAACATATTCCTGATTCCTGTGCACATAATTCCTTTGGCAAGACACTAAAAATTACACATGGAAGGGAATAAAAAAGAAAAAAAAAAACACTTGGAAAAATGAAAATGCATAATGCTATTCAAAGTTTAGGAGTGTGGTCTCAGAGTATACCTCCACCTGTGCAAAGTATTGTGTTTCTCCACAGGAACACGCTTAAAAGATGAAAACTAACAGCATTGACTAAACCTGTCAATTTGCACTTCTGTTTCCTTCACTGTTTTGAATGTCAGAAAGGAACAGCATGTAGTCTAAATTCACGTGATCAATCCTTTCTTATTCTCACTTCAAACCCAGAAACTTCCATAACTAGATTTTACTTCACCTTTTTCATGCATAAATGACCACAGACGTTTAAACTCAAGATCAGTTAGCTATAGGTGCCTGCTATAAATTTCTTACATAAAGTTACTTTTTAACCAAAGGGACAAAACAAACCAGACAGGTAGTAAGATTATCCTAAAAGTTACAGAAATCATGCAAGGAAACTGCAAGTAATCCTTTGGGAAAAATAAGGTTTCCAATAAATCTGACACACATTAGGAAAGGAAATGTGTAGAACCAACTTTTCTGTAAGTATTTGATTAGGAAGCAAAAACACACAAACACACAAGCCTGTAAACATTACCATCATTCGCAGACCTCATTTTTCACTTTAGCCTCAAGCAAGTATATGCCTTACTTGATTAAAAAATGAACACATGGGTCATTTTCACTTCAAGAGGCAAGTACGTCCTGAAGTGTTACAACTTCAATACCGATTTTGGTTCATACTATCACAAGCAGACTACAATGTACAGTTTCTATCTGCACTAACCTTTACGCAATAAGTTGAATCACTGACTTCAATGGCATTACTCATTGTACAATCTTTGTAGGAACTTGCAGCCAACTTTTCAAAAAATTTAAGCTGGTAAAAGATCTGTATTTTGGTTTTTGGCAGTTTCATAACATACAGGTTGCCAGATGAAGTAGCTCTGTATGAAATGAAGAAGCAGTTTCTAGCACTTATTAACAAATATCAACAGATCATAATTCCTTTTTTCTTTTCAGAGGAATCCTTGTTTTAGCACTGAAACAGCCACAAGAACAGTCAAGAAGCATCAAGACAATGCAGAACCAGAAGTACTGTAGAAATACAATAACCTTCTCTGAATTCAACGTGAATGACATCTAACAATAAGCTGCCAAAGCAGGCACAAAATCAAGCTTATGACCGCAACAACAGCATTTGTCTGAAACTTTCCTAGTGAAACACAGCAAGTTTCATAAATCCTGTGAGACAGAAGACTTTGCGTGTGAGCTTGAGTCATCAAATGAGAGGGGACACTATGCAGGTCTACAGCAATCAGAGAACCAGTTCCCCTATCAAACTCCCCACCAAACGTGTGGGTCCCAGCACATTAAAACCACCTGAGAGGCTCAGGAAATAACAGGCCATGCAAGCAAACTGATTTAACAGGACTAAAAGTTGAAAACATTTCAGCCAATGTAACAGTTCTTTCTGGTGAAGTGAGGGAATTACGGGAGGAACTGAACCGCTGCCAGAGTTGCCCAGCTGCCTCAGCACTATGCCACAACCACGTACCGAGCTGAACCATCTTTGCTGCCAAGACCCAAGCACTTCCCAATCAATGACTGATACAGAAATAACTCCAGCTACCCAACCTGCTTCAAGTGATTTCAAAAACAGTCCAGGGATTTTGCTTAGGGAAATAAAATAGTTTCCTCCCATCAATTTGCTTTCTTACAGAGTCAGTCTACCAGGTAACCCGAGGGAAGCCCAGACCAAGCTCCTTTCCCACTTTCTTCACAATAGGAAGCCATACTCCAACTAGCAACAACTACAAAAAAGCCACTGCCTTACCCAAGGGAGGAAACTTCTCCTCGCTGTCTGCCAAACACAAAATAAAAATAAAAGCTGAACAAATACAAAAAGGGATGGAAAAATTCAGTCCTATACATCATATACCTATAAAAATACATGAATGCTTGGACATTTCACTTCATCTGAACAGTTCACTAAAAATACGGGTTTAGAAACATGTATCATTCCATCATATTTTTTTAGCCCATTCTGGTCTGCCTGTTGAAATGAAATGAATATTTGTTTGATTTTTTTAAATAAAGGTTCTAATCATCTTCCTATACATACACAGTGTCCTGTAAATAAGTTTAAATTATGATTTATAATTTTCACTGAAAGGCAGAACAATGCTTCTCTAAACTTGTTGAACCTACCAAGAGATGCAACAACATTACTTTCTGCCAGTTACACTGTTTTAACTGCAAAATAGAGTTTTCTTTCTTACTCATGGGAGCCCAAGAAAAGTTTCCCTCTTGTAATCTTCTAAAGAGTGTCCTTCCCCTGTAATGTCTCATTGAACACTATAATTTTTCTATATGCTAAATATAAATGATAGAATTCAGCCCGGGAGCTAGTTTACAGTGACAGCTCATCAACTGCAATTCAGAGTTACAAAAGGCTATAAGCTGATGCATCTGGAGCATCTCTATTGAACATTAATGGTTACTTTGTATCAAAATACATAAACTACCAAATGTAAATCACTAGAAGCTGCAAATGAATTGATAAATACGATCCCTGAAGAGTAATTTAATTAAATAAAATAAGGTTTCAGTCTTACCTCTTCCCACACGCTTAAACATGACTCAACAGAACTACACATAATAAAGGTATGCAACTACTTACATATTTACAAGTATAAGAATGTAATTATTACCTTGTATAGGAATATGTATTCACCACAGATAATAGTGCAGAGCTGCAATGCTAGATACGTTTAGCAAGTGCTCCTAGCCTTACTCACAAACGGGAAAGGTAACCTTAGTATCTAAAAATATTTGAGGAATTTACTTAAAACTTCCTGCTAAATTAATGGCTTCTCTTATCCAAGTAAATAATACATTTTCCTACTACATCCAGATCTTCTTAGACAATATAAATAATGTAACTACTTGTGCAAGTTCTCTCTAATTTCAGTAGCCCTCTAATGTAGGCTCTTAACTACAAACTTACCCAGCAAAATGACACATAAAAGACTTTTTTTTTCTAGTGTCAAGTCCAGGTTATGTAGGTTCCTAGGAAGCCAGTTGACACACTGCCCAGCCCTGGCTGGATGGCTAGATGGAAATGTAGCACTGCCCAGTGCTGGCTAGATGGAAATCTTTGGAGGTTTTTTTTGCTCTCAGTGTGATATACGTCGTTGGAAGGAAGCTCTTCACTTCAGCCTTCTTTCAAAACATTGGGCATGCCTCCTCTGTTTCGCCAGAATTATCTCATGGTGGTAACCTAGTACTTCATTGTACCAAGAAAGCAAACCTCTGGTGGACACAAGTAAGTGTCCCACAACTCATTCCATCAGCAGCCAGAGTCAGATGCCTCAGAGACAAGCACGAGCAACCACATAACAAAAGGAATTGGCCTCATGGGCAAACTTCATCGTAGGAAATCTGACCTCAATTCTAGTGTTAAATTATTTCATAAATATAGGGTCTTACAAGTGTCATTGTCATTTAATGCAGATTTATTTTTTCATCACCCATGAAAGTGTGCATTGCTTGCTACATCAAACCTTATCATTGTGGAAGTCAAAAGTGAAATACTTCTATGAGAAACCCTTTATGAAAGAAAAATCTATTATTCCAGGCACATATCCATCATGAACGATCAAAATCAAAATCCAGTGGCAACCATTATATTTAAATCAGAGAAGTCACCACGAACTTAGCACAAATAAGTGTATTTAATCATGCTTGTACAGTGCCTTGTAGATCAAGTGTCCTGCCCTTCCTGGCCTATTGAGACATTACTGCAATTTCTGTGTTTATGGAAAACTGCATGCACCTTAGCAAGGATCCTAGAAAACCACTCATCTGAGAGACAGGCCAGGTTCTGTTTATCTGAGAAAGTATTCTTCTGTGCTAGCATAGCTTCTTGACAATTTCCATATACCTCATAAATCACTGCAAAGAGCAGCAAAAATAATTTTCACTACAATTTTGTGCAAACAGTATGAGATAGGAGAAAGGCAATAACGCTGACACAGAATATATTCTGGGAAAGAATGCTGTTGCAAGTCATTTCCTAAAATTGCACAGCAGAGATCTTTAAGATCTTAAGATCTTTTCTGACTGTTTTGATTACAATTTTCCTCTATCTATTGCCAACAAGAAGGATATTGCATATTATTTTCTGTAAAAGCAAGAGACTTTCAGGAATCTCACCTCAGCATAACTAAGGATAGTCCAAACTTGATTACAGACAACAGTCTGTAAAAAGTTATAATGAAATTTCTAAACCACACAGATTTATTTTCTATAGCTCTGCTCTCCATGCTGGAACACTATCAGCTTCATCCCACCCATCAAACAAAAGAAAATAGAGAATTTTTAAACAAATGTCTCAACATGGCTCTTCTATTTTGCTTCATTAACAGAAAAATTATCCTTTAACTTAGGACACACTGATATCTACACTTCCTTCAACACAAATCACCAATGATTAGAATCAAATGGCATTTGCCACATGTTCACTGTTTGTCTTCAAAACACTAAGATTAGTGGAGCCCTGTGAACTCTATTTCATTCCATCAGCAGGATCATAAAAAAATTTCCTTAGTCAATTCCACTTTACAGGAGAAGCCAGGGCATTTCGCGGGGAAACTAGATACCAACCTAAAGACCCAGGTCAAGGAACAGATGCCCTCAGCACATCCAAGCACACCATTCCTTCTGCCTGCTGTACTTCTACCACAGTGCCTATACCTGAGGGGCTTAAAATGCAGATTTTCTTGTATGTCCTCCATGCTTTTGCTGAGATGCTTGTGCCTCATAGCTATTCCCAGTCTAGGAAACAGAGAGGACCACATACATGACTAAGATATACATCCCTTGAATCTTTACAAAAACAAGGGAAGACTGATTTGTCTATTTTTATCTCGGTCACTAATAACAACAGGTTCATGTAATTTGTTACATACTGTCTTTTACACACAACCCCACAACCAAATGGGCTCTTTTGGAATTTTTTCCTTTTTTGTCTTTTTTCATAATGGACAATTGTTTAGGTCTGGATACAAAATCTCAGAGCAAGGACCAAATGTCACAAGCCCTCTGAAAAGGATCAGACATAATCGTTGGAGATTTTTTTCCTCAGCACCTGTGTGCTCCAGTGACAAAATAATTTGACAATGCAGTAGAATAAAAAAAAGGAAAAGGAAAAGGGGAAAAGAGGAGAAAGATACAGAGAGAATGGCAAAGAACAGAGACGCATTATAACCTCTTTCTGTATATTGTACAGATATGCAGTAGACTCCCACTTTCCTCTATCACAACTTCCAGGTACTCTATTTCCTTTAGGAGTACACCTCCACAGCTGTGGAATTCACCTCTTGTCCTCAAGCAGTCAACAACTAAAAGTTACACAGCTGTCTTAAATGCTAAAACACTTTTTAAAAAGATAAACCAGTACATAAAATATATAACATAAATTTGGTATTAACAAGGAAAAAGAAAAAGAATGAAATTTAAGCTAAAATAACTGAGAATTTCAGGTCAAAGCAATAATCTCACCAATATCAGAGGGGAAAAGCACAGAGCAATCACAAAAGTATACTGACCAAGGATCATTATTTGCTAATTGGAAACTCCCATTTCCTGAGATTAAAGTGCTCTGAAATCAGACTAGATTTAACATCTGTTTTCACACGAAAATGAAAAAAAAACATGAGAATCTACAATAAAAGCATAAACATTTAAAAAAAATAAAATAAAGCCAAGATACATTTGAAAACTCACATTTTTTCCTTCTCTGCTTAGAAAAATAAGTCCTCTCCAAATGGTCAATGGTATATTCTCCCTTTCAAGGTGAGGTAGGTCACCTAATCTTCCCAGTGAACTGTCACTTTGATGATCAGTGCTTGATTAACACACTGTGGAGACTAATGACAAAATGCACAGCTGCAGTTCTAAATGCACATGAAGCAAAGGCACTATATGCTGGCTCTTCTCATACTCAGCAGACTGACAGATGGGACATGAAGATGATTCACCCTCTCCAGACACCGTTAACTTTGCTGTGAGAAAACAATGAACCACTACATCCTATTAAACTAAAAGAGGAAAAAGCTTTCTTCTTTGCCCAACCTTTTTCTCCCTCTATTCTGACTTAATATATAGTCTATCTATATTGTAAACATATCAACGAAGAGATTGGTTTCATGAGAATGCTCCTCTGTTACACTTGGCATAAATACTGATGTTACGAAAGGGTCCAACTTTCAGCATACTCCAAGTTGATTCCCTCTTGGCTGTAAAATCATGTTCCTCCCTTCCCAAAAGTACACTGCCAAAAAGGCACAAAACCCAATCTTTCTTTTCTGACAGAAAAGCAGCACCCTTAAATATATGCTTATATTTCTCACTTTTTGTGTATTATTTTTCTCACTTCTTTTTGCCTTCTCTTTTAGCAGCTTGATTTCCTGAGGGAAATAAGATTATGTTCCAAAAGTATCTTTTTAAGTAATTTCATGGAGACCTCAATATTTTCATTTGCGAGTGTGCTTAACATGTAACAAGGTTCAAGGTTCATATGACAGCCTCCTAACAGATTATCATTATCTGCAGTCCTGCAGCTGTAGAGAAGCAATTTTTCAGTGCTCATGAATGCCTACCTGCAAATACAGATACTATGACACCAATCTGGGATTTTCTCTGCCAATATAATACCATGTTCCAAAGGGAGGGCAAACCAGAGGAAGCAACACTATTTTTTGCTAAGGATAATTGTATATCTGAGAAAGAAATACATTTATATTTATCTCCTTTTCCAATAGTATTTTAGCCCAGGCATTTGGGGCTTTTAGTCACAGGGCCCAGCAGGTTAGAGTGACTAAGATGTGAGTGGTTGCACTTGGAATTTTTTAATAATTAATGAGTAACAGCAGCAATCCTGGCACTGAAATCTGCATGAGAAACTACTTAAGTCTTACACATTCCCCTGATATAATTATTGCACCTGTCTTCAAATATGCTTTCAAGTACTTATGCCTTGTACTCAAATGTTGCCTCATTTTATCTAAATCTTAAATTTTATGGGCTAACATTGCTTTTACAACCTTTGTCTAGGCTGTGTACAAAGACAGTGCAGAAACAGTCACTACTAAATTACTATTAAAGAAAACAATGACAGACCTCAAGAAAATGTTCTATTTGAACATGACAATATACAAAATGTGCACAAGACAATTATCTCCTTTCATTAAGACTATTTCCTTTCATTAAAATCAGACTATTTATTTTATGTTAAAAGGAAGACAAAAGAATCTGGCCAAACACTTGTTTCTTCAGTATAGTTTTCAATGCAGTTCACCATGTCTCTCAAATTCAGTGTACAGAAAAAAAACCCAAAAAACAAACCCACATCAAAAATCTGGCAACATGTCAAAATAATGGAGTAAGAAAACATGTTTTTCAATAAGGAGACTAGCAGTGTATTCACTTTCAGTGATGATTGCCAAAATACACCTCAAATACACTCTGTGAATTAAAGTTAAGTAAGCATCCATCATAAGAATATCTTGTTCTCGAACATGGAGACAAACTATTTTACTTTTATTGTTACTGAGATGTTTTTAAAAGAAAACAATGTTTCATATGCCAGCACTAAGCTACAACAAGTCCATAGCCTTTAAAGAAGAGGGGGTCTCATTACAGACAATATGTGAAGACAGCAGGAAAGTTGTTTCCCTAAAGATCTTGCAACATGAAAGTACACAAGACACAAGAGTAGGAGGTAAACCTTTCTTCCACATTGCAGACATAGAACAAAGGCAGAGGTAAGGGTAATATGTGAAAAATTACTTACAGCCCACTTGACAAACTTAGACAAATGTTAGAAGCTCAAATCCAGAGTTTTAATTCCGAAAACCTGTTCTCAGCTACTAAATAATGCTGGGGTTTGTAATCATAACAGATACCTCCTTTCTCACTTTACAAGTGCTTCCTGGGCTTCAGGTTCTGTCATCAGTCACACAAAATAACACTCCTGCCATGATGATATGGCCAAGCAGCTTCACATGATTTTACATCAGACCACCACCAATACACAATGAGATTATTTTGCTGCCATCCTAGGTCTTAAGTCAGCAGACTCTCTCAGAGACAGAAAATGCTAACTGTCAGGCTCAGGCTTATCACAAGACAGAATGGAAACCACAGTAATACTCCTCCTCCCCGTCTCTTTTTAAACAGCTATAGCAGGAGGCCACCCATACTATTAGATAATAAGCTTGTGATTAGCATACTCACACAGGATGTGGGAACCAGGGATTGTTTCAGAAGACACTGAGGGGAAAGATCAGTCTGACTCGATCACAGGATAACTGTGAGTCACCAACATGATCCGGCAGGGGAAAATTTAAAAAAAAAAAAAAAAAAAAGAGACGAATAGACCTACGTTGTATCATGAGGGGATATTTCCAGCCAAGATAAGGAAGAATAAATGTCATCACAGAAGCCACTAACATCACCTCAGCTGAATACAAGGTACAGTTCTGGTCAGCCATACTTAACCACATGAATTTTTTACTACAACAGATGTGAAGATAGGAGCCTATTATACAGGGATAAGACTAAAAGCTCATGACAGGTCAAGCCTAAGTAAAGCAAAGCTAAGTAAGTGTTAGAAGAAAATGCATGCTGTCCACGTCTAAATCTAAGCTGAAAGTCAAAGTGTTTCTAAAACATTAGAAAAATAAGGCCCTGGAAAAACCAGAGTGGAACAAAAAACGCAGCTAAGTTCAAGATAGAAAGCAAGAGTCTGACTATCATATATCAGAGACTACATAAATGTCATGTTTCTTGCCATGACAGAACAGCCTCAAGTGACACAGATGACTCCTTTTGCTGAAGGATATTCCAATCCACATTTCCAGATAGTGTACCTGAAGCGTTGCAGGGTAGGGGCAGAGGAGAATCTGTTCATATACTGATAAATGACTTCAAAAGAAAATAAAATAATCAAAACCCCAAACAAAATGAAATCACAAGAACAGTGATAGCCCGGAAAGGGACAGAAAACTGAAATGTGCTAGCTTTTAGCCAGCTGGATTTCACTGGAGTATAGAATACTTGACAGACAGACTTTATTCCCTACTCTGAGTTCATTAATGAACCCCTGTTCATCCATTTTATCCTGTAAGCAATCAGTATGAAGTACAGGAAAACTGCACCTCTGCACAAAGATATATATATATATATATATATATAATTCCTGCCAGACAGCATCTACCTTTGCAGCCTGTTCCTTGGAATGCAAAATGCAGGCCTGAACGCTGTGAGGAAGAGATGGAGCTCACCTTCATCCGAAACAATGCATGGTAGAGTGTTGCTTAACAAGCTCTTCTGCAAGTTCGTGGGCATCTCTCCTCAAGAAAAGTCACACACAAAGTCCACTTCTGATCCCCACAGCTCTGGGATTGAGATTGGCAGCATAACACACTTTGTTTGGACTGATACTGACTTTAAGAAGCCTTCTGATCAGCTTGGTGACTACATCGGACAACAATCTGAGACATCCAATTCTCAACAGCAGACAGAGTAGGTGCTTCATACAAGGCTCTTCAAGTCAATTTAATCTCCGTTTCTCAAATAATTTACAACCTGATGGGTCTTTTTGTATCATTTCAATGGGTTGTTGAGCCTCCTTCTCTGGAAACACTGAAAACCCACCTGGATGAGTTCCTGTATGACCTACTCTTGGTGGTCCTGCTCTGGTAGGGGGGTTGGACTAGATGATCTTTCAAGGTCCTTTCTAATCCTTAAGATTCTGTAATTTCTCCCAGACTCTAGTCCTTAAAATCCTCCACCATTCCTTGAGCACTCTACTGTAAATGCTCCAACTTGAGAAAGCAATAACAGTATTTCTGCAGTCTATGACTGAAACTTTATCTCACATATATGTAACGACAGACATTTCAAACTTGGGTGTGCATTATATGATAAACTCAATCAATAAAGGTGCCTCTCATTCCACTCCTTAACAGAGTTAAAACCTTTCTAAGAACAGTTACTGAGCTGCTAGCTTGGCTGAATTCCTTACTTTCTCACCTTAAACAATACCTCTACTTAATCTATTACTGTCAACTCTTAATTCACTTATTCTCAAGCAACACTACAAGTCCAGTCATTATGACAAGTTCTTTTTTGAAGTACAAATTACACAGAACCTGAATCAAAAATTATCACTTAACACTTAGATGAGTTATCAATGAGGGAAAATAATGGGTCTTTCATGTAATGTAGCATCTTGCTTAAACCAGCTTTTATCAAGATTACAAGGAATTAGATTATATTGACAGCTTTTAACCTTTTCATAGCTCCTTTTTCTTAGTGGAAATCCAACTATTCTAAGTTAGTGGTTATGAATAGTTTGAGATGTTGCAGCTGGAGCCCTTAACTGCCAAACACATTGGTGACAAGAACATCTGTCCCTTTTTATGCCAACACTGCCCAGTTGTGGTCCCTAATGTTTAGTCTGCAGCATTTTAAAATCTTAATCACCAAACTTGCCCTTACTAAACTAATGCTACAGTTCTAATCACTATCTTATTTTGGTGCATCCAGTAAGTCTAATGTATTATCACTTATAAGTATCTGCTAGTAAATCCACTTCTGCTTTGATATTTGAACATTTGCTAAAGTTAATGCAAATGTTCAAACCAAAAATACAGCAACACTAGCAAAAAAAACCAACAAAAACCAACGTTTTCCACATTCATTGTCTTGAAGCACACAATATTTACTCAGAAAAAAAACACCCAGTCAAAAACACAGCTCCACCTCCAAACCACAGCTTTCATAGTATCTGGTAAGGATGTTTAAAAATGTAAGTTAAAGCACTGCAGAATTTGCATGTTTGAAGTTAAGCAAAGTAGAAAGCAATTACCACCATAACTACTTGTTTTTTGGGTTTTTTTAACATAGCTGCATGTAAATATTTCATCAGTTTGGATACATCAAAGATCACTTATATTCATTCTTAAATTCAATTAGTAATGCACATAAATTTCTCTTGTCTTGCCAACTATATCATACGAATTGCCAGTCATAAAGCACTTAAAATTACACTACACATTGGCTGTCTGTTATAATGGAGAAGGTTTACAGATCATACCACAAATGCTCTCTGAAATGCCACAAGGCGAAAAGATATAGCCTGATAATAACAGAATCAGGCACACGGTGATGCCAGGCCCAGTGAGGCTGGGACACGCACAGGTTGATAAAAGAATGATATCACAACATGGCAGAAACAAGAACATCTCATAATTTTGGTACATATTACTAGTTTGCTCATTTCAAAGCATAACATTCCTGCAGTACCAGTATCTTGCTCATCATGTGTTTACCCTTTGCACTGCATCCTGTCTGTATCCAAACACAATCCAGAACACGCAGTTTTTCACAAGGGAGGTAGTTTTTTATACTCCTCTCCCCCAACCTGCCTGACATTCTAGTATAAACAAGGTATTGCAAGCAGGAGGAAAGCTTCTCTCTTGGCCAGAAACATGCTGTGTATGTCCCATAGCAATGCTCCTCAGCATTCTGTTCAGTCTGAGCTCACCTCAGCTTCCCCTGAACATAATATTTACTTTCTGTTTCCTGTGAACTGGTTCTGCTTTTGTGACTTACTTAATTCAGGCTCTTTGTTACAAATCTGTTAGGATAGCAATCACAAGAATCTCTCTTATGACGAGATAGTCTCGTTCTTTATGACAGGGATTGAAATAATTTAAGTGTATCTTTTAGTTTCATCTAAAGATAGCTTAATTCCCAGGATCTTGAGTGACACCAGAATGGGCATTCTACTTAAAGTCAGACCATAAGTTCATGTTTCTATAATAATGATTTATATTCTTTTATGAATTTTAGTTACAAACATTAAAATCTGTTCATTAAGTCTAAAATAAATACAAATAAGAGTTATTTCAAGCATTTCAGAATAACAGCAACCTTTAAATAGAGAATACTTAAAATGCTTAAAACAGCCACTGATAGGCAACTTATTTAACTGAAAATACAGGAGGAACTTCTATACAAACAGAATGTAATTATAAGCTTAGAGTCAACATACTTTAAGTCAATGTCTCTCTAAATCAATTTTTTAAAAAATCATCACAAGATGATTCAATACCATAAAAATACATATGCAGAAAAATCTTTTTCTCTACTGATTATCTGTTCAAACTTAGGATGACAACAAACACAAAATCTTGTTGTGTTCATTTGATCCTACTTATTTGGCTGGTCATTTCTTACATAAACAAGTCCACTGTAGACAACTGTATCACTTTGCATCAGGAAGACATTGCAAAATCAATGCTCATGCTTGCATGTGCCACTAGTATTGTGGTAATGCATGACTGATTACAAAATTATTTAATTGCTGTCTTTCCAAAGCACTGGTTACTTCTCTCAGGTTAAAGTACAGAGCCGGCTGATTGTGAAATACCTTTAATCAAGTGGCCATCTTCAAATGCAATAGTCTGCTAATGTCATATTTACACGTTAATCTTTTATTTGCAGTGATTAATTTACTAAACTGGACTAAAGGAAAGTGAGATTTTACACTTCACAATAAAGTACAAACCCCGATTCATAAACTATAAGAGACAAGTATTTAAAACTATGGAGGTACTATTTACCTTTCGGCATCTGACTTCTTCCCCTACATGCATTTTTCAGTCTGTTTAGAACTCACCAATATGATTTTGGAGTAAGCTTGAGTTAAAATTCTGACAAAGATTTGCCAACTATTACGATTTTTTTTTCCTACAGTACTAAAGTCTCTTACTGTAATTAAACACTGTTGAAGCATTAAAATAATGAGTTAATTACACATGCCATTCAAAACATATTATGAAAGCTGTACTTCTGATTAATTCACTGCTGACAGGCTTGTTACTAGAACATTTCTAAACTGTAAAAGGTTACTCTTAGTTCAGCTACTCGTCTTGGAAAAATGTTTTATTAAACACATTTATAACCTCACTCCCAAGAGGTTTTTCAGATACTAAATAACAATGCAACGAATAAAAGTGAATACCTAAAATATAATGTATAGCTCTAAACAGCATGAAACTAAGGACAACTGTCACCACATGACAAAACTATTGTGATACATGATGAATTACAGAGTAATCATTGTTCACCAGTAACAGAAACTGGGAAAATAAAACATCTGAACTAGTGGGCGTGTGGTGTCAATGACAAGATCTGAGAAATGCTAAATTCCCCAGTAGGTCATTCTGAACTTAGTGCTCAGCACCATACAGTCAAGTTAAATTTATTTGCTTTTTACTATGTGCAAATCGAGCAAGTCTCACTTTCCCTGTGGGTCTTACTGCATTTGACGGCTGACAGTGCTTTCCAAAGACCACCTAAAAAATCGTCAGTAGTAAGGCAGTATTAAAAAGGTGATCAGAAGAACAAAATCCATCACAAGACTGGAAAAGTTTTAAATGCATATTAACAACAGTAACAACAACCAAACACAAAAACAAAAGCTTTAAATAAACATTAGGATGCAAATAAAGATATTTCACATGCTCTCTCACTGATACCTGTATATGCCTTTCTTGTTATTATCAAGCTAGTGGCAAGATTATCAAACTAAACCAATACAAAAGAGAATCCAAGAAAAAGCCCACTGGCTATAAGCAGATCACCAATACAATGACCAAATTATTAAACTTACTGTCACTTTTGCTGCCACGTTCCTTTCTTGCAAATTCCTCAAAGACACAGAAGGAGCAAGAATCACTCTAGCAGCAATATCCTGTTTCTACCAAGCTTGTTCCCTCAGGTCACATGAAGTCTAGACTCATTCATCACCACATTCCCAGGATGCAGATGCTCTGTCCTGTGACCAGCATGCACTCAGTCACCTACAAATGGACAACTGGGCATCCAGAACAGGAAAGTACAAGAGGGATTATGCACAGGTTAAAGTCTGAGGAATCACTAAGAAAGAAAGCATCACTGTCCAAACTATTTGTGTTGTTTGTTAGTCTGCTGACACAGTATGTTCCGACATACTGGATGGCATTTCTGGGCACATGAGGGCAAAGGTGGTGATTTGGAATCACCACCATGGATTGACCAAGGTTAGATCATGTCTGACCAGTATGATTGCCCTCTGCCACTAAGTGACTATATTCACAGATGACAGGAGATCAAATGGTCTCATCTACTGTGATTTTAGTGAGAGTCAACAACGCCTCCCACGGCAACTTTGCACCTAACCTCATCTAAGTTACAGTCTAGTCTAGATGGGGAGTCTATTAGATGATAAAAAACTCTCTGTCATCAGGCTCAAACAGTAGCTGTTAATGGTTCACAATCTGCCCATAATCTGGTTACAAGCACATAGATTAGGGGCATCTTTAACGGTAACCTGGAAGAGTGTACAGAACGCTCAATAAGTCTGCAAGTAACACCAGACTTAGGGATTCATCTGATATGCTGTAGGGTAGAGTTACAATTCAGAATGAATTAGGGCTGACAGAAACATCATAAGAGCATAGTCTGAAGACTAATTGGTGAGCAGCTCCACTGAAAATGATCGGAGGGTCCTGAACTGTAACAATATGTGAGACACAAATCAGCAGCTCTCACTGCTACCAGGAGAGCGAACTGCATCCTGGGCTCTGGTCAGAGAGTCAGTCAACGGACTGAGGGAAGCAACTTTTCTGCTTCATGCAAGATCCATTCTTCTGGTACCTGGACTAATGAGTCTACTTTTCAATCCCCACTGTGAAGTATCAGTCAACTAGATCAAGTTCAGTGAAAGGCCACAAAGACAGCTGAAGCACATGACCTGTGTGTGAGGAGAGGCTGGAGATGTAGGCACTGTTCGGCCTAGAGAAAGCTTTGGAGCATCTAATAGCAAACTTCCAATATCTAAAAGTAAATTACTAAAAGGGTGGAGTCTCGCTTTTTACCAAGGTGCCTGAGGAGAGAACAACAGCAACTGAAACCAGGGAAGTTACAAATATTTATTATGTGTGGTCTGATCTTATGTGACATCACTTCAGGCAGAAGGGCACACTGGAGATCTCTCAAATCTGCTCTAACCTGAATGAGCCTATGAATCCATGTTGGAATTGTGTACTAATGCAGAATGTGTGCACTTAGGCACAATGCATCCAGGAAAACAAGAGAAACTTCAAGTACACTTGAAACACACTGTATAAATGATCTACCTATATGTGGTAAACTGAGTTCCTTCACCATTATCTGATTTGTATGCATTTATGCAGATCAAAAGAACAGTATATGCATGTATTTATTTAGTCATGTGACTGACAAAGGCACCACAGAACACGCTCTTCAAAAGCATCTAGAAAGTTACTTGACTCATCCAGCTAGGAAGGCTGAACAACCTTAACAAAAATGCATTCTAATTTATCTAGTAGCTCTGCAGCTATTGGGTAGAAGTCAGAAAAACCAAAAGCTAATTGCATTCAAGAAGAGACTTCTTATATTCTTATCAGATAGCTGATACAACAGTTCCTAATGGTAGAATATAAACTGCAGTTAAGAATTCTGAATTTGATGCTACTCAGAGTTCTCCCAGATAACTCCATTAAGTCACAAGGTATACTTTTGTTGTTGCTATATGCTATTCGTGGCTTCACTAAGGCCTAGCAGTTGGACAAAATATTACTCATAGAGATGAAATGTACAAACCTTTTATAATAAAAGGCCAGTTAGTAGTAATAAGAAGTGTTTTGAAACCTCTCTCATGCTTTCCAGGGGCACAAAGAATTATTACTTGTGGCTACAATTCTTGCCTTTAGTTGGACCATATTTCTTTCATTAATTAAGGTTGCAGCAATTAGGGGTTAGAATTAAGGGAGGAGAACTCAACAACGAAAACACGAACCAAATAACTACACCACATACAAATGGTTTTTACCACAGGAGAATAATAACAGACTATTTTGTAACCCACTTTACAAATCATCCAAAACTTAAGATGAACTTTTCAACACCAGCAGTCCTGCATTGAGTTGAAAAGCACTTACTAAAATTCCCATTAAAACAAAAACAACATTCACTGTGAGACTATTATGGGTTCTTTCAATTCGATATCTTTCTGAAAAACAAAGTCAAATTATTGTCTACCCTCCAGGTGAGCAGTGCTGAGTCAGACTATGCTTACAAAAACTACGTAGATGCTTAGACTCACCTCACAAACAAGTCAGGGCAAAGTAATAGTACAGATATCAGATCACAAAAAACAAGCCAGGGAGCTTCTGTTTGTAGAAGCTACACACTTTTTTAGTAAGAGGTGCCTCAATATAGTAACAAGTATATGATTTTATTTTAATGACTGCAAGCTCTGCTTATACTATCTTTCCAGATAATATTCCTGCATTACTTTTCATCCACAGAATTATCAAGATCTGACAAAAGAGTTTAACTAGGGACTGATTCTTAGGAACAATAATGGAGAAAGATGAGTGAAAAGCATTATAATACATTACATGACATCATAAAGTAAGGTTTTGTTATTATTCATGAGATGATGTGGCCTTAACTGAAATCACAGAAGCTGGCAAGTCTCTTCTGAGAAGAGGTTACTCAAGGAATTTGTCACAAACACCAGGAACACTTGCTAGGAATGAGTACTATAGGAAGCCAATAAGAGTTCTAAATATATATATTATTAAATATACTAGTCAGAAGAAAATGGCTGTGAGCAAGGGATATGTTGATGACACTCAGGTTTATGCAGATATTTTAAAGCCAGAGGAGAGTAACAGCTGTCACTGGGATCTGCAGAATTGCTGCACTAAACCCACAAAAGTCTAGTCTGTACTTTCATCTCTAACCCAGTCTATATAAAGCCAAAGCAATAAATGAGATTTGGTCAGCTGCAGGGGACAAGGTGAAAGTGATATTATTCACTTGGTGAGGAAGACTATTTGAGGAGACAGCAAAGATCATCTCTACTACTTAATGGAACCAATCAGCATTACCAGTCTGTAGCACCTGTACCTTGTATCAGTTCGCCTATCTGAAGTGTATCAAGGAAAACTAGGAATGTTAATATTAAGTTGAAGGTACGAGTCAACTGTCCTTAGGGCTCTGAGGTTATTGTTACATTGCAAATTATCATTTTACTGTGACAGTTTTACCAGTAAAATACCTTATGTCCAAAGATGAACCCACCTCCTGCTGGCTTCTTATTACCATACCACACTTTGGCAATACCATGCCCAGAAAGGGCTCAGTGGATTCCTAGACAAAACAGAAGCAACAACAATACACTGTCCTCTGAAAGACACTTGGATTTCCAGAATACACAATCGCTTTCTAACATGGAAATGATCATGGACCAATTCATAACAACAACAACAAAATTATCAAGGCACTGACAACTAGGGAACAGCTGTATCTCAGGGCTTTCTGAATCTTTAGAGAACAAATATATCCCCAGAAAGACAAGTTGATGTTGCACTATACAAGTCCATGATCAACCCTCACCCATCATATATAACCTTTACTTTTTGTGGTCCTGCATGTATTCACAAGACTACAATCAACAGAATTGACTCAGAAATGCAGACAGGCACAATCAACGTACCAGTATCTTTGACAATAATGTTCCCTACCCTGTATTCTTGAAAAAACCTCTTTCAGAAAGTCAAGGATTAAAGCAAACATTAAGGCCAGGTACAAGGGTTGTAAACATACATAAACTTATGCAGAACAGCCTCACATGTGTCTGTAGTTACTGATGTCTCACACTGACAAGTCTCTTTTTTCAAGTGTCTGAATTCCAAAGATAGCTACAGCTTGTCCAACTGCATTGTTTTACCTGACTTTTGTGACCTGTAAATAAGTAAGCTAAGAACATTTTCACTTGAGATCCAGATATTTCAGCTTTAACAGAACTCAAATACAGTGTACCAGTTAAACATATAAAAATATGCTACACACCTGAATTAATTTTAACACTATATGGTACTGTGTATTTGCTTCCAGTTTCCTGTCTCTCTCATTGTCAAATCCTAATAGTTAAACACTAGATTCTTAGCTCTCCATTTCACCGATCTGAAACGGCTAGAATTTAAATACTCCCAAATGTTTAAGCTTTCTCAAAAGTTTAAGAAACTAAATATTAAGAACTGCAATTATACACTAAGGAATTTTGTAAGTGTTAGAACAAAATACAAAAAAAATTTTAGAACTATCCTTCCTTCCAATGTGCAAAACAGTAGTTTTCTAGTACAGCTAGTACAGCTGATACATTGACAAAAAAATGCTGATATTTTTAAAAATAATAATATAAAAATTACTATTGTGCCTTTAGTTGCAGTATATTTGAAGAATCTTTCCAGATTCTCTCTCCTTTGAAGGGCCCTGCAAAAGCTTCAGGGTGGGGGGCAAAAAAAAAAAAAAAAAAAAGGCAATACTGATGTAAAGATTTAGAAAATTAACTTGCCTCCTGAGATATGTCAAAGTCACTTCAGGAGAGATGAATAAAAACTGGCTGGAAATTTCCATGTTATTTCTTGTTTTTCTCTCACTTGCCCTTTGCGTGGGCTTTCCTGGGATATGTCCAAGATTTACAGCTATTCCAAGCAACAGAGCTGGGATTTCACAGTTACTGCAACTGTTGCAGGAAGCCACATAGGAACAATCTCACTTCATATTAACCAAAGTTCTCTAATTATTTTTAACTAAGCATTTTAAGAAGCATAAAGCTTTTTTCCAAATATGATAAATGCAGAATATTAAGATTCAGATATAGTTGTCAGTAACAGTTTAAGCATCTACACTTTAGAAATTCTTGAAAAAGTTGAATTCTATGAAAAACTTGAAAAAGTTTTCATAATAAACTCTGAATCCTTTAAAGAAGATTGTAGAAAGTTGGACGTCAATCTGTACAGAAATGTTAAACCCAGGATGACCAACCTGTTACAGAAGGGTCAGTTTCTGTCAATCTCTCAACTAAGAAGATGAGGTGTAGAAAACTGAGATGAGAGTAATTGATACCTCCCAGATACCAAGAACATTTATTTAAAAAAATCCCAATTAAATAAACAAACAAAAGCTAAACTGGGAAAACAGCTGGCCAGCAGGAAAACATGAGTACAACTTGTTCTTCAGAAAAGTGAATCAAGTGCTAATCATTTACATAACTAACATCAAAATTATTTACTACTGGAAAGACCATGTGACACAAGGATCCAACCAGGACTACATTCAATATTTGTATAGTGATTAGACAGTAGAAGAAAGTTCTTCCTGTGCTAACACGTGAAAATAACCAGAGAAATACAGAACAGTGATTTGAATTTGATGATTAAGCACAGAAAATCTAAAACCGAATGTGACATAGCCTTTAAATAAAGTCACCGAATATCTAAGATTAGACATTATCATTGTCTCACTGAGGAAGAGGTGCCAATGGAATTTCTTTCATGCAACCCTTTCCAACCACAGCTAATTCTACAGTGCTTAGCATAACTAAGAACACTTTGTTTAAATTGTCAGGTGGGCAAAACCCCCAGAGAAGTAGCTTTCTATTGTGTCATTTTAATTTATGACCTAATCAGTGTCACCGGACTGCTCCTTTAGGTTGAATGCAGTTCTCACATGTTGTGTCATTGGGGAGAGAACGGTGTGCCCGCAGAATGATTACCACAGCAAGACCCAGAACTACAACTAAAGGCTACAGTAATGTAGCTATAATGTAATTGTCACTGAAGTCAGCCACTGCTTTTGGCAGCTGGATCGGTCTCTCAGAGAACAATTTGTTCATTTTATACCAATTACCTAATTAGGTCCAAATTAAGCAGTTCATTCAGAAGACCAGGTGCCCCAGAAAATGGATATTAACACAAGTGATATGCAAATGAAGTATGGGAGCCCAGTGTTATCTTCCTGAAACTCCAGTTGTGTAAGTTATTCGAGCAGCTGAACTTTAAAACATATATCCTTTTTCTGACTCTTCTTCCATTGGTTGCTAGCTTTTTAAAAAAAAAAAAAAGTAACAATTCAGGCTTCCACAGAAATGACTGTATCCTGATTTTCTTCCTTGGAAGAACCCAACAATTCTGGAAAACTGAAAAAAAAAAAACCCAAAGTGTAATGGCTTTTTCCTTTTCCATCTTCAACAGAGCCTTTTAAAGAAACCTGTTTTACAAAAGATTATCAACTAACTGTATTCAAAACTGCATCTAAAAGTTCCTGACTACAGCTGTTCATCACTGGTGTCCTTTGTTTAAGAGCGAGTCTCACCAGAGAAAACATAGATCACAGCTTCAATAAGACATCTTGCCTGAGAGAAAAATTATCCTGGTAATTAAACACCACAGGACTGGGCACCTCACCAATGATCCAGAAGACTGTGCCCTCCTTTAAGTCATGACAGAGTTTATGTATGCAAGACCAGAGTCTTAGACTGAAGACTTTCCAGCCTTCTCCTCCATTAAACACTGGTTATGCTTGTGGTGCTTTACCCAAAAAAATTATCCACATTAGCCCATATTTTGTATTGACTATCAAAAATTATGGTCTCATGTGAATTAAATCAATTTAGTTCTGGTTACAAAAAAATTGAACCAAACTGCCCAGTTTCTAATACATGAGCACTCATCTATTTTCACAACACTTCAGTTAATGGAAATCAGGTAGCATATAATTTTGAGCACTTTTGCTACTTGTGCTGCAAGTAAGATGTGGATTTCAGTTTAATCTGCCTTATCCCAACAGCTTTTAATCAAAGTATTTCTTTAGTCGTAACAACCACGTAGAAGAGCAGTTAGAGCTCAAACTATAATGATATGTTTTATTTGATGGAATAAATAGCTGAAGTGGCTATTTCAAACACATGGGGAGTTTATATCTGAGTGTAAAAAAAAAAAGAAATCACAAAAAGAATAAACCGGAAATTTGTGCATACTCAGCAGAACTGAGACTCAGTTTTCAAAATTCCATGTTTCTCCAGGCAACACTGAAAGAACAAGATGGGCTGCTCTCTTGCTTGATCCTATCATTATCATTCCACTTAACATCATTTGTAATCCAACATACCACTAACACTCATCCTCTCAAAGTCTGAGAACCGGAAAGAACTGGAAGCATGTCCCATATGCTATCGATTCAGGAGGTGATCGGTGTCAAGTTTTGATTGTTACCATGCCTTGAAAACAGATATAATCCTTCTCTGCATGTGCACACGATATTTTGAGTCAGTGATTTTTGTAATTCTGACAAGCTTTCTTTAAAAAGGATGGAAGGCCTCAGCTGACTACAAATTTAAGTATCACATGGGAGCTGACTTTACAAGAAATAAAGCCAAATGCAAGAACAATTTTGTCCTGAACATTTTCATGAACATACAAAATTAAGCAACTAAAAATATTAAACTGTTTTTAAGCAGTATGCTGCAATTTCTACCATAAAGGGTCTGTGGTGGGCTAATATTTATGGCTACAATAATGACCACAACACCCACTTATTCATAGTAATTATCACCATAGGACAGGGGTTTTGAAAGTCTGTGTATGTTCTTTAGTTGTTCACCATGGCATAAATTCTCATTTTCTGTTCTTAATTTGCTACTCATAAATCCAGTGAAACTGACAAAACATTGCATTTTAATCATGGCTTTCTCCCAATTCAGTGTCAATGAATGTGGACCCATTTAATTATTACACATTATAAGAGCATAACACACTGCCTTCTTTTTTGTCATATATGAAGCTTTATTTTACATGGATTATCTCAGAGCCTAATGCATTAACTTGGAAAGTATACATCTATTAACATAACTTCTATGCACAGACCTTTACAAGCTAGAAATTGCCCTTTGATTGTCTTGTTATTGATCAATACAGTCTGTAAACCACTCCATCTGGTTACCTAGTTCCTCAGATACCTTTTTATTATTTTACTAAAAGTCTATATGGCTTTAAAAACTACTGTATAAGACTAAAGAAAAAAACCAAACTCAATCACACAACAAACTTGTGTCTATCAAGCACAAAGCAAATGCTTCTACCCAAGGGAATCCTTGAACCAAAGCTGCCTGGAGAGTATTCTGGGGAAGCATCACTGCAAGCTTTCCTTATCATAGTCCTCGCTAGGCACCTACTCCTGGCCACCACCAGTAGAAACTTTGGCATATCCCAGTATGGCATTTTTTATGTTTGCATGGGTGCTCTTCAGAATAACTCAATGCATGCAGGCAAAGCAGATGACAGCTGACAAGAGCTTTGACAGACTCATATCAGTTATCACTAACTGTTCTATAGACCATTTAAAGACTTGAGAGAAGTGTTTCCTACTCAACTGGCAACAATATTCAATCATTACCCTAAACCAAGACTGTTCTCTTACTCTGTTATTATTTACCTTAACTGACAGGGAACATTATGTCATCCTTTCAGCCCAGTATTCATGCCTTTATACGCAATCACCCCACAATCTAAAGGTTAACTCATCTGTATCTGTGAACTATGAGTAGTCATGGTCACAAATTTATACTGATTCATCTCCACATTTTAAAAATGATCAGTAGATATTACAGAAATAAAACAGTGATATACATGTTGTCACTCCTGACCACCTGAGACTGAATTCCAGTCTTATTGTAAAGGTGGAAAATGCTTTCTCCACAAAAAAACAAACCAAAACAAAAAACCTTTATTCTCACAACATTACTTCAAATGTAGCACCTGATGTGTTGAAGGGAAAAAAATGTAATGCTCATGGGAAATACTACCATGATTGACCTACTTAAAACTACAAAAATACATGTCTATGTTCTTCCCAAGACAGAAGTACCCACGAGCACAAGAAGAAAGTAAGGTTGCAGCCTTCGCTACCGCCGCAGCCACGCACACACAGTGTTATCTTGAAGGCTGCCAAACCCTCCGCAGGAACCGCGCAGTCCGAGGACAGCCCCTGTCACGCACCAAAGGTACGGCTGCTTGAGCCGAGGCGGTGAGGGCGGAGGCGGCGGCGGGCCCCACGGCAGAGAGGCGCGGGCATGGGCAGGAGCCGCGGCTGGAAGCGGCACGGAGCTACCCCGCAGCCTGGTCCCTACTACCCGGCCCGCCTCACAAAGCTTTCCTCACAGAACTTCACGGAAAGCCCTAGCAAGTGCCAGTGCGTGGCGGGGCGGGGGCGGCCGGTGGCATGCGGCGGGGGCAGCACCTGCCCCGCTCCTCGCCTCTGTGACAGCGCCTGTCGCGTGGCTTTGCCCCATGAGAGAAATAAAATAAGAAAGAAATAAAAATCAACCAACCAACCAAAAAAAAAAAAAAAAAAAAAAAAAAAAAGAATCAACAAAAAGAGAAGTTGGCTGCTTCTGTTTAAAACTCCGGGCATTGGCCACGATGTGAAACCGGAAGCCCACAGCACCGAGTTCGGGCTTCTCGCTGGCGGCCGGGGCACGACAGGCTGTGCTCCCCCGCTCCCGCTCCCCGCCCGGTTATGTAACGCGCCAGCAGAGGCTCCGCCGCGGCCGCCGTCTCCCCCAGCCGCCCGCCTAAGGGCGGGCACCGCGTCCCTCACCCGCCCGCGGCGGCGGCGAGGAAACAGCTCCGCGGCGCCCCGCTAGGCAGCTGCCCCCGCGGCGGGCGGCTCTGCCCTGCCCTGCCCTGCCCTCCCGCCGATCAGTGGCGGGCCGCCCCGAGCAGTGCTCACACAGTCCGGACGTACCTGTCCTAGAGGCGGAATCAAAGGGAGGAGGGAGCCCCGGGGCCACCTACCGCTGCCCGTCCCTGCCGGCGCCACCTGCTCCAGGTGTCCCACAGCGCCGCCCGCCCTACGCCGAGCCCCCTGCGGCCGCCCCGCCGAGGAGGAAGGACGCGGGCACAGGCGGCGAAGAGGAAGAGAAGCAAGCCGAATGGCTACCCCCCCCGCCCCCCGGGTGCACGGCTCACTCTACCGCCTCCTTCCCCGGAGCACAACAACAACAACAACAAACACGGCGGAGCTTGGCGTGCGGGGTGAACGTGGCCCTGGAGCCGGTGGCGGGGAGGGGGCCCCGCCAGGCCCCCAAGCTTGCCCCGCTCCATTTCCCACATGGTTCGCCTCTGCGAAGCCGCTCGGAGAGAAGAAAAAAAAGCACAAACCCAGCCCCAGATAATTTTTAAAAAGGAGTAAATCACAGCGCACCCGGCGTGTCCTCCTGGGCTGCGGCGCTCCGGCGGCTGCATGCAGCGGGGGCAGCTGAGGTGCGAGAGGGCAGCACCCACCGGGAGAGGCGGCGGCGGCGAGGCACGGATGGATTGGTGGGGGGGAAGCAAAAACGCGCTTCTTCCGCCCGCCGGCGAGGAAGGAGCTTCCACCCGCTCGGTGCCGGCGCTTTCGATGTGTTGCTTTTCTTTTTCCTATCCCCGAGCCTCCCCTAGAAGCCCGGCGGGTGCCGTCGCGGCGCTGGCCCCGGTACCTGGGCGGAAGGTGCGGCCCGGCAGCCGCTCCCCGCCGCCCGCCCCTCGGCCGCCGCGCCGCCTGTAACCAGGAAGGAGCAGCGGGCGAGGGCAGTCACTGTGCCGTGCACCAGGCCGGCGGCGCGGGCGGGATAGGGACCTCGGGGAGCGAAGGAGGAACGGGAGCCCGTTGCTCTGCGCGAGGCGGGCACTAAGGGCTGGATTTGGCACCGGCTTCGGCGAGTCAAGCGGTGACAACCTGTCTGCCGGGGCCGCCAGCCTTCCCGCTGCCCTCTCGGGCCTGACAGCTGTGAGCCGGTAGCTCTTCACCATAACTTAGTGGAACTAGCGGGATTTTAAAAAACTTGATTCCTGGGGAAAAGAAAAAAACAAACCAGCAAACAAAACCCACCTGCAAATTCAGTGTCGACGTTCTGCACCCGCAACAGATACCTGGGTAGCTCAGTTCTTGGCCTGAGTCCCATGGCATAACTCACTGTTTCAATGGGAACCTCACACAATCAGATCCACTTCCAGCAGCCCCGTGACTCAGTGTCACCTCAGCGTGAGGCACGTGCAAATTTCAGCCACCTTCATGGGAAAATGTTTCACAGCATGAGCCGTGAAGATGGGACTATTTAGGTTTTAGAGGGAAGAGAAACTACCTTTTGAATTCCATCTGGCTTTTTTGCCCACTTTGGGCAAATAGTATATGTTTCCACCCTGTATAAAAATGCAAAAATAGGAAGTAAATGTATAGATAGCTTTATATATATATAAATGTATAGATTTTTAAAAAATATTTCACATTATTTGGAATGATCAGTGGTAATTACTGTATTTATCTGTTGCACCTGTCAAGTGAATTGTGTTTAAACCTCAACAGATGGAGAGTTATTAAGTCAGCTACCCACTAATTCCACAACACTTTTTTAGCTTGCTAGTCATTGAAGGTGGAGGAGGTTTTAGAAAATATTTTGAGTCAGATTATAAACTGTGTGTTCATATGGATAAATAGTTACTTGGCCATTTCCATTTTTTTCCACTGTATGAAAGGAACATCTTACCAGTAATTCCTTACAGTGTAAAGCAAGAAGTTTGCAATGCTAGTCTTTATTCTAAGAATGAAAACTACTGTACAGCATGCTAAAATCTGAAAACAAAATGCTGGAGTGTGAGTTTAAGAGAGATCACAGAAAGAAGGAAGGATTCCAGAGGAAAAGAATGTCACTGTTATGACAAATTCAAAGTCTGGGGAGATTATATTAAGAAAATAAAGAAAATGCTGCTTTGAATCACTGTCTTCCCTCACACTCCTTCATGGGAAAAAAGATACTATATTTTTTTCTTGAAAATTTCAGGAGCACATTTAAATGAGTTCGATAGTTAAGCTTCATGTTATTTTTATTTTTAAATGGTAACTTTGTTAAAAAAAGTGTCAAAAGAAAACCAATGTTTATCAACTTTAAAAGATGACAATCAATTTCAGTCTTCAGGTGGTCATCTCTGCCTTTTTAGCATAAAATCTTAGAGGAAAGACAGATCTAAAATCTCATCTGTACTCTCAGAAGTGCAGATGAATAAATCATAGTGGAGAGGCTAGAATCCCAGACTTGCATACTTCCATCTTACATATGGCTTTGAGCTATAATAATTATCCTGCAGGCAGTGGGTCATGTGTTTACACATGTGAATGTATCTTTGCATACAGATGTGCATACACAAATTACACTTTTTAATATAGGTATAAAAAATACCTCTATGTGTGAGTCTACGTACAATTCTGCATGATTACCCTGTTGGGGCCTAAAGGTGTGTAGAGGTGTGAGGAGAATCACAACTGCTGAATGTGAATTGTCATACCATAAGTGGAAACAAAAATACAAAAACTTATTGCCCTTGTACAGCTGTGTTATGTGGCACAGCTGCATCACCTCTCTCTTGATGTGTTGAACATCTCTCTGCTTTTCAGTTTGTAGCTTCCCTTGTTGGTCCAGGATTTTTGTATGTAGGCAGATGTCAGTACACCCATTTAAATATACTCATTAAAAAAATGAAACCTGTAAAAACACTAGAATGACTAGATGCCATTGGTAGCTGGAAATGTGGCCACTCTGATTTGTCCCTTATAATTCTGCTACTAATGAAAGGCAGCTCCTAGAAACTGTTTGTGAAGAAGCAAAGTCTGTATGTTCATCAGCAATGCTTATGCTTCCAGCTTTACAAAACTGTTATAATTTCTTCTTCTGTCTGCTTCCTGTTTTGTGGAGAATAGAAAAATTTCAACTACTTTTAAAAATATTACACACACACACACTATTTCATGCCTGCTCTTTGGGCTGCTGTAAAGAGCTCTACCTGAGTAAATGACAGTAAAGAAACAAGTGACATGGGAAATGAATCTTGATCTTTTTTTTCTTAATGGACTGTTCAATAAAGATTGCTTGAGTCAAGCATAAGGTGTTCCTTTATGCAAATCAGAGAAAGGGAATGGAAGAAATACAGAAATACAATATTTCATATGTACTTTTGTACTGGAATTGGCTGTTTAGTATTTCAAATGAGAAACAATTGACCTGGTTGGCCAATAGGTTAGAATTATTAAGGAAACTATAGTTTGGATATGAAAGCCTCATGATAGGTGACCAGAGCAATGTCATATAAACTCGAAGAACAATTTAATTAAAATCCACATTATGGTATTGAATTAAGATGAAAGAACAGCTATTTGCTTTCAAGAACTGAAGATGGCAAATGGCAAAATGCTGTAATGAGGAACCATCATTGAAACAGTGGTGACTGCCAATGCAAGATTAATGATATCAAACCCTACACACAGAGGAAACATAATCTAGACTCAATTATGAACTCATTTGAAATTTTTTATGAGTGGACCTTCAGTGAACTCCAGATGATAACACTTTTATTTAAGTCTTAGAATCAGTTATAAAGACTTTTGAGGTTGCTATGTGTTGCAGAAACACATAACCATAGAATGGTAAGGGTTGGAAGGGACCTTTAGAGATCATCTAATCCAAAGCCCTGCTAAAGCAGGTTCCCTTTGATCAGGTGGCACAGGAACGTGTCCAGGTGGGTTTTGAAAAACTCCGGAGAAGCAGATTCCACAATCTCTATGGGCAGCCTGTGCCAGGGCTCCCTCATCCTCACAGGAAAGAAGTTTCTCATGTTCACGTGGAAGTTCCAGTGTCCCTTACACCTGGTCTGGGCATTACAGAAAAAAAAACCTGGCCTCTTGACACCCACCCTTTAGGCATTTATAAGCATTGATAAAGCACCCCCTGAGTCTTCTCCAAGTTGAACAGCCCCAGATCCCACAACTTTTCTTCATAAGAGATGTTCCAATCCCCTGATCATCTTGATGGCCCTGCACTGGACTCTCTCCAAAAGTTCTATGTCCCTCTTGAGCTGGGGAGCCCAGAGCTGGACACAGGACTCCAGATGAGGCCTCACCAGGGCAGAGGAGAGGGGGAGCAGAACCTCCTTTGACCTGCTGGTCACATTCTTCTTGATGCATCCCAGGATGCCATTGGCCTTCTTGGCCACAAGGGCACATTGCTGGCTCATGGTTAGTTTATTATCAACCAGGACTCCCAGCTCTCTCTCTGCAGAGCTGCTCCCCAGCAGCTCAGTCTCCAGCATGTAATGGTGCATGAGGTTGCTCCTCTCCAGGTGTAGGTCTCTGCTCTTGTCCTTGTTGAACCTCATAAGGTTCCTCTCTGCCCAACTCTCAAACTGGTTGAGATCTTTAGGAGAAGTTCTTGACACTTTTTTTATTTCCCAAAGACTCAGGTCCAAGAGCATCATCTCTTGTTTTGAGTAATCTCAGAGTGTGTACACAGGCAAACAGGACACAGTTATTTGCAGGTGCTGAGATATATCACAAACTGAGAGCTACGTGTAATCAATCTCAACATTAGACTTCAATTGCTGCAAATTCTCTATATGGTCATGGTAGCTAAACTTTAGAAGATCTCTGCCAAATAGTTAGAAAAAAATGGATTCCAAATATGCCCTTCTTCAGCAAATACTTGTGGAAGACGCAGTGAAAAAGCTGCTGTTTCTGAAGTCCTTGAGTCTTAAAAAAAATTGCATTTTTATTTTCTACATGAACCTTCAGAACTGAGAAGGTATTCTGCAGCCACAAGGAGATAGAGCCTCTTCAGAAATCTTGTCAGAATTCATATTTTATTATTACCCTTGGGTATTAAAGCATATGACCTCATTGAAAATATGCATCAGAAAGTCTTTCTCCTGGCAAATTATTATTCCCAACTGGATGAAGACAGCAGTGGATGAATGACAATATAATAGACAGTGACAGTCCTTGCAAATAATATGGTATATCCTTGCCTGAATGAGAAAGAAAAGTGATTCTTTATAGAAGATACTGGTATTCAAAGGTTTGAGTGATACTACATTTTAGAGTGGAAATAACCAAACAATAATCAAGTAAGAATTTTAGTTCAAAATTCTTTACCTAAATATTTTCTCTTCAAGTCCTAAAGCATTTTTCAAGGGATGAACATTATTTTTATGACACCACCAATATCATGTTTTCTGAGAAAGATGAAAAAGCTCAGAAACAGATGGCTGTGGTAGCACGGACCTGTGCAGATGAACAGAACAGACTTTCAAACTGGTTTTCTCCATTTTGTGGGGTTTTGACTCTGTTTAATCAGTTCTGTCAATCTATTTTTCTTACAGGGTATTTTGATCACAGGGTATTTTGTGCAGATCTCATGCAGTGCTGCATGAGATTAAAGGACTTTTTACTCTTCTGTTTGTTTTAACTCAAACATTCCAGCTAATGGAAAAATTAGTCAAAAATATTTGATGTGTTCCAGTGCTATTAGGCACATTACCATGTTTCTTTTTTTCACTAGCACTTACTCAGTAGAGAAAACCACCTAATGTGTGCAGTTAATTTACTAATGAATGAAAGGAAAACAAGCCTGTGTATAAATACCTCTTCATTTATACAAATTAAAGTGTCTGTATTCTCACTAATTACTTACAGATGCATGTGCACACATATATATACGTACATATGATACATGTATATCCCTTTTTTATTAGGCCATTATATTTATGTCATGTTTTTCTTAAGCCATGATAGAGCATGGTAAAGGCTCCTGTGTGCAGACAGAAAGCTCACTTGAAGAGGGACAGAAATGGATACGTCCAGAAGTCTACCTACTTTGAACCTCTGTTCTTCTAATTTTTCCCTTTGCATTTATTATACCTTGGCTCTTATCTTGGATGTTCTTCAGAACTGGAGTTTCTCTTTGGGATGATCAGCACAAGATTTTATTTCAGTATAGCTGTTTTTAAAATAGCAGTCCTTTCTCAGCTCAGTGTCAGAGGAAGTTCTGCCTCCTTGTGTCTCCATTTGCAATATCCATTTTCTAGATCCAACACCTGCAGTGTGTTGAAGTGCTGGTTTGCTTCTAATGCTGGTTTATCTTTATTCCAGAAATGTGAGTGCTCTGTCTATTCCACTGAACTTGGAAACAAATGTTACATGCAGGGTTGTCCAGTTGGAAGGCCTTTTACTTTTCCTCATGGAAAAAAACATGCATTTGCTCAGTTTTTAAAAAAGATTTTCAAGTGAAAGTTTCCAAAAAGGTTGATTGAAAAATGGGCTTGAAAGGTAAAAATTCACTTAGTGTACTTACCAATAAGTTGCTTGGAACCGACAATGAAAAAACTTATTTATTATTCTTTGCATAATCATAAGATTCAATCATTTGAACTTACAAATTCATTTTTATAAGGGAAATAAAAGATGTATTAAGGTATGTCATATAAGGTAGTGACAATCTAATTTTGTTTGTTACAGTGTAATTCCTGAAAATCTGCAAAGGCTAAGATTTGTATTACATGCAATTTGTGATCACCTAGCTCTTGAATTTGCTGCATTTTCAAACTAAAACACAGAATGCTGACGAAATATGGTATGCCTCTATAGGAGATTCTAATGTGTGCTCAGATCAGTTTTACACTAAGTAAAACATGTTATTTAAACCTGAAATATGATAACCATCATTATATTTTCTCCTATTGCTAAAGAGAGAAGAAGCTGTAGTCATTGTGTGGGCAGATATCTACAAAGCTCTGCTTTATTTCTATTCAATGAATTTCCAGTAACAGAGAGTCAACTAGTCTCACAGATAAAACATACTGCAGAATGCCTGAATACAGCTGCAGCAGTATCAGCCTATAAAAATCAGAGACCATTTCTAATAACTGACCTAGGGTCTTCCCATTCCCACTGTTTCCTCTCCTTCTACAAAACCAATTACATTTTGCAACTGGGCTTTGACTTCAGGATAGGACAGGAAATTGTACCATTTTTCTGGTTTACTATTGCATAGTCCAGAGGGATTTGAAAACAAGCAGTTTTCAGTACAAATCTATGCAAAGAGCCTGATTATAGGACATGTGCTTGTTTGCACTGCCTTCTCTTTTTTTTTCCCCACTGGGAAATACTTTTCTCTTTTATACATGGCAGAGTGCTAACCCCTGTCTTTTCTTTTGGTTGGGGCAGATTAATTAGCTAGTGCAATGTATATAAGAAGGAATTCTATCAGCTATGCTTACAGTGTTTGTAAATGAGTGCACATAACTTTGTTCTGCTACTGACTTTAGCTAGAGTTATCAATGTGTAACATTCTCTCCCAGAAATTCTACATTGGCAAAGTGTTTAATTGAGCAAATTGAAGGTGAACAGCAAAAGGAAATTATTTGCTCCGGTACAGTTTGTTTTTAAGAAGGAGGATGCAGAACCCTTGTAGGCTGTTGCTTCACTACAATGAAGCAGGTCCAGAAAGCATGAACGTCAGAGGCCTTTTTAAAGATGAGCATGATAATATTCCAACGTGTGCCAGAGAATGTCTATCCTTGTTGATCACATCTGACAGACAGGTATGTGTTGACTTGTGTATGGGGTAAGCACTCCAGTAGAAAGAGATGTGCTTTCAGTACCAGTTCATTCTTTTACAGTGTGTGCTGTACTGTATTCCTTAATACTAGAGTTCATCTCAAATTCAGACATGGTAGATAGGGAGGTGAATCAAATCAGGAAGTGATTTAGATTTATACACCTAACAAATTTAATCATAATAAAAAACCACTATTTGGACCGACTATGAAAAAGATTGAAAATAAGAATTATACAGAAGGATGCCTATTAAAACAATATTCAGTAACTGCTGGGAATGTCTTTATAAACAGTGACAGATTGTTCACAACCTATCAATTATAGATTCTTATTTCTATGATTAATTTTTTTTCCCCATATAACAGTCTTCAAATCTTTGCAGCCTCAACTCACCAAGACTCAACTTTGATAAGCCACAAGCTCCAAGCATTCAGATACAAGACTATCTGGAAATTTCAAAGGGGCTTGAGCAGGTTAATTACTATATTCCCTCCTCAGCCAATGCTGAAAACTTCATCTCGCATCAACTCTACAGTTAACTATGTCAAGCTTTCCATTTGTTGGCCAAAGCAAACATAAAGTATGATAGGAAAATTCAACTGAATGTTAATTTTAGCCTGCATGGTAGATCTAAATTCTAAATACTAACAATACTAACAATATGAATTTTAAGATGTACATTGTAAAATTTAAGTTTGCATATTTGTTTTTACATGGAGAAAGAAACTTTCTGTAAAATTCTAGTATAAGAAATAGCTTAAACAATGTTTTGGAGGCAGTAGTGAAGGGCATAGCCCAAATAAACTGTTTTCCCAAATTACTTCAATTTGGCAAAATCGTAAATGACCAAAGTTGAGTCTTCAGATGGGTGTTGTTGGCTGCCTAACAATACTTCCAGGTATAACTGTGATCTCTTCTGTTGCTAATTATTCGGTATTTCACAATGTATTTCATATAAATGTCTTCTAAAAAATATGCCATCTAGAAGCAGGAGTAAATATGTATAGCTGTTTCACAAGTTATACTACTGTGTGGATTTTGAGAGATTCTCCAATCTCTGTCATAATACAAACCATACAGCTTCTTTGTATTTTGGATTTTTTTAAATAATAAAGCTGCCTCTTGAAGGGAAAAGAATAGGCAGTCTATAGATAGCAGGCTACCACATTCCTGGTGAGTTGTGACAAGCTCTAGTTACTACTAGGAAACTGTTTTAATTGACAGAGTTAAACTGAAAAAATAATAAACAGAAAATTTAAAATATATTAACTGGTACTACAAAGGAAGATGGCAGTAAGAGGAGGTACACTTTAAAAAGGGAAGATACATAGCACCAAAAAAAGGGAAAGAAAATATAACAGATTTTTTAAAAAATCATAATTCAGAGAGAACTCAGGCTTGAGTAGAAAACAGAAGGTAGAGAACTTAGTGTCTATTCCATGGAATGAAGATCTGCTGAGCATAAGATCCAATGAAAATCATTCATAGGCCAGGCTTTACTGATTCTATGGGAAAAATGATTAATTGGATGTATCTGTCAAATAAGCAGTATTTATTTTGTTTAATGCTGTGACTTGTCATTGTCAAACAGGCTAATTAAAAAATTTACTTATTACTAGCTAGTTTTCCTGCCTATGTGAAGAATACTTTGATATTATGAGGCTAATGAACAGTTGTCACTTGGTAAAGCACAGAGTGACTATGTTTGTGGACACAAGGTTGTTTCAAGGAAGAAACCCTAACATTTTCTGTACTGCAAATTGAGCAAGAGGAAGAACTATACTTATGAATGTTTGCTTTTTTCACCCTAGTTATCATATCCAGGTGTTTTCTTCTACATACAAGCTACTACCATTTATACATGTCCACTGTTTTGGTAATGGACACTGGTACAAGTATATAAATACAGATTTTTAGAGAGTAGGAGTCTAAAATGAGCTCTTTAATCCATATTATGATACCTAAATAAATTACATGCTTTGCAGTAGTAGCACACTATACCAGCAGCCAGTGCCATATCAGTGGAGCTTATGGACTCTTTAAAGACTAAAGGAAGATTTGAGGCTGAGATACATTTCAACAGGAACACAACTTACAGTTTTCTGTTTTAATTCCTTCCTGTGTAATATCAGCTTGATAAAAATGATGCCCATAAAATAAATGGATACAAGTAATTTGATAGGATAAGATGAAAAAGAAGATCTTGAAGAGATTAAACTCAAAGTCTTTTCCAAATAATGCCTTTCCTAGAAAAGGTGAAACAAAGGCACGAGTAACAGCAGTACTGTAGGAAATGATGAGGCTTTACAAGTATACCATCAACTTCATTATACAAGTTTGGAGGATGAACTTGTAAATCTTCCAGTGTATAAAAAACGTTGCTATAAGCAGCACCAATAAGGGGGGGAAAAAAAAGTTAGTTTCATTTGTAGTGAAGCAGTTTAGAGATACGGAATGCTAAATAAACTGGAATGACCTCCTGTGGCCTCAGATGATTTCTGTTTTCAACAGTGTGCAAGTCCAATCAGTGACCTTTCTTGGGGTTGTTTTGGTGTCCCTGTAGATCTCCAGGTGTCATACACACTGCTGATGGCATGCATGCCATAAAGATAACACACGTGATCTTTTTGGTAGTCCAAAATATCCTGATGAAGACTACCAAGAGGTATGAGGCTCATCGAGTTAAGGAATACAACCATGGTGCCAGAGCACCTCTGATGTTACTTACAGCTGTGGCAAGTTTATGGAGCCAATATTAAGCAGTCCAAATAGCTGGCAAAGTTTTTCAAAAGATCAAATATTAGGAAGAAATCTTTTTGTTATTTTTTTTATGGAAGTCCAGGATAAGGGTTTAGTGATATAGCTAAATAGCTGAAAGAACAATTTGTTAGACTAAATATCTTTTTTCTGCCACTTTATCTTGACTCGAACCAATTTTGAAGATTTCTTTTCTTAAAACTGGTAATCAAACTGAGAGGAACGCAAAATATTGGAAGAAAAACACTGTGTACAGATATATTATCTCTGCACTAATACTTCTTGTAGCTAAATGAGGATGTTTGTTTGTGCATGTAAATGACTACCACAAAGCAAAGGGGTGATGGCAATATTTAAGTGAAAAAGGTATCTACTTAAATATTGCAGAAATTGCTGTCTTTGTTTAGTGGGATGAGACTAAACAAAGTGTTCAGTGTTTTAGAAAAATGTCATTTTTCTAAAATGAAGAAAGTATGAAGAATACTCTATTGTTGCAGAACTTACATAGCTGTGGAAACACTGAGATCTGATGCATCACCAAGAAAGATGATGTAAACTGGATAGCTGACATGCCAAGGGAAAAAAAATGCTTAAAATGGAAAACAGGAAAAAAATTTAATAAGCTAGTTATTTGTGTACATAAGGCTGACTTTCCAAGAAGAAACAAAGCAAATGGAAACAAACTGATTAAGACATCTTTGCAAACACTTTTAAAACTTACTATCAGCACCTCCACTGGGGAACAGCAATATTCAATGAATCAATGAGTTTGGAATTAAAGTCAGTATATTGATAAATTGTGGTATATATTAACTTCAGAAAAAATAGTAAAATCTTAAAGTTTCATCATTCAGTTCTGTATACATGTTCATGAAAGTCTTTATAAATCAGTAAACCTGTGAAGGCCAACATTTATGGTTAAAGATTGTAATGATACAGAAATAGATGTAAAATATTGGAAAAATGAATCAGAGCTGAACAGCTGCCAATGTCTGAAACTATCCCAGTAAAAATGCCAGTGTTATCTGTGGTTCAGCCTTAGCCCGAGGAAGACTTAATCTGAAAACAGTTCTCTTTCAATCATCCTTGTTATGTTAACACCACATGTGCTGTCTTCAGCTTACCTTGTGTAATGTTTCCTTCACAGGTCATAAACCATTGCATATCTTTCATTAAATCTCAGATTTGGTACAAGAGTTTGTAGGCCATGGCTAGGTTTCTTTTCCACAATTTTCCATCTGGCTCATTGAAAACCTGAAAAATTTCAAAAAGTCTTTAGAAGCTAACAAAACAAACTCATTTTTTCCTACATATGTTTTAAACAATATTCAAATTAATAAGTGCAATAAGGAATTGCTAAAATTTTAAGGTGATAAGCAAAACCAAAAATTTATTCACTACACTTGGAAATCAACATGATGTACTGTTTTATTTTTAACTTTATTCAAAGATAAGTTTTATGAAAGTCTTACTGTAAATTAGCATGTACTGGCACCACAAACCTGTCCAGAATAACAGAAGATAGTTGTATTTTTTATTAGTAATATGGCTGGTGCATAATTTTTACATCAAGTGTCAGCATCTCACAGCATGAGAAAATGATGTATTCAGAAAGGATATATTATAGAGTGAAGAATATTAAAGTGTTCTACTGTGGAAAAACTGTTAAGAGAAAATGTGATTTTACTGGCAGCAATGACCCATCAATCCAAGTTAAATCAAGTACATATTTAATACCACAAAACCCTTAGACTGAACACTTCTTTACATTATAACATTTAGTTTTACATGTAGCATATATTTCACCCTTATTACCAAAATCTCTTGCAGTTAAAATTCTTGGAGAGTCGAACTTCACCAAGATGAAGGTAGTTGTATAGTGTGAAGTGGAAAGGTCTGAAACCAGTTATTTGCTTATTGACTGACACAAATCCTTAGAGGAGATGGTAGAGATGGCATTGTGTGATTATCATGTCTCCCTGTGAACACTTGCAGAGCTACCTCTTTATCCTCCTTCTGTTGCAATAATGTGTCTGTTGAAAAACAACAAACAAACATGCAAAAACCACCTTGCCCTTTCCTCAAATAAAACCGCCCACCTGCAACATGACTGTGCTTAAGCTGTTTGCGTACTGAGACAACTGCCAGGGAAGCTGACCGATTGCATTTGCCTCTTTATAGTCCTTCCCATCTGCCTTTGTCCATCTGCTGTCTTGTCTATTATTTAAAGTCTTTGAAATAGTCACCAACTTTTACTTTCATGTTGGAAACAGCACAAAAAGGGCCTTGGGTTCTCTGTGACATTAATAAACATTATTACAGATAGTACACTTTCATTGTGGTGCCTTTTTTTCCTTTTAACTACATCAGTTTCTCATGGTGTGGGATTGTAGTTCATGAAGATCTTTGAAGAATTCTGTACTATCTAAATTTACAATAAAAATACCTATCTCCTGCTGATTTGGCACAAACTGTGGGTTCCAATACAATCTGACTTACAGCCAGATGGGGAAAAAATATCTGTTTTAACAATGAGCAAACATGTTTAGTTTATGGCTATTAGCTCCTGTTTTTCTCCTCAAATGGTACTGAAATCACTTAAATCACAGTTTGCAAATCTTATACATGTCTTTAAAAACTGGCAATAAATCTAAGAAGTTTCTAGAATAAATTTCCAAACTTGCATTGTGGAATTGTAAAAGAAAAGATCTCTTTCAAGGTCAGGCCTCTCTTGTTGAACCTGAAGGCTGACTAAGCTGAGCAGAGTCTCTCTGACCTCAATGGAAATACCATGTTTTGCTCTGCTTGTGCTGAGTGTTGGGAGTGGTATGGAAAAGCATGCCACTTTTTCAGTGGAGAGCATCTTTGAGTGAGGGAAAAAGTGCTTTCAATGACTGTTCCACTTGCAAAGAACAGCTTGCTGAATGTCATCTTGCACTTAGATTCACTGAAGCTGTCTATTCAAAGCAGCATGCAACTGTGATCCTTGACTCTAAATCTGGGCTAGTGCAATCAATCCCTTTCCCTCAAGTTAATGAACAGATCTACGTCAATTTTAATGTCAATTTAATCAGACTGCAAGCTCTTCAGGCAGAGTAACTGAATTTTCTGTGGTGTGCAGCATCCAGCCTGCTGTCAAAGGTTTCATTCAGGATGATAACAGTCGTTACAAAAAAGCTGGAAACTAAGTAGAGAAATTTAGAATTTTAATGATAACTTCTGTCATAAGGCTGTTGTCTAAGTGAAATATTAGGTTAAAACAAAATATAACAAGTATCAACCAATATTTATGGGTTCTTCAGGTGTCTTTCACTCATCACTGTCTATTAATGAAGTCTTCTGATTCGTCAGTAAGAGAGTAATGCTATTTTGCTATTTACTGTTTTCATATTCTCTGTTGTTTCCATAGCAAAGGACTAAATTTGGGAGAAAATTATTTTTGTGTTGTCAATTTCTGTCTTTATAGCTATATCTTATTTCTGCCATATCCAGTAATAGTGAGAATTGGTGACAAAGTGCAGCATTATTACTTGGACAATTATCACTAGGTTTTACAGCTTCTTAATGTGGTGTGGAGTAATTTTTTTGTTGCTTTTTCTTTTTTTTTACAAGCACTCCTATTGAAAAACAATGACATTAGTTGCAAAGTTATTTACTCTATGAGGTGCTGCAATAGGTTAATTTACCTTTTGTACAATGATCTGTTTTATCAAGAGCCTTTCAGACACATGGGTGTACTGCTCAAGAGAAGTGTTGTGCTAATAGGTCTATGAAAGTGACATCTGTCTGCACCATTGGAAAAGTGTCTAGTATAGATGCACTGCCACCTGCCTTTTTCTACAGAAACTGTCACAGTCATTCCATTTCAAGCCTATTTGTGAGTTAAGTTCTAACCTTCTATGGCCCAATTCAATCTCTATGTTCTGGTGAGACTGATAATTAACTTTTCAGTTGTCATAACAGGCTTCACATTGGACAACTCTGAAAAGAAGTAAAAATAGTGGATGTTACACTTCTCCTGCACAAGAGATAAAATATTTTATTTTCATTTGACATATTCTGGAATTGATGTTTTGGTTTTTTTTTAAAAAAAAGATGACTTACATTTTTATCTTGAAAAATTAGCCTTGAGGAAAAAAATCCAGCTATTTTCCTCCATTTTTTCCCCCACAATTAAATGAAGAGAAAAATACTGTCATTGGGAAGTAAATGCAGATGATTTGTGTATTTGAGGTAGCATATATATTAGATGAGAGACCTTTCAGGGTAGTGAAATAGTGAAGAGGGCTCTAAGTTCTTGTCAGAGCCCTAGCACAGAGGCAATTAACAAACCCAACCATTGATCAAACCTCTCTCTCTTCATTACTGAGACGCTCTTACATGTACTGTGGATTTCCCAGCAGTGACAGGAGAAAATTAAAATTTGCATTCAGCTGCTTACAGTGTCAGGAGCTTTATTCTTCTAGGAATTACGCTTCAGGTGGAGGACTTAAATTCACAAAGAAGCAAAGATTGTCTAGAAGAAAGCATCTTCTGGAACACTCTAACCCTTTCAGGGCTGAAACACCCAGAAGGGATTTTAGCTTTTGGAGAACAGAACAAGGGTACAAGATCTGAAAAGCAGATTGACAAGATTTCTGTCCATCTTTTACTCATGAAAGACATGAAAACACCTGCTTACAGCAATTGAATTTAATCATGTGTTTTAAGCTAGTCACTAAGCCTACATACTCAATTAGTGAAGACAATGACTAGCTTTTCTGCCTCATCAAAAAGCTAGGCAGAAGTTTTGCTTGGTAAATTTAAATAAAAACTGAAAAGAAGGATGGAAACTACTTGATGACTTTAATTTGACTTTCAAAATCATCCAAATCCCTAGTACCAGTTATTCTCTCATTCTCGCAAACACCATTTTCCTATCTTAAGACGTTTTTCAACAAAAGTAGTATCATTTCAGAGAAAACCTAACATTTCCAGACCTGAAATACAAGGTTGAATTTCCTTCATTTTATGTGGTTTTGATGGTAGTCAGTCTGTCTAGTCTTCTAAATACAACTTTTTATTAAGCTTTGAAGATTTTTATTTAACTCGATAAAAAATCACTTCATTATTACCATTTTCAAAAGCACGAGTTATTCTTATATCTCTGTCATTATAGTCATGTTCTTTGCATAATAAAGCTATAAATATATTTTAAAATAAAACTTAAGACCATAAAATCGCATGGAACTTGGAGACCAATCACCAAAACTCTGTGTCAGTCTAAGCAGAACTTAGCCAATAATGACATGGAGGAAAACACCTATGTGTATATATCAGTTATGGTTTTAATGTACAGACTGCTACAGAATACAAAGTGCAGTGGAAGCTACACTTCATATGGAAACATGGCAAGCAGCCATTACAGACAGGAGGGAAGAATTTTACTCACTGAAGGAAAGTATTGTCTACTAGCTAGTTATATATAGTCAGCAACTCCTTGGCTAACAAAGCAATATATACATATTGAGGAAGGGAAAATAATTCTGGTTTTCATTAAGAAGAATGGCCTGATTGTCTTCTGCGTAAGCATGGATTAACATAAGTTTTGGAGCAAAAGAATATGTCTGTCTGGACGTCCTTGAAGAATGGAAAGGGAGGAGAGCTAACACTCCAGCAAAGGATAGAAAAGTGAGTAAGTGGAGATGTAAGCCTACCTGAAGGTGTTTCTCTGTTGGAAGCTAAAAGAATTTGTAATGGACAAGATTTCATATGGAAGCTACTCAGCAGAGGCAATATCTGAGACACATGGCAAAGACTGAAAGCCCAAATGATAACCTCTCAAAACACCATATTATGTGAGTAAGGGAGAAAACCTTACTTTAAGTATGCTAGGCAAGGTTTTAGTTCTCTTCTGTGTATATATCTTACTATAATGATTTGTAAGTGTACTGGTTTCAGATGTCGTGAATAAATGCTTCCATTTGTACACGACCATTAATGAGTGTGTTTTAATGTAACTGGAAGAGCACAATACTGCTCACCCAAAAATATCTATACACTGATATACTTCAGTAAAATCCTGCCTCCTTAGTACATACTCCTATACTCAAGAGAGAAACAGAACAGGCTACATTTCAGTCACAACCATCAGATGAGGGGCTAGCACCACAGACATGAGGAGAGAAGTATGGTTAAATGTGAGACTTGCAGGGAAAATGTCACAGTATCATTACTAGTTTCCATTGCATTAAAGACTGAAAGAATATTTTTAAAAATAGAACAAAATGCACCACAAGCTGCTCAGTAACTGGAGCAAAAACGATATAGGAGATAAGGCATAAATGTGTTATGAAGTCTACAATATCATCTTTGAATGCAACAGGATATTTCCAAAAGCTTTAAAATGCTTCCCTCAGGGGTTCTTTCCTTTTTGAATAGTGGAATGATATGAATTCCAAAGGCAGGAAATTTTGTAAAGGGAGGAAAGATGAGGTTTCACTAAAAAACAAAAAGGGAAAATAGCTGCATTTAGCTGACATTTAACCTTCATATTTATCTGCATTATGAGAGTCCATAATCTGGAATGATTCTTCCATCGTCGTATTCTGACTTTACTTCTGCTCTGCTTCAAAAGGTAAGCTTTAACATAGATCTCTGATGCTCAGAAACAAAAAGAATATATTAGTATATATTAGTTATTATAAATTGTTCTTATAATCATTATAATTGTTATGATACTGCTTGCAAGATCCCACCAAGACTATATTTGCCTGTCCTAACAGCAGAGTCAAAAAACACAGTGAAAGCAATTGTTCTGAGGAAAAACTAGTTTAGGTGGACAAGCCAAATTAATACATAGATGGGTATAAAGACAGATTAAATTATTTGCTTAAATCTACAAGTCTTATCTGTGACAGTGTCTACAGAAAACACATTTTACTGAAGCAAAACTGTCAGATCTAAGTCTATCAAGCTTTGGAAATGTTTGGTCACACATCTGAAAACCACAGCTAATCCCATCTAAATTCCACAAATAAAAAACTACACAAAAGCTATTTGGGGAAAAAGTAAAGCCATTAAACACACCAAGCTCATCTGTTTTATGTGTTTAATTAGACTGTTTCTCCATTAATCAATAGTTCCCTTCAGCCTAGTGATATCTGTTCCTAGATCTTGAAAAATTGTAATATTCTGTACAGCATCATCTGTGAATAAAATGACTCTCTGTAAGTAGATTGTCTCTGAGGGACATGGTCAGTGGTGAAGAGAAAGCATCATTCTTGGCAGAATCCCGATGTGTTGGCTGATGCCTCAAATCTGGAGGAAGGCACCATGGTGCACTGTGGCTAAAGTGCAAAAAGAAAGTTGAGCAAGTCTGTGTGGGTAGGGAACATTAGCCATTCCTCAGAAGTATATTAAAAAAAAACAAAAACAAGACAATTGCTAGATTTCCCAAATATTATCTGAATATACATCGTTTGAAACACCCAATTCTGAGGGAGAAACCCCTATACAGGGTTTAACATATAGCACATTAAACTGTGAACTTTATATGAGCAAAGCATATAGTGAAATCAAACAAGGTTTAAAAAAATGTTTCCCTGCTTAATTTTGAACAATATGCAGTGGGGATAGAGTAAAGTTGCATTTCACCAAAAGCAGTCAAGACCTAGCATCTTAGTAGTATGGACATCCATAAAGATGAAGTACAAGGCATGGAGATGCCATCAATAATAGAATAGCTTGCTCCATTCTTTACACTTTGTGAACTGGAAAATACGATATACTGCATTTCTGCGTGCTACTTGGATGAAGAACTCTAGTCTCCTAGTGGAGAGCAGTTGCTGAGAAACACAGTGGAATTTCTTTCTTAAACTTCCAGTACTGCTGACAGAGAGTGAGAGGAAAAGTGAAGAAATAAATGATAGAGAAGCTCTATTTCAGGTTTTGTTTTAAAAAAGACATTTGCCCCTCACAAATTATGTACTCTCTACCATCTGGCATATGGCAATATATAACACCTGTTTGAGTCTTCAAAGCACATCAATAGGAAAAAAAATGTTGTTGGTCAATACTGATTAAGTGGACGTGCATAATCCTAATCTTATTTGTTTTTCTTTCTGTAGTCAACACATTATCACTATTGCATCCATTGGCATCCGACTGTGGCAGGTTACCAAAGCTCTAGCCAATCCCTCTGTAGAAGATTTGGGAACGAATCATCACTCTGACACTTTAGGAAGTTTTTCCAATACACTGTTTTGAAGCATGTGATGACTACACTGAGAGTCGCAATCTGCTCTGGTAAATTAAGAATTCCTCTTAGATGTGTGATAACAAGTTCAGCCTCAGAAATCCAAAAAATGACCTCATTAATGAAACTCAAATCAATATAACATACGCACACAATGGAGCATGGAGGAGGCCAAGTTCAAGAATGCTCACCTTGTCTCAATTATTTACACTTTTCTGCTGTTGGCTCTAACACACAGTGAGTTGTAAGAATAACCTTAAAGAAGATTGCCTGTACCAGCAGGAATGTCACATACTGGCCAACTCTCTTCTTCCTCCAGAAATTCATCCATGATTTAATATATCCCTTTCACTCCAATAGGTTCTTCTGGAGCAGTAAAGGAAATGTTATTCCACCACATGCCACAGGTCCCACGTTTCAGTCAGTGCTCTGCAGCTGTTGCTCGGCAGCATATGTGTCCATCTCTTCACTGGAATTATCTGTAGATGAATATCCTCTGCAATGCAAATAGCTTCTTGGTCTTGCTTACACCCATAGTGTTTTTGTCTTGGTATGTAAGAAGCTGAATCAATACCTTTGTTTTTAACATCAATGTCATGGTCTAATGCCATGAGCCCCACCAGCCTGGCCTCAGAAAAACAGCATGAAAACTTGAGCTGCTTTTTTTGAACAGAGGGTTGAGTATGTATTTTCCGAAACTCAGTTCTTCACAAAAGAAATGTATCCACAACACTTTACTCTTCTAGTTTTTACCTGCTCATTTTCTACACTAAAGACCTTGCTTGTTTGTGATGCAGCAATTTAAGGGGTAGGATGGAGAGAAAGCACTGGCTGTAATGGATAGCAGGGAAAGAAAGGACCCTGAGTGATACATTGCAGCACAAAATGTTCTGCACCTCCTGTCTCAAACAAGAAAAGCAAAATCCTTTCCAAATGGAAGAAATTAAATGATGCTAAAGTGAAGACCATCCAGGCTCATAAGTTGTCCTTTCCTTTGATAAAAGAGTACTGCTCAGTAAAGGACATTTAATTCTCCCTCTAATGTTTTTTTCATTAACCAAACACACTCCTGGTTCCCATTAATTATATGTGTCCTGAAATACTTGCTGGTAGTTGCAGTCACTCAGAGATGAGCAATACAAACCAGAATATTAATAACCTTCTCATAAAAAAGGTCTTGCCAAAATACATTTAAATTAATGGATCTAAGATATCATTTTTCTTCTAATGAGAATCATTAAACATGAGATTGAATTTTAGCAACATCTGAAAAAGCGTTGCAGTTTAGTGGTTTCAAAGCCTAAGCAGCAGCTTGAGCAGTTACACCACAGTGAAGAAAAAATGTATGAGGAAAAAGTCATTAAAAAGGTTAAACTAAGTATTTCACAAACAAGTTAAAACTACAGGTAAAACTGATAAATATTCTTGTTTTGGCATTACCAATTAAAATACATTTAAATGATCCAAGTGTATATATGAATGAAAGCATGGCTAAACACAGCAAAGTTTCTAGCTAGATTCTAATATTTTGTTGTTTCTTTTAGCTGACAGCTGTAATGTGACTCCATAAAATTCACAGAATGCACAATAATTACCAGAAAATCAACTTAGCACTTAGTAATGTGCTGGATCAGCTACCATTGCTGCTATTTTTCTGTATTTTCTGTTACCCACCGGCATATATTTCAGTGGAAGTTGCAACCATTTTTACAATACAATGCAAATTGTATTGCAAACTTTACAATAGGTGGGATAGTCTATCTTGATGAAGGTCTTGTTGCAACATTGATAGTTACCTGACATGGTAGTTTAGGTGCACCAGACTCTAAATGTAGCAGTTTTTTAAGCAGCTGCTTAACTTTCTGAGTTCATGCTGCTTGTATAAATAATCCTTTTCTGAATCCAAAATACAAACTCAATTTTCCATACACATAATATTTACCATCTGTGAGGAAGTTTCACAGTTCAAAAAGTAACATCTTTGTGCATATTAGATTTTAAGGTTTTGAAAATTAGTAATAAAATAAAGGCAGCTTTTTTACAACTACAGTGCTAAAAGTTATTATCTGTCCTATTTAATTCCCAAGGTTTAGAGGGCCAAAAAAATATGACAATGAGCCTTTCCTGAACAAAGAGTCTCTGTAAATTGAATACTCCCATTTTTCAGCATTTTGGCTTTGTTACTACAAGAACATGGGGGATAGTTCTGTGTGGGTTTCACGTTCAACTTTACACTGAGGTAACTAGAGCCATGCCAATGACATGCAGTGATGAATAGAAACAAGTTATGTTACTTAGGAGGAATATGAACTATTAGTGTTGATACTTAGCGATGGAAAATCCTATTCAAATTTGTGAATACAAAGAGTCTTCTCATGGAGCAAATTATTACTAAATCTGTCATGTGAGATATTGCAGCTAGAGCACAGTCTGAAATCAGATCCAGAGGTCCTGGCTGTCATTTTCTAGTACATTAATTAATACATTGATCTTCCTTCTGAAGCCCTAATGAGGCCCAGCTTCCTCCGCCCACACGGAGGGAGAATCTTTAATATGACTTAATTGCTAACAGAAGTGTGAGTCAGTGCATTCATTATCCTTAATGTCAGTCATTTCTGCAGAGCAGGAAATTAAGACAACCATAGCAAAAAAGAGGACCCTCTGGACAGAATCGCCCAGAGGCATATTGGTCTTTTCCCCAACAGTTGAATGATTTCAAATCATGAATTATGAAGACAATATCATTTTGCTACAATAATCTTTAGCAATTGTTTTCTATCAGAGTTATACCTAAGGGAAATGGTAGGTTTTCTCCTAGACATCTGTGTTCCATTAGCAGATATAACTCCAAAGAGTTTGTATAATTCCTATGAAAGGTTGAGAAAGCCCATTTTAGGTTGAGAAACACAAGTGAAAACCTCACAAGTCTCTGGTCTGTCAAGGAAGTACATTTGTTTCATGGATTTTTTTTTTTTTTTAAGATTAAAAGTGATGGGCAATATTCTTCTACTACATAAGTACTGCAGTGTTAAATGTCTGCAATGCCAGATGACTTGAAAAAGACTAGTTCACAATGTTATTAAGCACTACTGGAGTATTAGGTCCCTGAGTTCTTCTACTCTCTGTGCTGCACTAAATATCATCTCTGTGACATCCAGTACCAGCATGCCTTACCTGGACCTAGTCTTCCATCCAACACCCACTGAACCCTTTCTCTAAAGGTTTAAACTGTTTGATGATATTTGGTGACATATGCTGACAGATCGTTAAACATTAAAATGCTGTTACACACCTCCTATCTTAAAAGGTGCATCTGAACTTAATGCAGGTGATAGTATTTTTTACTATTATTCCCCAGTTCTGATCTATGTACAGGTAATGTCTTTTTATGTCTTATTTGTCGTATTAACTCTATACTGCAGAAATGTTGTTCTAAAAGCTTAATTTTCTCATGATTTTTTTATGCTGCTTATAAATGTAGCACTATGGTGTTTCCTAACTCTCACGTGATAGAAAGAGATTATATTCTCTCCCTTTCATGAAGAACATGTGGCCAGAAATTAAAGACATGTTTCTGTTACTTTAGATACCCATTCTGAAATGTCTACTGCTTGGTTTCAAAGTATCTAATAAATACTCGAGTGTCATATTTTGAATGTAGAAAGTACAGGTCTCCTTGGCGTAGCTTGTAGTTTTAGAGCAGAGACATAGGAGAATTCAATTTATCCCATAACGTTTGATGTCCTCTCTTAGTAAAATTATGCTTCAATGAGCAAATATAGTGTGATAATATAATCTGTCATACTATGTAACTAGCACACTGTATGCCCCCTAAAAAAGCAGTCAAGATTGGTATGACCTTCTGTCAAAATTGCAAGAATGGCAGTGATAGCTACGAGAGAATTTCATGGCCCAGGTGCCAGTTTCCTACCCAAACTCTGAGGTCACCACTGCTTCTTCTGTCACTCCACACCAAAGTATAATTCTGCTTTTGTACATTTCACTTCAGGGCAGATATGATTGGAGATTACCCTCACAGAATTTTCCGCAGCTTTTTCTGATACTGTTAGTAAGAAAGCTCAACGTTTTCATGATCTCAGTCTCAGACAGCTTAACAGCTTAACAGACTAAGCCCTCTGAAAAAACTATAACCTGTTATGAAAACAAGGGGTGGGAAGTTTTAGCCTGGACATCTTAAATTTCTAAAAGTGAGAAAAAGCTATAATAAAGATTGCAGATAGGCCTAAAAGGACAAGTTGCAGGCCTTTTCCGTTTGCATTTTGGTGTTGCAGTAATTACATTAGTTTGCACATGTGCCATCACAGCGTAAAACAGCATGAACTTAAAATTATTTTCTTATTCTTCTAATGGAGATTTTCTAAGTTTGAAGATACAAACACATTTTCATACTTGGTTCTACCACATTAAGTTTTAAGCCCCTCTGTCCTACAGCATTTACATTTAAGCAAACAGTTCTTCTGCAAGACAGTCCCTTGTAAGTTTTTTTCTGTCCTCCTAACAATGTATTCTTGGGATTCACCATTTACATAGATTTGAGATTATGTCAGAAGGAACTGTCAACAAGATAAGGAGTAAGGTAGCCAGAGTGATTCCAGCATCAGCTACATGAATGTCATCCAGCCAGGGGTTTTGATAGTGAAGATGCAGAAATGTAGGTTAGCTGTTAGTATGCATGGTATGGCCATTGCTGTGCAGCCCTCCCAACTGGGACAAGGCTACCTCTTACCCTATAACCTGTGTTAAATTTAGATTGCAACTTTTATCCCCAATGTAGAGCAGAACTGTAAGTACATAGCCTGTGTATTGATAGGCTTCTAAATTGGAAGTTTGCCTTAATGCTTTGTTATGAAAGAAAAAAATTCTCCTTATTCCAGAAGACTGTTTATACTGCTGAAATGGGAGACTAGATTACTGTAACTGCAGTCATGCACATCAGGGATAGCAGCTACAAACTGCTTTTAGGACAGTTACAGTTTGAACTATATTGTGGATGGTTTATGACACAAATCTTGCAACATTTTGGGGACCTTAAGTACAGCACAATACAAAACCAGACAAATATCATTCACTTATTCAGACACGGAAAGTAACAGTGACCTTTTTGCTCTTAGGATAAATTTTCACTTGTGTCAAAAATCAGAGAACAGCTATCTAACACATACACGACAAATGATGTTACCTTAGCGTAGTACATTTGCATTTTAAAGCAAGTACCGTACTATTTTGTATTGTCCGCACCTAGCAGACTCCGAATTTTGAAGAAAGACCTGTCTACCCTTAAATTGTGTGTGTGTGAACATACAAAATAGGATTTGTGGATTGAATCTAGTCGGACATCCAGGCCTGGTATATTCTATAATTGCCTCTCAAATAAATCAACATTTTCTTCCACCAATCTTTTTATGCTGGTAGCATAGAAGATAACTCATTTAAATCAGCATGAACTGAAGCATGTTCAGACTGGTTCTTCACTGTTGTAGTGTAGCTGCTTCTCATATTCTCAAGTTCTAACCATTACATCTGATTAGAAAATCATATCCTCACTGATAAATATGTTAAAAAAACATAAACAAAGAAATGAAGAAAATAGTTTGGCTTCCCACATGTATTATTCATCTTCCCATTGAATGTAGAAAGAGTTCTTTCACTTCTGAAATGTGAAACATAAACCTCTGAAATTCCTTTTGCTTTTAGCTGTGGAAAATACTCCTTTCTCTAGAATGTTGTAAATCAGTGACCTGGTCAGCATCCATTTTGCTCATAAAGTAATTTACTGATAACCCTTTTAAGAGAACTGAAAGTATCATAAAGTGCATTTCTTGGTACTGCAGAGGATGGTTGCAGTTATGCTACCAAACGTCACAGTATTTTAACTGCTTACAGAGAACTTGAACTACTTACTGTGAAACTGCTTTACTTAGCAGTTTTATGCTACTTCATTTTCCTTTTGATTTGCTCAATGCATTTAATCTACATTTTTAAAATGTTTGTTGGTGAATTTTCAAATTTCAGTGCAATTAATTTCTTTCCTTGCCTTGATGGTTTCACATCTAACTGTACATCTGTCTCACTATGTATTGACCTAAAGACTAATTTTCAAGACTAAGCCTGAAAGGGACTACTACAACCACAGGGTTTTACCTTCTGCATAAGATTCAGCCCATAGATTTAGTTCTACCACTTTAAAATAGTTAAAATTAAAATCTGTCCACATATGTTTCTACAAGCCTGACTTCAATGTATAAAGACTTAATACAATGAGAAAGTTTCTTCTTAGTTTCAGTTAAACCAACCTTTAATGAACAAATATCTTAACAGTTAAACCGAGTTAATCAAGCTAAAAATATCTATTCTAATTTAAATTTCTGAAAGTAATGCAAGTTGCAAAAAGTCACACTGAAAAGCCATTATTGTATGGAATAGTCTTAAGTCTTCTGTTTTTCTTCACTGTTTTTGAATCTTTAGACAGGTTTAGATTGGGTAGTCAAAATATGTTTATAGAGCAGTAGATCTACTCAGTTTGTATTGCAGATATTTTCCTTCTCTACAGGTTTTCTTGGTACCTTCACTGCCTGGTAGATACACAGTATGTTTTATGACTTTGTTAAATAATCTTTCTGACAGTGCTAATGGCTATTTCCAACACACAATTGCATCTGAAATAAACCTGTGACAGCAAATCCACAATTTTTATGTTTCCAAAATGACTGTCACAAATAGTGCACCAAAGAAAAGTCAATTTTCCCTGTGCTCAGAAGCCATGCAGTGATTTGGTTCAAGGACAAAAGGTGAAGGTAAGGACAAAGGCAAGACTCAGCTGCTTCTATACCATTGAACTCTGAACTAGCACTGCAAGACTGAAATAATAGCTGGAGATATTGGCAAGAAAGTAAGACTTGGTATTCTACATGTAACATGTTTTATGTTAAAATGAATTAAAATATTTTGGAAAGTAACAGATATGTGTCCAAACTTCTGTTCATTCTTTCAGCCATAAAACCTGATGTAGTTTCTCCAGACAGAACAAGCCTGGCATGAAATACTTTAAAGCTTCTTGTTATGGGACTAGATAGGAATCTTTCAAAGTTTGGACTAACTGAAACAATGCAGTCTCCTTCAATCTTTCTGTTTGCCTGCTGTTATACAACAGCCTTATTATGCAGGAACTGTTAATCTCACTGCATCGTGTCTGAAATTACATGTCACTTCCAATGTATTGGGTTTGTGTGTCAGTGCTTTGGTAACAGGAGCTACAGCGGTGGCATCTGTAAGAAGCTGCCAGAAGCTTTCCCTGTATCTGACAGAGCCAGTGCCAATTGGCACCAAGATGGACCCATTGCTGACCAAGTCCAAGTCTACCAGTGATGGTGGTAGTGCCTCTGGGATAGCCTAATTAAGAAGGGGAAAAAAGTCCGTGCAATGGCAATAACCAGAGGGAGCAATAGCTCTGCACACAAAGATCAGTGAAGGAGGGGAGGAGGTGCTTCAAGTACTGAGCAGAGATTAACCTGCAGCCCATGATGCAGCCCATGGTGAGGCCCTGCCCCTGCAGCCATGGAGGCCATGGGGGAGCAGAGACCCACCTGCAGCCCAGGGATGATCACATGTCAATGTGGGTGGATATCCAAAGGAGGTTATGACCCTGTGGGTCATACATTGAAGCAAGCCCTTGGCAAGACTTGTGGACCTGTGGAGAGAGAAGCCCACATCAGATCACGTTTGCTGGCAGTGCTTGTGAACCCGTGGGGGACCTGAACCAGAGCAGTCTGTTTGGGAAGGACTGCACTCCATGGAAGGGACCCATATTGGAGCAGTTTGTGAAGAAACTGCAGCCTATGGGAGGGACTCCACAGTGAAACAAGGAAAAAGTGTCAGGAGTCCTCCTCCTGAGGATGAACAAGCAGCAGACACGTCTGATGCACTGACCACAATCCCCATTCTCTGTCACTCTGTGCTGTGCAGGAGGAGGAGGAGGCAGATAAAATTTGGAGCCCAGGAAGAAGGGATAGGTGTGAGGAAGGTGTTTTAAGACTTGATTTTATTTCTTATTATCCTACTTTGATTTGATTGATAATAAATTCTATGACAAGATAACCCCTTTAGTGGATGAGAAAAAGGCTGTGGATGTTGTCTTCCTGGACTTTAGTAGGGCCTTTGACATAGTTTCCCACAGCATCCTTCTGGAGAAACTGACTGCCCATGGCTTGGATGGACCTACGCCAAGATGGGTGGAAAAATGGCTGGATGGCCAGGCACAGGGAATCGTAGTGAATGGTGTTAAATCTGGTTGGTGGCCAGTTACCTGTGGTATTCCCCAGAGCTGAGTACTGGGGCCTGTTTGTTTAAAATGTCTATCAATGACCTTGATGATGGGATTGATTGTACCCTCAGTAAATTTGCTGATGACACCAAGCTGGAAGGGTGCTTGAGGGCAGGAAGGCTCTTCAGAGGGACCTGGACAGGCTGGATGGATAGGCTGAGGCTAACTCCATGAGGTTCAACAAGGCCAAGTGCCAGGTCCCGCATTAGGGCCACAACAACTCCATGCCACACTACAGGCTTTGGGATGTGTATCTGGAAAGTTGTCCTGCAGAAAAGGACCTGGGGGTATTAATCAACATCCAGCTGAATATGACCCAGCAATGTGCCCATGTGTCCAAGAAGGCCAATGGCATCCTGGCTTGTATCAGAAATAGTGTGACCAGCAGAGACATGGAAGTGATTATCACCTTGTACTTGGTGCTGGTGAGGCTGCACCTCAAATACTGTGTCCAGTCTGGGCCCCTCACTACAATAAGGACATTGAGAAGCTGGAGTGTGTCCAGAAATAGGCAATGAAGCTGTTGAAGGGTTTAGAAAACAAGTTTTATAAGGAGTGGTTGAGGGAGCTGGGGATGTTTAGCCTGGAGAAGAGGAGGCTGAGAGGAAATATGATCACTCTCTACAGCTACCTGAAAGGGAAGTTGTAGTGAGATGGGGATTGATCTCTTCTCTCCAGTAATTAATGATAGGACATGAGGAAATGGGTTTAAGTTGCACCAAGGGAGGTTTAGATTAGACATTAGGAACAACTTTTTCACCAAGAGGATTATTAAGCATTGGAATGGGCTGCCCAGGGAGGTGGTGAAGTCACCATCCCTAGAGATATCCAAAAGGCACCTAGATGAGGTGTTGAGGGATATGATTGAGTTTATTGATGAGTCTGTTAGTATTAGGTTAATGTCTGGACTTGATGATAAAGGTCTTTTTCAACTGTAATGATTCTATAATTCTGTGAAATTAACTTTCCCCAAGTCAACACTTTTTTGCTCATGATAGTAATTGTTGAGTGATCTTTCTTTCTTCTTATCTTGATCCACCAGCCTTTTGTTACATTTTCTTTCCCCCATCCAACTGAGAAGGAGATGTGACAGAGCAGCTTTAGTGGGCACCTGTTGTCCAGCCAGGGTCAACCCAGCACATACGATTAAAGTAGGCAAGAAAGAGGGACTGTCAGAAAATAGAAACATAACACAAGTCAGATGTTTATGGTGACATTATGCAGATCTGAACACTGTACTGTGTAATATTTACTTTTTAAAAAACATATCACAGGCCCCAAGATATGCTTATTCTCTGTATACAGTAAATCACTCAAAAGGCATTTAGAATAATAATTAAGTTCCAGGAAAAAATATGAGTCTAATCAATATCTCTACTTGCTGAAGTAAAGTTTATATCTGAACAGCTTGATTCCATCTTCTTTGGTAGCAGTGTGAGTGTTTTTTGATCTGGTCTTATAACATTTTACAGTAGACTTATGTGTGCAAATAACAGAGGTTTGAGAAAACAGCATTATAGAAAATAAAAGCAGTATAGATCATTCATTAACAAGATAATAGTAAGAATATGAAAATGTTTGTTTGTTATGCTTTGGAATACAGGAAAGAACAAAAGGCTATTTCCTTGTAAAAGACCACCTTGTGACTTTCTCCCACCTGCCCTTTTTTCTTATTGCTACATGCCTTTTGCAAGCTTGGGAATAGTCAGTAAAATCCACAGTGAAGGCTACTATGCAGGTGCTCAAATGCATTAGAACTCTATGATATATTTAAGCATTAGAAAAATGTGGATATATGTATATATACACACACAAAAACGTGTTACACGTTTCACATTTACTCCGTAATTACACATTACCTTCACAGTGTTATGTTGACACTGCATGTTAACATTCATTAACACAGATTGCCAGAGGAAGATTTTAGTGAGATTTATGAAGTTCTGGTTGGAATGGAGTCTACTGCCCTCAGTACAGGAGTTACTTCCATCTCACAAGAAAACAAAGGAATGTACAGTGGAAGGACATTTCCTTGGAACAAGGAACATGGGTCTACTAGAGTCCATAGAGTTGCCAGATGCACAATCAGCCACAAAATGTTGGTATGACTGAAAAAGTCAGACTGAAGGAACTGGAGCCTGGAGCTTTGGACAGTTTCCTAATCTGGGTGTTTCACCCTGCAAAAAGTGGTTGTTCCATTCTATGCTAGAGCTGGAACTTGCTGAAATATTGTCAGGGCATGAAGTTTGATTACAAGTCAGGGATTTTTCCAATGATTTGGCTTTCTGCAGGATGTTTTGATTTTCATTGTGCATCTGGAATAGCCAACCAGTGCTGATGCAAGTGAGAAGTGGAAGCAAGTTAGATTAGCAGAAGGAACAACTGCTGCATGAGGGGAAAGGTTCCTGTCCTCTGAGCAGCTGACGCTGTGAGAAATGTTCTACCAACCAAAGCAAATTGCATTTGGCTTTTGGGTGAGTTGTAAAGGCACGGCCCTACTGACCTACTCCCAGTAAAGAGCGTCGTACTTTATCTAGTAAGATTAAAGAAGGACCTTAAGAACACATGGCATGGCTTTTACTAGAACTCATGATTGACAGAAACTGCTGTATGCAGCTGGCACAGAATGACTGATTGCAGCCTCCTGGCCTGCTGCAGTGGAAAAGTAGAGAGGGATCTGATGAGACCTATGTGACCATTAGGACCTGCTCTCTGTGAGTGAGAGCTATCATGGATATAGGTAGTTGGAAAAAGCACAGCTATACACCATTTCCTTCTGGTGTTTCTCCAAAACTGAATTATGGATGAACCATGTGCTTCAAACATATCTGATGCTTCAAGATTTTTACCATGTGAGCCTGCTTGCATAGGCTACTATGAGCTTCTGCTTCAAAAGTCTAGCATTGGGCTTCCAAAAAGATGGATTTAAGATTCCAAAAAGATCATACTTTGAATTTACAGCATATTGCCCAAGGTGCTATCTGCTCCAACAACTGTATATGTACAGTGTAAAAAATGTAATCTCTCATTTTTCCTCAAGAAATCAGCCTCCTGACTTGCTAAGCCACTATTTCTGTGCCATTATTACACCATAGATCTTGGTCCAAGGACCAGAGCCAACTCCTGATTGGTATTCTGTTATTGCAAACCCCCTTTGCTTCTCAGTTTAAGAGGCTGTGGGTGAGTCAGGTAACAGAATACCTCCTGAATGCTGTGGCTGTGGTTATCTCTAAGTAACTGAATCACGAAGAAAATGTTCCATATATTTCCCAACCTTACCAATGTGGGTAAGTGTCCACTTACATCTCTAACTGCAAAACCTGCTCAGGTAAACATAAAATAATATATGTGGCAAGGGTGTAAGAGCAGTTGGTCATGATGTACAGCCATAGGGCCAAGACAGAATTTTCAAAGACTTTTTTATTGTTATGCTCTGGATACCCTGAGCTAGCAGGATGTAGCAAGAGAATTGAACTGAGCAGACTGCCAAAATACCTGCTAATTAACTTTAACTTCCTCCAGTATCAGTCTATGAGCAGGATACAGTTTCAAATAATTAGACATATGAAACCTTTAAAACTTCATTAACTGTTTCATTTTCTAATTGCTTTGTGTTAGCTGAATGATTGTTGAACGCTCTGGTTTTGTTTATACTTTGTTAAGCCTAGTGTTAGTGGAGAGGTGGTCAGTAGCTTCCTTCTGTGGGCAGAAGGAGTCTCATATTAACATCACAGTCTTAGCTCAGTTTAAAAGAAGGGATGCTGAGTTTTACAGAGAAACAGCACAAAATAATTTTACCTAGCAGAAATGTAAACTAAGAGGTTGAGCAAATTTCCTTCAACTCAGAGGATGTAAGCTGATCTATGTACAAGTACAGACCAAAAAAAACCCAAAACCTTTTGATACAAAATTAGGAGAGGATCATGGCCAGCAATAGTCGCTCTCTGCTACTCATTGAACAATCTGACTATTTATGATACTGCTAATCTGCCAAGAACTGTCCCCTAATTCCAAAGAAATCAAGGCACATTTTAATGGTTTTTTTTATAGATCATTACACAGGTTGGACTTTTATCTTTGCTGGGGGAATTGTCAGATTCAAGACAGCTGTACAGTGATTATACAGCTGCAGTCACTTCCTTTCCCAGGGAAAGAAACTTTCTCTAGCTCCAAGAGAAATTATTTCCTCTCAAGATAGCTTTTCGTAGTACTAAGAAACACCTGTTGAACAAAGCGGAAAGATCCTGAACAAAAAAGACGCAGACAGGTAATTCAAGGATAGAGAGATGCCTTCGCCAAGCAAGGAGAGAAGGAAAATAGTGTTAGTAAGCCTGTGCTGACACTCAAAGCTGATTAAGTATTCCTCACTTTGGGTACTGTTAAACCGATGGAAACTTACTTATGGTGTCTCTGTATCACCTTCAATAGGATAGCAATATCCTGTATGTTCTAGGCACAGCATAATTTTCTTCCTCATGCAAACAACCAATTCCTTGCAATAGACTGTGGTATTGTCAGCTTTCTTATGCCTCAAATACCTTGTATCTCTTTCAGTATTTATACCATCATGCTACTTCAAGCTGGCATTCCAGCTCCAGATAAACTTAGAATACTACTCATCTTCAAAAATCTGGAAACAGCATATTATTTTACTAGTTATTTATCTGCTTCTTGCTTTAATCTCCTTTTATTTTAGCTTTTAAAGTGATACACAGATTCATAGGTCTCTTAGTCGGTAAGCACAAAAGACCTCCCTCACTTGCTAAGGTCAGCAATGCATCAATATGATTCCTTTTCTGAAACCGGTGGATGGATATGTTTTCTATCTTGAGGCAAATACTTCAGTTTAGCTGTTGTACTAACAGCAGCACCAGATCATGACAAGCCCCAACAATGAATCCAGGCTAACTGTGGACTTAAAAATGCAACTGTAATTGATAGTAAAGTCAAATTTACACTCTTCCTATGTTCATTCAAATTCACAGCTCACCTCACTCAAAGAAAGTCCAACCATACTAGGAACAGTGCTTCACACAGTCCTTTCTTCCCAGATATCCAGCTCTGGTGTAACTGATTCCAAGACCTCACTCTTCTCCCAGGTTAATACAAGTGAGACTTACTACTACTTCCTCATGACCCTCCACACATCTTTATTTAATCTCTTCTTGTTTAGGTTTGTTTGGTTGTTGTGCTTGAGAACATTCCATAACTGATCTCCTTAGGCTGATTTAAGAAAAGAAGCAGAGGTAGCCAGGAAAGCCTGGAAGCTTGTTGCTCTCTGAAGACCACTCTCTCTGTAGCTTTCCACAGCAATCCCATTGCACTGCACAAGCATGCTCAGGTCTGGCTGAGACGGAGTTAATTTTCCCTATAGCAGTCCTCATAGTGCTGTGTTTTCTATTGGTAACTAGAAGGATGTTGATAACTCAGCAATGGTTTGTCTACTGTTGAGCAGTATTCACACAGCATTGAGGCTGTCTCTCTAAGGTTCCCTCTCACCTTCACCAGTAGGCTGCAGGTGGGAAAGATCCTGAAAGAGGACATAGCCAGGACATCTGATCCAAACTGACCAGAGGGATATTCCATACCATATAATGTCTGCTCTGCAATAAATGCTAAGAAGAGATTATTTGTTATTTATGACATTTGTCTTCTGGAGCAACTGAAGCCCTGCTTCCTGGGAAGTCGCTGGATGTCATCTGTTGATGGAAAGTAGAGATTAAAATGTTTTATTTTCCTTTGCTTTTGTGTGTGACCTTTGTTTTTGCTTTATTAAACTGCCTTTATCCTCACTCACAATTTATTTTTCCATCTTATTTTATCCCCTCTTGTCCTGCTGAGGAGGGGAGTGAGAGAGCAGTTTGATGGGCATTTGGTGTCCAGCCAAGGTCAACCTACTACAACCTCAAAGATAAGTCATCACAAAATAAACCACTCCTCCTACAATAACATTCCATATCAACAAATTTCTACATGAAAACATCTACATTGAGGGCTGGCCCTCAGTCACTGGGGGCAGCTTGGGGCATTCTCCTGCCTCTCCATATCTGTGGGATGTTTCCCACCTCAAGCCCTACCCATCTGTGCTAGGATGGGATGCTGTGGGAGGAGTTAGTCCCCATCATGGGCTTGAAGAATGCTGGCCCCACACCCCTCCACCTGCCTATAAGCCAGCCCCAATGGGGATCCCTGTAGCCTGTGCCCCTGCTTGTGGAGCTCCAGCCTCTCCATCTGCTGGAGAAGGAGGACTGTTCCTCCTCACTGCCCCCGGCAGCCTGTCCATCATCCATGGCAGACCTCAGCGCTGAGGCAGTGCCCTCCCAGTAATATCTCCTGGCACGTGTTGGTGCCACCACCATGTTGCTACTTCCTTGTAACGTTACTTTATGTTGGAATAATGTTATTTAATTGTTAATGCAAAGGATAGAACACTTATTTGTTCTTATTTTGTTCTTATTTCCAAATTTATTTTGCAAAGGAGTTGAAGTAAGTGAATTTTACATGTCAGAAAAGGCCCTTCATGCCAGTTACCCAATCTACTTGCAGAGGAGCCAGGGTCAGCTCTTGTGCTAAGAAAATCTGAAATGAAATCTTCAATTCCTCTCCTGCACCTGTTCCAAGCATGAAATAACTAGAGTTCAGAGAGACTTGCAGTGGCTGGAGATCTTCCCTTATCTCCTGAACAGGTAGAAAAATGGCAACATTCTGAGAGGGTGATCAGATTTATTTTTAACATGGAAAAGCTGCAAGAATTTCTTTCCTCTCAGAAGTAGATGAACCATCTGGGATGAGTTCTCCCTCCCCCAAACCTTTATGCTTGAGACAGATACTTAAGTTGAGAAGTTTAGAGTAATAATTGCTGTTTCTCAAAAAACCATACACTGTTGGGGGAAAAAAACACAATCAAGGCTCTTGTAATGTCTGGTAATTTTGGTAAAGTATGATAATATTAGGCCAGCACCTAACACTTTATGGATAGATGCCATGGTCTTTCTTTATATGTCCTGATGGCTAAGTGGCAGATAGATGAGGGTGAGGATAGGACAACTATTAATAAGAGCCCTTGAATAGAAAATCATCTGGAGACAGGGCAAGTGCTGGTCTCTGAGTACACATTTTTGTCATGTTCAGAACAGACAGATAGTGATTGGCAACACTTCACTGTATGTTGAGGTGTTTCATTCTCTCCTCTTAACGTTTATTACACTTTCATTCTACAGTCTGCTACAAAGGCTATGCTGCTGAATTATAGCCTACCACTGACAGAAGGACACTGTACAAGCTAGTCTAAATCATCCATTGATGCCTCTGAGGGTAATGACCACAGCTCACTAAAAACATATGCATAGTAACATTTGCCATGTGAAATGCTGCTGTCTCTATCACCTTTCCTCTGAGTTTCTGCTGTTTTTTTTTCCTTGTAGTTGCATTGTAGGTGCATTGACTGATCTGCACCACAATGGTGTTGAATCTGGAGCATTTCCCTGTTATTTGGCTTGTTTTCTTAATTATTTCTTTATTAACAGAGCGCTCCCTGTTTTTGCTGTTACGTACCAGAAATGATGGCAACGAAAATATGTGTGCAATTAGCTAGTACACTACGGGAGGCAATTGGATGTAGGCACAAGATCTTAACTTAGCTCTCTTGTTTTGTTACCTTATTATGTGTAACTAGTATACACAGAAAATGAAAATATTTTTTTCAGTAAGGCTATGAAAAAATATTCTTATTAACCACTCTATGAACCACTCTAACAGAAGAATGATGTTTCACTAGAGGCTAGCTAGTGTGAAGCATCATCAGTGGCAATTCTAACACATTTTGACACCTGAAGGTCTCAGCAGAAAACTTAATAGTGGGTTTGTGCATATGTTACACAATTGGTATTTCAGTGAGCAGCACAGCACAAAATAAGACCAGTGTATACTATTCCTAACAGTGACACTATAATAATAAGGCGAGATGGCTTAGATGTTACACTCTGAAAACAGAGAAAATCACCATTACCTTGTAAAAAGCCTTGTAATTTCCTGCTATATGCTCCATTTTGCACCAAGACTGAATTGCCACATGGTCATCTGTGAAAGCTTGGAAACAGCCAGAAAATCCTCTACTGAGGCATGCTGTGCAGGTACACAAATGTGTGAAAAGTCTCTGATCCATTTAAGCAGTAGTAAAAAAAATACATATAAGTAAGCTACATGTTGGTATATGCTGAAACTTTTGGCATCTTGCATTTATTGTGGCATGTTTTCTCCTAGTCACACAGGCAGACATGAACAAACCATGAAAATATGGACCCTTTCAAAGGTCCTGTCATTCCATAAGGAAGAAACCTAGAGTGGGAGATTGCACAAAATGTTTTTTCTATGAACACTTTTAAGAAGCAATGTACAGCATAATCCACCCTGTTTGCCCTTACTGGGAAATTATATGGTCTCAAAGTAGAGAATGGTATTATTCATTTTGCAGTCCTCTTATAGACAAGTAAAGGAGGCTTTTGTCTAGAAACTGTGTTAGTCACTGTAAAATGACATGATTCATAAAATAAATTTGTACAGTTCCTACTTCAAATCTTAAAGGTTTGTTCCAAGCATTTTTTATAGGATTATTATACAATGTCTTGTTAATATGTACTACCTGTGCTTTCCCACAACGTTCTTCCTCATAAACTTGCCACACTTCTATATAATTTCCTTCTAGTCTTCATTTCTACTTCTTTATTTACTCCTGTCAGTAAATAAGGATAAAATCCCCAACATGGCCTATTTAAACTCCCAACATGGCCTATTTAATTATATGCTTTGGGTTTTGTTTCAAAGACTTGGAAAATGGTTCAACATAGACAAAAGCACAGCTTTCGTGTGAATGCCTGAACATTAAAACTGTAGTTTGTTGAAACAAAGCTCTTTCACAATAGTCAATTAAATAGTATCAATAATGGACTCTTTTCCTGAAGTTCTAGAAAGCAAGCTGGCTAAAAGTCCTGAAAGTCACTGTCACTTCCATTTAGGCCATTTCACTCTCATGCTTTAAAAGAGTTCCTGCTAGGATTTTCTCTTCTCACTCCTACTGACTAGGAAGGCTTCTGCTGGTCCCGAAAAGATTTTAGAAGGATTCACAAGGAAAATCAATAGTAGTTGCTTCTCTATTTGTAGAAGCTAAGCCACTTCTACCTATGAAGAAACATAATTTTTTCTCTTTCTATATAACCCTCTTTTGCACAAGGTTGATAAACATTTATATTGTTAGTTAACAAAAGGTCCAATATTCAGGTGTGAGGGAAACTAGTTACACTAACTACAGCTTTAGCGTTTCCCTTTCCCTTGCCCAAGCACCAGAAAGACCAGATATTTGACTGTCAAATACAGGAAAATATCTTTGTTCTGGTGGTCCTATGAGTAAAATAGAACTTCACAGGCAGTCATCAGGTTAGTAGACTAGACATATTTCAAAATAAATTGGATCAATATATCAAACATATTTTTTTAGTCAGAGCAGGGCATGAGATTTGCTCAAAGAGGCCTTTTTAAACTAAATCACACAAAAGCCTTTCCTAGCTCCATGGAGATTTTTAAAAAATGGATAATTAATAAAGCAATTCAATATCAATTCTTTTGTTCAGGTGTCTATAAAGATAATGATCTTGTACAAAACTTGTACAAAACTCCTTAAAAAATGCTACATATTTTTTAATAGATTCAAGTACATTCAATCAAGTAAAAAACCTAAAAACTTTTAGCATGTCTTTTTCATGTCTGTTTAGCAGCTAAAATGTGCAGAACACTAAAGACTGTGATAACAGGAGAGATGTGCTTTTTTGTCTTCCTTCTTTAAACATACAAAGATATTTAATAAAATGGATCACTGTATAAAGTGTTGCACTTTGAAAAGCATAGGCTGAAAGGGCCATTTCTAGTATCTTATCCGACCCAGAGCAGAAATCATTTGGCATAATGAGCATTTCTTAAATAGCATTAGCTTAACAAATGGTTACAGAACAGGTCCTTCTGCAGGTAAGTCACGTCATGTCCTCTCCATTGGGAGTGAGATTAAAGAGAGGGCTCATGGTGGCCAACTTGAAGTCATAGAATCCTCTAGGTTGGAAAAGACCTTTACGATCATCAAGCCCAACTATCAACCTAGCACTGCTAAAATGCAGCAGACTGATCGCTCTAAACTTGCTTTTTATCCTTCCTTGCCCTTCCTCGTCACTTTCCTCTTCCTCCTTCTCCCTGTTAGAACCTTTTTATAACAAGCTCAGTCAAACTTATGACTATGTCCCAAGCTCCCCCCTACAATTTACCATGTAAGTCAAATTAAAAGGCTGAGAAAGCCAGGGCAAAATAACTGCAACAAGTCAAAGTACTCCTAGTTATAATGTATTGCAAATAGCTTCCTGATTGATAAAATAAGATGTTCTGTGTCAGCAGATCTACAGATTTCTGCAGTAAGACACCAAGAGAGGAAGATGATTACCTAGATAGCTCTGACCTAAGACATCACAATACTCCGTGGCACCATTTACTTGGAAGTTAGCAGAACTTTAAAGGGACAAGATTCTAACATACATAGACTTTAATAGGTGCAATTAATGTTTTCTCAATAGTTATGTATTTTTCTCAAGTGCCAACTTAAAGAGTTATAAAAGAAAGTTAAGTACCTTAGAAAATATCCTTACCAATTGCTTGGTTCTCAGATCACTCACTACCACATAAGCGTATCAAGAACAGGTATAACAGGAAGGCAGACACAAGTGTTTCAGTTTTAATAGATTCATAATATTTTAGGCATTGCAAAAAAAAATCAACAACCTTCTTCTGAGCTGAGTATTATTTAAGTTTAAAAATGAAAACAAAACTTTCAGAAGAACGTGTAAGTTGCCTTGTACACATGATGCTTTAGGAGAAAGCTGGCAACAACTTCTTATGCATCTTCTCTGAGGAATTAACTTCCTGCTACTACAGTTTTCCAAAGTAGACAAAAACCACTAGGTGTGTTAGCATGAACTTCTTATTTGAATTTCAAATAAGAGATTCCTCTTTTTCAGTCTGAGGGAAATATATTGATTTTAAGATAAATCCTGTCTCAGGAGAGAAGTCAGTCTACTAAGCAGCATAAGGGATCAGCATAAGCATATTAATAATGCAATTATTATAACCCAACAAATAAGACAGAGAGAGCAAACTAATTATCAAGATGAGAACAAGCCGAAATTGGTATTTTGCAGCCACTACTGCTGCAGATATAATTAATGTTCATGAGAAATGCTTTAAATTGGAAGCTGCAGAGACAATTTAGGTATGAGTCTTAAAAAAAACTTAACTCTGCAACCTGAGAAGATTATGTGGTGAGCAAGAATGTCATTGAAATACCACCTTTGGTCCAATTTTTTTCCCAGATCAGTAAGTGAAGGAGAGCTGGTCTGGTAGTGCCAGAAGGCAGCATCATTATGAAGATAAAATAAGGCCGATGACTTCTGTAAATTGCTATAGAAACCTCTGAATACTTGAGCATCAATCACACATCTGCCCACAGGGCTTCAGTTCTCGAAATGTAGCAATGTTTACACACACACCAAGGTTTTGCTTGAATAAAATAGAAAATGCATAACAATGCTTGGTGAATTATTTTCACATTACTGCCAACAGTTGTAAAACAACACACAAGGGAGATCTGAACACTTTTTCAACAGCTTTCTACTCTCCACAAGGTGAAGACTGGGACAAATTGAGGCAGTCTTCCAATTATGCTTCCTGCTAGAGGAAATCTCACAACTTCTCTTGAAGCATTAGTTGTTATAACTAACCATAAGTCTTACCTTCCATTTTTTTTTCTACAGCATTACCTTTACCTGAAAAAAATATGATTATGCATTATACACAAGAAGCAAAACCACTACATGTTGTTAGGCAAAAAAAGCTAGATTAAAAACAGCACTCAAAGTTATGAAGTCATGTTTGCATTACAAATGGATGTTTATACTTTTGACAATAAACTGAGACTATCCATAGTTTCTCTTGCCAAGTAAATATCACTGAGTTATATTGACTTTGATTTCTCTTGACATGTCTTTATGCTATTACAGATTTATTACAGATTTAGTGGACATAACTGATGAAGCATCTATCCTCCCTAATAAAGAGATTTCTAGAGGTTTTAAGACACAAAACTCTCCCTGGTTAAGGCAGTAGGATGACAAAATTCTCACATCATTTTTTTATATTCAAGAAAGTTCCAAGAAACCTCCAGGGGCTCCACAGAGCTCTCGATTGTTTTTCAACTAGTCCCAATGAGAAAATTGAAGAATAAGAATTTGGAAATAAAGGATTCTACTAAAAATGTCAATATTATTCTAATTGGATTTGAGTCCCTGGCCTGCACAGTTAGATGTATGTCTGAAAGGAAAAAAAAGTAAATACTACCTAGGGTTGTATAAGGATAAACAGGAAAATGAATTTCATGAAAGGTAATTCATGACAACCTGGCCTTCAAATGCAAGCAACTTCTTAAACTACATCTGTTGTCATCAAAAAATAGCCTTCCCTCTATCTCTTTACATATATGCATACAAATATGTGCACATCAATTATAAATTCAAAACATTTTGCAAAGTACCTCATAAAATTGGATAAAGAACACAGGAAGTCTACTGATTTAGCATAGAAAAATTATTCTATTAACCAAGTAGAAGAGGGTCATGTGCTGAAATCTGTTGAGTAGTGCTTTTCATAGTTTCCAAGAAAAAATGTTTATCAAATTTAACAGAACCACTCAAAATTAAAAATAAAATTGAAAATAGAAAGTCTTGTCTCAAATTTGCAACATCTCTCAAATATAACATTTTCAAAAGTTTGGAACAAGATTCATTGAATAGTGGGAAGTCAAATAATTACTGGCAATACAGTCTCCCCTGAATTTGAATGCACAGAAAGCAGAAAAAAGCCTCACACCGACAGAAGTCTCCTTTGTCACATTCACCTCCTCTTTCATTTAAAGAACTTTCTGCCAGATATTTTTTTCAGAAACAACTTATTTTATTTGCTTGTTTTTGTTGAGAACACAGCTGTAAGAAGAGAAGGCTCCAGCAGTTTTTTAGTGCTAGGAATAAAAACAATTTCTTGTACATCAGTAGTATAGAGACATTTTTCGCCTTTTTAGCTCTGCCATATAATCACAGAATCATTTTGGTTGGAAAAAACCTTTAAGATCATCAAGTTCAACCACTAACCTCACATTGCCAGACCCATCAGTAAACTAAACCATATCCCTCAGCACCTCATCTATGCATCTTTTGAATATCTCTAGGGATGGTGACTTCACCACCTCCCTGGGCAGCCCATTCCAATGCTTAATAATCCTCAGTGAAAAAGTTCTTTCTAATGTCCAACCTAAACCTTCTCTGGTGCAACTTGAAACCATTTCCTTGTGTCCTGTTATTCATTACTGGAGAGATCAACTCCCACCTCACTACAGCTTCCCTTTCAGGTAGTTGTAGAGAGTGATCAGGTCTCCTCTCAGTCTCCTCTTCTCCAGGCTAAATAACCCCAGCTCCTTCCACTGCTCCTCATAAGGCTTGTTCTCCAGATCCTTCACCAGCTTTGTTGCCCATCTCTAGACATTTTCCAGAACCTCAATGTCCTTCTTGCAGTGAGGTGCTCAAAACTGAACACAGTATTCAGTATCCAGGGCCTTTACCGAGCATTTATGAAAAACATTGCTACTATGTTGATATCTATGGAAAGAAAAAGTTAATGTGAAGTTCAAGAAGCTTGCTTTGTTCAGATCAAAAGTGATAGACTACCAATTCTTTAAATATGTTTCTGAACAAAAGTCATGCAATGTATTATAGAAGTAAAGGGTGGACATGAGGAGGATGGAGCCAGGCTCTTCTCAATGATGGCCAATGATTGGACAAGGGGAAATGGGTATATGTTGGAACATAAGAGGTTCCAAAGAAATACAAGGAAAAACTTCTTCACTGTGAGAGTGACAGAGCGCTGGAACAGGCTGCCCAGATGGGTTGTTGAGTCTCCTTCTCTGTGGACATTCAAAACTCACCTGGATAAGTTCCTGTGTGACCTACTCTAGGTGGTCCTGCTCTGGCAGGGGAGTTGGACTAGATGATCTTTCAAGGTCCCTTCCAGCCCTTGAGATTCTGTGATTCTGTGATGCAGAAAGTAAAATTACACTAGTGCTGATTTTCACATGGATTTGATGAAATACTAATTCTTTGGCTTTGAAGACTGAAGTGTTGACTCTTCAGTGGGCTCTTTCCTTTTCTCTCAAAGAATTGAACAAGTATAGTCTTGTACCGAAAGTACTGGAATCAGCAGTTTAAAGCTGTTTAAGAAATGGCTTAAAAACTTGGTTGCTGCAGTCACTCAGTTTGGATCAAAAGATTATCAGTGTGGTTCAGCATTGCTAACTGGACTGTGCCAGGATTGAACACAGGGCTGCCTCTTACTGTCAGAAAGATTCCTAAGTCCTGTACAATTCTTCATTCTCCAGGGTGAGCTTTCACTCAGTCATTCCTTAGTTGTCTTTGCAAGATGTACTTGATGAGAAGGGTACCCTCAGTTCACCCATTGCTCTTTTGTGTGATATGGGACAGTGTAGCCAAACTGATTAAAGAGAGCAGGAGTACACATTTATGAAACTTAGAAGTCTGTAACTGAATTTAATTTGATATATATTAGGAAGTATAAAATTATGTGAACACTTTTTTGGACAGTGTGAAAATGAAAATATTGTATATAAACCAGAAGTCATTTATCAGCAAAAAATTAAAATGCCTTGGGATAGCTTAGAAATAAAAGGGTATGTGGGAAAAAAAAAAAAGAAAGAAAAAAAGGAAAAAAGAAAGAAGAGCTAAATGTGAATTTTCATGGGGGAAATCTAACCTGCTTATTTAATACATCAAACACTTTACTGAGGTCTTAATTAAATGTCTTCCACATACCTCCGTATAACTCTGCTAGGACTGACTGAAAAACTGAAAAGATTATGCTTTTCATAAATACATTGACAGCACATAACTGAGTTTTCACAGTTATAAAGATGAATCGTTATGTGGTTTTGGTATAGTGTAGTTTCCCTCCAGAAGGAAATTTTTCTGGCAATCAAGAAGACTCATTTGTAACATGGCTTTGTTAATTTTCAGACATCACATTGCAGGAGACAAACACACAGTGTAGGGAAGTAGTCTGGAATCTATCCATGTAACATACTCTAATTATAACTTGTGTGTCATCTTTCCAACAGACCGTGTGTTTACAAGAAACTGTCACTGACTTTTGACGTATGTGAGAGCAATTGGTTTGGACAGTGTTTGCAACCTATGGGAACTTGAGAATGTCTTTTTCTATTTATGTTTTTGCTTCTCAGTATGGTGCATAGTGTCATTTGCTTTAGAGCTCTAATGGGTGAGTAGTCCAGTTTTCCTTGGTAGTCAGCAGAGAGACGGAACTTCTGGAGGCCATTTTAGAGTGCTTAAATTCATCTTTTGTCTGTTGTTTACTTATGAAGCTTAGATTCCCTAGTGAAAACACACAAATTTGGTCATTTCCAAGCATTAAAAACAAATGCTGTATCATTAAAATTTCAATAGTGTATATTGATCTCATAAGTAAGTGCAGATCTTGGTCAGAATTTGCTTTTAATGTTTTTCTCTCAAGGTGAACAAGACGGCACAAGCTTTTAAGCAGCTTTACCTTGTCACCGTATGTTTAATGACTGATTCATATAAAATGAAGAGAACAAGTGACAGAACATAGTCTTGTACCTGTGAATGTATTTTATCAGAATGCACTAATTCATATAAATTACTGGGAAGCTCTTCTAAATATGTGTCTTGAAAATGTTTGCTTTCCTAACCCATTTCACTTGTTAGATTGACTCATATGAGTGACAGCGTAATGTATAAATAACAGCATCCTCTCCTGATTATTTTTCCCTTTCTTCAGATCCAAAAGAGGACCTATAATAGGTCAGTATTTATATCCCTCAAGAAAGAAAATCAACATGATATGAGAGTTTGGAAGAATCATATGAAAGAGAAGCTTGCAATACCAGTCTGGGTGCCTGAACTGATCAAATTTTGGTGCCTAAGTATTGAATTTTTAAAACTAAGGTAATAAAAACACAGAAGTGCTTTATTAATTAATAGGAAAATTACATAGGTGATGCCTAGCTTGGTAAGCAGCTGCTAAGTAAGGTGAGCACTCTGTGAAATATTCAGTTGGTGATAGAGTACTGGGTAGAAGTCTTGGTAAAGCAGACAGACCTCCATCATTTTTGATTCCTTAGATTTATTTTTGAAAGGGTTTTTTTAGTATTAATTTGATTTTACACTGTCTAGCCTCTTATTAACATTTTTCTGCCATTGAGCTTAATGTGATTTGAAACATTTCCATTTCCTGAACTGAAAAACAAAAGTGCACACACTCACACACAGAGAGAGAGAGAGAGAGAGAGAGTGAGAGAGAGAAACAGCTCTCCATCCCCAAAATGCTAATACGGAAAATAACAATATGAAACCAGAAGCTTCAAAGTTTGGAGAATCACAAAACTGATTTCAGACTTCTTATTTAGATTCTTTAAGTGTTCTCTAAGATTAAAAGCAGGATTTTTTTAAAAAAATCATCATTCTCTGAGAATCATGACCAGGCAAAAGGCAGATAAAATCAGATTTTTTCAAAGAACCAGTACTCCAATAACAATGATGAAATTTCTGCTGCTCCAAGACATTAAGAGGACTGTACCTTCTCTTTCACAGTGATTGTCTGTAATACAGTGACTTAAAACGTCCTTTCTATACCCATGTTTCTTTATATAGCTGACAAAGAAAATAATTTAAATAATTTTCAGTTATCTTCATTATTTCTAAGCATTTTTAGAATATTTGTATGATGCATGTGTCAGAAAGAGAGAAAATAGAGTTTTTTAAAACCAGACTCACACCTGCAACTGATTATTAATATTAAGAAAGTAGCTAAGCTTACTGTAAGCCATTATAAGGTTGAAGTAAATAGTATCTGGGTTTATTACTATATTTTATGTAATTAATAAAGTTTAGTATGAAAGGCCCTGAGTTTTAATAACTCATTAAGGGAACCTAGCAATGCAAGAAGCTGAGCATCATTATATCCTACTGAAATGTATTTCTTTAGCACAGACTCTGCAGAAAATTTAAGGGTGATTAACAAGGAGGCTCAAGAAAGCACTGTTCAAATCTGTTTTTCATATTAATTCCCTTCTAAACTTCACTCTAGATCTCTAAGATTACTATTATGAAACTGCTTTTGTTTATGAGAGACTACAATTGGCTGATAACTGATCATTCTTTTTTTTGCAAGGCAAATAATAGTGTTATCAACTGAATAAGGATGCCAGTGGCAAATTATGCCAATGTTTCTTTATTTTCCAAATTCCATTTTGCTATTTCTGATTAACGTCAGTAAAAGAGAAACAGATCCACTGTCAAGTTTAACAGTCATTACCCTGAGCAAACCCATTCAGGAGGGATGATGTTTATGGCTAAAGAAGCTTCAGCCATAAACAACTGCTCTTTAAACAGCTGAATTAATACTTGTTTACAATGAGCAGAGCAGCAAAACCTGTTTCAATTATTCTAATTAGCGTAAAATCTATCCATGTTTATCCCAAGGGATCCAACTTTGGCCCCATTCAACAAATATTATACAATTCAGTAATTCAACAAATTATTTAACCTACAATTCAGACTAATTACTGAACCAAAAAGATTACTTTTGTCCTGCCTTCAGGTAAGTTCGTTTCATTTTGTCTGTGTTATGCTACTAAGTAGCACGGCACAAGGAGAACTGGTTGGTCAAACCAAATAGTTAACTCCAGAGATCTGAAATCCACAATACACACATTTCCAGTGGTTTTAACCTAACTACACTTCAGTTTGGTTGATGAATATTCATCCCCTGCCTCAGCACATTAAATATATCAATCCTCAGCTCAGCCTCAGTTGGAAGGCAGCCTCCAGGTTCACCCTGAGTGAGGAGAACTGAGGTACAGGAACAGGAATCAGCCAGAGATTTAGTTAAAAAACACACTCCTGATCAAAATTAATACACTAATGTAGCTATAACCTAAGTGAACACCTGAGTTTTCTTGCATTCAGCCTAACTTTATGTATTTTCTACATCCTTTACTGCTGTCATTAATAGGAATTTAGGAAAGAATTACTGGGAGTAAACCTCCAGAGCCTAATTTATGCAGGCTTAAGTCTGTGTCTGAACTGCATCTGTACCTTTAGGGCAAATAACCTTCTCCAAAGCAATTTGGATACTTTGCTTTCCACTGCTACAGGGGTTGTCCTTTGCACATAACTCTCTGTCCAGTTTCATATTTCATTTAAACTCACTAGTCTTCCTTCCAACATATTAGCTCCTTCTTGTCATTCAAGAGAATATTAGCATTTAAAATAAATTCAAAGACAAACTGTCGTGCAGGGATTTTAACAATTCTGTAAGACCTGTACTGCTAATTCTCCTCAACTTCATGACTTTAGGGTCTAGTACAGTTGAAATGAATTATTTCTTGGTTTGTGTGAGAGAAATTTAACAACTCAGTCAATTTGAATCTAGACATCTCAGAGTAAAAAATGGTTATATGGTAATGATTGGCATGAAAAGAAGGCAACATTTAGTGCTTCAGAAATATGTTTAAATGTAGGAGAAAGCACTCAGTGATTGTCTGCCTTTGCATGTATGCTGAAAAATAACAGATTTTTCCCCATCTTTATTAACGATGATTGAGCAGTGTCATTTTGTCCTTTTAGAATTTTTTGTACTAGCCTGAAACTAACAGAGTTCAGTATCATTTATCTTTGCTTCATCCAGAAATTTAATCATGTTTTTAGATGAAAACCCACAGAATCAGAAGGTGGCCAAAGACATATTAATTGTGGGCTACTTCTTGGGCTGTTGATGTTAATTCTAATAATCTTTGTGAATAAAATCTTTTTTAAACTTTGCATATTTTGTGACAGTAATAATACTTCCAACACAAATTTTAGAGTCCAGTTTGGCATTTAATTCTGTAGGCTGACATTGCTTTGAAGGTAAAATTTTACTCATTACCTAAAATTGAGATACTTTCAAGTTTTGCATTAACTACAGTATTGTCATTATTTCCATTATACCTTGTATTTACGTCTCTGCAGCTTTGATAAGATACATGATGCTAAGGGAGAATGCAGGCATAAGGATGCTACTCTTGAAATAAAGGATGTCTAATGAACTAACCTGTGGGCCAGAGCTGTTCCTGACTCTTTGACATGAATTGCTACACAAGTAGCCCACAGGCAAAGCACATTTTAGTTTTCATTAGCTTCTATCATATCTCAGTCAGTCACTGATGTGGAAGCAGGTGTATTCTTCAAATGGAAAGCATCTTGTTCTGAAAGCATGTGGATTTGATCCCAATCTTGATGTTTTTAACTAGCATGAAGAATCCAAAGTGTGGACATTGCTATGACTGTTATTATGTCTCTCGGCTCAGCTTCTCATGACTCGAGCACTGCAGCTCACAACCTGATTTCTTCTGCTGTTATTACAGACCTTACTCCTGCCTGCTGCATTACACTAAATAAATACCAGTAATATATTTACTACCATTGTAGGATCAATAATTTTAAACAGCTTCCTTTGTCTTTCCAGAGATCTTGCTGCCTTTTCCTCAAATTTAATGTTGCCCTTCAAATAATAATGAATGTTTCCTTTCCAAACATAGACATAATCTGTTTTAAATTATCAATGATTAGATAAACTTTATCCCAGAGAAGCAGAGTAGCAGTGTTATTTATGCAAATAAAATAAATCCCTACAGGAACAGATATTTACAGGAACGTTCCCTTAAAATCAGAACTTTCTCAGGAAACATCTCATGTCTTTCTTGATCAAAATGTCTTGAGTTTGAGCATAAAGATGGAAGCTCAGGTATCAAAATCAGTCACTATAAATGCATCAGCTTTACCAGCCCTACAAAACAGCATTCCTGTCTATTACTATTTTGGCTTTTTTTTTTTTTCCAGAAAATATGGAAACCATGATAAGACAAATTTGGCATTTAATTCCCTTTCCAAGCAACCTCATGGAAATTTTTGCCTTTGACTTGAATACTGCAGAATCAAATTACCTTTCCTTTTTGCAATATGGCTTATTTACACAGTCAATATAGAGGTTCGGGATAACTGATAAAATGTAGATTGCTTTGTTAAATGAAATTGTAGCCATTTTCCTTGAAAATTGCTTTTGGGGTACTATTTCTTTCCTTACAGATGTATTTTCTACTCTTTTTGTGATGCTTGTATTAAAATTTAACTGAAGTTTATTCTATTGTCATTTCATGTTTTTATTTGAAGATTTTCATAAACTGTTGCAAGGCTGCCTTATTGAAGGGATTTGCATTGGATTGTATTTGCAAATCAACCCTAAAGTTTGCCCGTGTTGAAAGATTTTCAGGCAGTGGCTGCACAGCCACCATTAATGAGTTGTTCTCTGGTCTTCTGCTTCTAGTCATGTTTCTGTGCCCTGCTTTTTTGCTTTTTTGCTTTTTTTTTTTTTTGTCTCTGGCAGGTTGTAATGTCATATGCAACACAGGCAACTAATGTTCACTCTTGTAAGAGTTGACCTCAGCTCAATCTTCATCTGTGAAGTGGGATGTAATGTTCTTGCTCTTCCAATCATGAAAGGCAAAATCTCCCCAAGCAGGCAAGAGCTCCAGTTCCAGTGGTTTAACTGCCATTAGTGATAAAATGTACTGATTGAAAGGAGGGGGGAAAAAATCAGTAACAATAGCATGCTATTTATAGTTAACTGTCCAGAAAGAAAGAAAAAGAATTAAAACCTCTTGAAGTTAAGAGCTGGTTATTTAGCTTTAGACGTGGGAAGGCTTTAACACAATGTCTTTCAAACACTTAAGCACAATTAGCTATTCTGTTAGTTATACAAAAATCAGTATGATATCCTATGATACTCCTATTTCAGGGCATATATATCTAGCTACATGTACAGATGTTTTCCATATGACTATATAAGTAGCAATTGAGCATGTGTATTTCCTTTATATGTATGAAGTAGTTAGATATTGTTTCATCATGGACACTTGTCAAAATCATAGAATCACAGAATCACAGCACGGTAGGAGTTGGAAAGGACCTCTAAACACCATCTAGTCCCACCACTCTGCTAAACCAGGTTCACCTAGATCAGGCCACACAGGAATGCATCTGGATGGGTTTTGAAAACCTCCAGAGATGCAGACTCCACAACGTCCCTAGGCAGCCTGTGCCAGGGCTTCCTAACCCTAAATAAGAAAGAAGGTTTCCATTAAGTTTAAGTGGGACTTCTTGTGTTCCAGCTTTTGTCCATTACCTTTTGTCCTGTCCTGCCCCATCCTTTTGACCTTTTAAATACTTGTAAGTCTCAATGAGATCTCCCTCAGTCTCCTCCAGGCTGAATAACCCCTGATCTCACAGCCTTTCTGCATGAGAAAGATATTCCAGTCCCCTGATCATCTTAGTGGCCTTGCACTGGACTCTCTCCAGAAGTTCCCTGTCCCACTTGAGCTGGGGAGCCCAGAACTGGACACAGGACTCCAGATGAGGCCTCACCAGGGCAGAGTAAAGGGGAAGAAGAACCTCTCCTGACCTGCTGGCCACACTCGACGCATCCCAGGATGCCATTTGCCTTCTTGGCCACGAGGGCACATTGCTGGCTCATGTTTAGTTTACAGAACTCCCAGGTCCCTGCTCTCCAGTAGGTCAATCCCCAGCCTGTCCTGGTACATGAGGTTGTTCCTGCCCAGATGCAGGGCTCTACATGTGCCCTTGTTGAACCTCATGAGGTTCCTCTCTGCCCAACTCTCAGGCTGGTCGAGATCCCACTGAATGGCAGCACAGCCTTCTGGGGAATCAGCCAGCCCTCCCAGTTTGGTGCCATCAGTGAACTGGCTGAGGGTAAACTTTGTCCCCTCATCCAGGTCATTGATGAAGATATAAGACTGGCCCCAGAATCAAACCCCGTGAAACCCCACTGGCCACAGCCCTCCAGCTTGAGTCTGCTCTGATGATCCCACCCTCTGGGTTGTGTCATTCAACCAGCTTTCGATCCACCTCACCAATCCGCAAAACGTTAATCATATTCACAGTAAGGTAAAGTTGAAAGATTTCTCCTGGTTTAGTATGCAGAAGTTTTTAGGATTACTACTGATAATAAGCAATTGTTTAGGAAGATCAAACAGCTGCATGTCTGAGTTGGAGCTCAGTGTTTCTATCCATATTATTAATTGACTTACTTTCACTCTGTGGGAACAGATGAGGAAAAGGTTCTTTGCGCTCTCTTATTTTTAGAGGAATGATAGTTCACAAGCATCAGCAGGGAGCTGATACCTAGTCTCCCAGTTTTAAGCCTTTTCCGAGGGGTCGCTAGTTTATTTTTCTGATTTACAAAGATACTTAATAACAGCTGAAGTATCAATTCATCCTGACCTGTTTAAAAACACAATACAATATAGGATATGAGAGTCTTACAGTGGATAGTGCTAATAATATGAAATAGTCTGGCTTTTTTCCTTCTCTTCTCCAGTTTGAAAGTCTAGTCAGGAGCCACATCTGCAAACAAAGTGAATTCCTACTGCCTCCTCCTATTTTTTGTCAAAAGTACAGAAACTCCAACAGCAGAGAAACACTAGTTCCTTTCTGCTCCTGTGCCAATCTTCCATCCTCCAGGACTGGATTTTGTCACATCATTAAATGACCTGTGAATCAGAGAGGCTGTACCATAACACAGAGAGCAGGAGGTTTAGAAAACAGGTCTGTGTCTTTCCTGTAATTTTTAAGAGTACATTACTCTTTATTCAGTGCCTACTATCACTCAGTGAAACTGCCAAAGAAACACTACGGCACACATAACACTGTATATCATAATTTCGTGCTTTCCAGAGGATAAGGTATAAATATTCAATTGGAAGTTGGGAACTGAGTATACAGTATCACATAGTTTAGTGGTTTTGCTTGAGCCAGGTTTTTGGTAGGGATTGAGGGGAGCTACAGGGGTGGCTTCTTTAAACAAAGATCTGCCAGAAGCTTCCCCTGTAGCTGATAGGGTCCATGCCAGTCAATTCTAAGATGGACCTGCAGCTGACCAAGGCCTGGCCAGTTAGTGACTGAGGTAACGCCTCTGTGAATAAGGTATTTGAGAAGGGGAAGAAGTTGCTGTGGAGTTGCTAAACTGCAGCAGCAACAGAGAGTGAGAATGTGAAAACATCTCAACAGACCCCAAGTCAGTGGAGAAGGAGGGGGAGGAGGGTGCTTAGAGCCTGGAAGAAAGACTCCCCAGTGACATGTGGTGAGGACCATGGTGAGGCACCTGTTCCCCTGCAGTCTATGGAAGACCAGAGGGAAGCAAAGATCCACTCGCAGCCCATGGAGAACCCCACGCTGGAGCGCATTGATGCCTGAAGGAGACTGTTATTCCATGGGAAGCCCACACTGGAGCAAGTTCCTGGCAAGACCTGGTAGTCCATGGGAAGAGAGGAGCCCATGGCAGAGCAGGTTTGCTGTCAGGACTTCTGATGTTGTGAGGGACTCACATTGGACCAGTCTGTCCCTAAAGGACTGTTGTCCCCATGGATGACCCACGCTGGGCAGTGTTTGAGGAGCTGCCCCCATGGGAAGGACTCATGTCAGAGAAGTTTGTGAAGGACTGTCTCCTGTGGGAGGGACCCCACAGTGTAGCAGTGGGAAGTGTAAGGAGGCCTCCCTGAGAAGAAGCAGTGGTAAAGTCCATCCGTAATGAATCGACCGCAACTCCCATCCCCTGCGCCACTGCAGGGGAATGAAAGAGAGTCCCAGGAAGAGGGAGGGGTAGAGGGAAGTGTTTTAAAATTCAATTTTGTTTCTCATCTCCCTTTTCTGATTGTTCAATAATATATAAAAACCTTTTCTCCCCAAGTTGAGTCCGTTTTGCCCATGACACTAATTGCTGAGTGATCTCTCTGTCCTTACCTCACAAACTTCCTGTTATATTTCTCTCTCCTCAGTCCAGTTTAGGAGAGGGAGTGATAGAAAGACTTCATGAGCACCTGGCACACAGCCAGGGCTAAACCACCACACATAGAAAGCCAATTTTTACCTTTGAGAGGAAACAAATACAATTCTGTTAATAAATTGCAGTCCAGCTATGGAATCATAGAATCTGAGGAGTAGTCAAAATGCTGGCATATTCACTCACAACTTACTGAATGCATGGGTATGTTCACTGGATTAGCTACAAATACAGTTAAAATAGCACTTAACTTGATGTTAATCTGATTATATTCAAATTCTTAAAGAAATTATCTTAAATACCAATTTAATTGCTAGCATGCAATCAAAAGATTATTTAACTGCAATCCTAAGTGATTGAAACAAAAAAAACCCCGTTTTTAAAACTTCCAAAATTAATGATAACACAGTAAGAAAGTGAAAGAATTCTCATTGTCCTTAGAAGTATTTGAGGCCAATGAAGTAGAAAAACTTGATTCACTTTGCACTGTATAAAGACACAGAAAAGGGCAGCAGTAATTTTGTGAGGCAGTGTTAAAATTTAACTTGCTGAAAAGTGAACCCATGGCCTTATACAGGAGAATCTGGATGTACTCCTGGTGACCTCGCTGAGTTCTTCAGACTGTCATCTTCAGCAATCATCTGTTAAAAGGAACATTCATTCCAATTACAGTCCAATATTTCATATGTTACTATGAGAAAAAGACTAAGAAAATTATGGTGGATCATTGTCATTTATATTTAGAAAAGTAAATCCTATTTTACCCAGGCAGATCCTAACTGCTGTCAAAACACAAATGCTCACATACACTAGTAAAAACTTCAGCTTCCAAGTTTAATACAGGTGTTTGGTTAGTACCTCCAAAAGCTGAATTATTTTCCTCTTGGTTCTGGTAAACATTTCAATATTGGTGGTCATTTAAAATTGGTTACCCCAAACTTAATTTTAAATGCAGTAAACAAAGCAGCTTGTGCTTCACACTTCAGCTACAGAAATTTTTAAACTAGTAGGCTTTCACTAACTCTTCTCTTAACATATTTTCAGCAGTTTGCAAAGTGCAGAGTAAAATAAAATAATATTTTTTTTAGTTTAGCTAAAAATTTTAAGGAGACAGATATAATGGTATATTCCAGTATGTATTTGCCTTTTTCATAGTAGCATCATGTTGTTCTTTCGTGGTCCAGCCTAAAGTCCACTATGATCTCCAGATCTTTCTCTACAGCACCACTGTATCACCTGCTGTTTCTCACCTGGATGTGTGTAGATGCTTATTGTGCTACAAAAGAAGTGATGGTGCTCAGCTTTCTCAGATCCTTTTTATTTTGAGTTCTTGAGTGTGTTGACAATGGTGGTGCCTACAAATTTACTGAATGTAGTTGTATTCTACAATCCAGAGAATTGCTGTAATTACTGAAAAAGGCATGGTTGAACTAAAACTTTCTGCAGCTATCTGGTTTTGACATTGAACTACTGTTAAACTGGAAAACTATGTTCAGAAAGAAGTTTTCATCTTTGTAAGTTGTAATTTCATTTCTACAGCTATGGTACCTTAGCTTCTCCAGGAAATGTTCTAATATCAAAGGTATATTAAGAGTACCAAAAGAGGAAATCACATTTTTGAGTTTTCAAATCTAACACTTTTTATTTTGTTATATATGTTGAATTAAAGAGAGCCCTTATAAGAAGTTAGGGTAATTTATAATTTTTTACGAGGATGAACATTAGCTACTGTGTAAACAAAGCATCACTATTTAATGATAACAATAACAAAATCTGTAAAGAAATGAGGTTGCATCACTTAATCTTTGTTGCCCTGTTGTAGGATTTTACTCAGGAAACAGTCCCATCATACAAATTTCCTCGCTGGAATCAATAGAAACCTCAGTTTGTTTAAAAGCTTCTTGACTAGGAACAAAAAGACAAGATTAACTTTCCTATTTGTATTTTTTTATACCACAATTTTTGCTTTTTCACTTTTCTACACCCTTTTCTCTCTACAGACTGACCAGGCTCCCTCTGGTGGTTATTTAACAAAAACATTACTTTGCTTAGGGCCACACACAAACCCTGAAATTAAAGACTGATTTCATTAGCATTTCTTGGTCTAATAATAATTAAGAAAAATTATGAAACTATAAATTTATTAACTATAAATTTATAGTGTATACTGTTGTGTAATCTGAATCATAATATGCTTTTTGAGCTAAAAACATTTGAAAACACCATTAGGATTTTTTTTAAAGGAAAATAAATAAGAAGGGCTTTTTCAAATTCAGCAGCAGCAAAAGGAAGATCAGAGAGAATGTGAGCCCATTGATCAACCAAGAGGGTGGCCTGGTGATGGAGGATGCAGAGAAGTCAGAACTACTGAATGCCTTCTTTACTTCAGTCTTCACTGCCAAGGCCAGCCTTCAAGAAGCTCAGTCCCTGGAGGATAGTAGGATACTCTGGAGAATAGAAGACTTTACCTTGGTGGATGAGGATGGAGTTAGAGACCTGTTGGTTATGCTTAACACCCATAAATGCTTGGGACCTGCCAGGATGGATCAATGAGCATTGAGAGACCTGGCTGACATTATTGCTAAGTCACTCTCCATCATTTTTGAAAAATTGTGAAGGATTGTTGAGGTGCCTGAGCACCAGTGGAAGGCCAATGTCACTCCAGACTTCAAAAAAGGCAAGAAGGAGGACCCAGGAAACTGCAGGTCGGTCAGCCTCACCTCCATCCCTGGAAAGGTGATGAAACAACTCATCCTGGATGCCATCTCAAAACACATAAAGGAAAATATGGTTAGCGGGGGAGTCGACATGGATTCACCAAGGGGAAATCCTGACTGATCAACCTGATATCTATGAGGGCATAACTGGCTGGCTAGATAAAGGGACAGCAGTGAATGTCATCTATTTTGACTTCAGCAAGGCTTTTGATATTGTCTCCCACAACATCCTCACCAGAAAGCTCAGGCAGTGCGAGTTAGATGAGGACTGTGAGGTGGATCAAGAGCTGGCTGAATGATAGAACTCAGAGGGTGCGGACCAGTGTAGCCGAGTCAAGTTGGAGGGCTGTGGCCAGTGGAGTTCCACAGGGATCGGTTCTGGGGCCAGTCTTGTTCAACATCTTCATCAATGACCTGGATGAGGGGGCAGAGTGTACCCTCAGTAAGTTCACTGATGGCACCAAACTGGGAGGACTGGCTGATTCCCCAGAAGGCCGTGCTGCCATTCAGGAGGATCTCAACTGGCTTGAGAGTCGGGCAGAGAGGAACCTCATGAGGTTCAACAAGGACAAGTGCAGAGTCCTGCATCTGAAGATGAATAACCCCACACAACAGTACAGGCTGGGGATTGACCTGCTGAAGAGCAGCTCTGCAGAGAGAGACCTGGGAGTCCTGGTGGAAAATAAACTAACCATGAGCCAGCAATGTGCCCTCGTGGCCAAGAAGGCCAATGGCATCCTGGGATGCATCAAGAAGAGTGTTGGCAGCAAGTCAGGGGAGGTACTGCTCCCCTCTACTCTGCCCTGGTGAGGCCTCATCTGGAGTCCTGTGTCCAGTTCTGGGCTACTCAGCTCAAGTGGCACAAAGAACTTCTGGAGAGAGTCCAGCGCAGGGCCACCAAGATGATCATTGGACTGGAACATCTTTCTCATGCAGAAAGGCTGTGAGATCTGGGGCTGTTCAGCCTGTAGAAAAGGAGATTGAGGGGGGATCTCATTAAGACTTACAAGTATTTAGAAGGAGTTGTGATTTTATCCGTCTGGAGACAAAAAGCCACGAGGGTGCTCGCTCACTCCTCCTCCTCCTGGTGGAGTGGGGAGGGGAACCAGAGAAAAAGGGGAAAAACCCGTGTAGGTTGAAATAAGAACAGTTTAATAGAACAACAATAAGAAGAAACAAATTCAGGAAAAAAACAGTTATAATAATAAATGAGGGGATATACAGAAGGAATGGTGTGTGCTCTAGATGCTCACCACCTGGGACTCTATACAACTGCTCCCGACCGGCAGCTGAACCTGCAGTTCCACAGCGCAGCCCCCGACTAGCTCCCTGCCTATATGTACTGGGCATGACGTCAGTATGTTATCAAATACCTGTTGGCCAGCCCAGGTCAGCTGCCCATGCTGTACCCCTTCCTACTTCCTCATCAAAGTTAACCCTATCCTAGCCCAAACCGGGACAGAATGTCAAGAGGATGGGGCAACACTTTTTTTTGTAGTGTCCAGTGACAGGACTAGGGTTATGGGATAAAAGCTGGAACACAAAAAGTTCCACTTAAACATAAGGAAAAATTATTTACTGTGAGAGTGAGAGAGCCTTGGCACAGTCTTCCCAGGGAGGGTGTGGAGTCTCCTTCTCTGGAGGTTTTCAAAATAAGCCTGGACATGTACCTGTGTGACCCCATCTAGGCACATCTGTTTCTGTAGGGGGGTTGGACTAGATGATCTCTAAAGGTCCCTTCCAACCCCTACCATTCTGTGATTCTGTGAAAATTATTTCAGAGTTTGGAACGTAAGAAATAGATGACACAACTAAACCAATAGGTTACTATCCTATAATATCCATGTTAGTGATCCAAACGGAACACCTAAACCCAACATTTCAGTTAAATGACTTTTAATAATTCTCTTTACTGAGGCAAAGTTCTCTGATACTCTAGACGTCATACTTTCAGCTGACAATCTCTTTTCCCACCTTAAAAATGGACATGGATTTTCTCTTGGTTGCAGGGTTATTGAAAACAAACATGGGAGAATTTCTGTCTGAAAACTCAGTCGATATGGCTCTCTTTTGAGCTGATAGCCAGACAATTTTAACATTATTATTTATTTTTTTAAGATTTTGTTATTGTTTCCATAAGCAATATCATGAAAAGTCACCTCTAAAGGCAAAGGAAAAAGAAGCTATCTATTTTTTTTAGTAAAAAAGCAGGTATCATTAAAATGTTCAGTGTTCTCCACAGTCTATAGCAGAAGTGATTTCTTAAAGTATTTACATTCTTTTAAAGCCATCCTCACATATCTCACAGTGGAAGCTACATGCTCTATGAGGTATCCAGAAAAAAAACCAAACAAACGTTGTCAGGTAAATTACAACTTTGTTGGAAGAAGCCTGTGTAACCCACGGGGAACTCAATATATCACTGCTAACAGTGCATCACTGTGCAGGTATAAGATTTGTTGATGTACAGTTCCACATTCTGATGTTTACAATGGTTAGTTAAAGCTGTATGTATGGACACAAAACTTTGCTTTACTGAAAGAAATGTATGAATGTAATTTCTCTGACTTAATGACTATATAGAATACTCTCAGAAATTTTCTGCTTTATTTTAAGTTCTGAACAATAGTACATTTTTCTCTGCTTTCCATATGATAAACTGTTGCAGAAATATGTAATGTATTACACAAATTTTGATATAATCTTTCTAATTTAGAGATGACTAACAGATACAAAAATAAATTACTTGTATGACTGTTAAGTCAATTTAAGCAGTCACAAGGTAGTTTGTTATCATTTGATTTGAGTCAGTCTATATTAGGTTGCATACATTTTCTTAAATGTGATTAATTGTTGTTAAACAGCTGAGACAAATGTGGATTTGCTGATTTCTATTCAATAATGTAATACAGCAAAATTTCAAGCATGGAAATTCTCCCTCAGAATTTTTACAAGGAAATGAATATTATAAGAGCCTAGCACAGATTACTCCTAACACAGTAGAGCACAAATTGATTCTCTTCAATCATTGCTATTACACTTCTCTTTGAGCCATACATTTTTATACAGCTCAGCAAAGAACTTGTACAATTGCAAACATTTTGCTCTTAGAGAAGATCAGGATATAAAATAACAGGAAAAATGCAGTAATCTCAAGGAACAAAATCCCTTAAGTATTTTAGCTTCATTAATATCAATTTAGATAATCTCTGCTGAGGATTTAAACAAGGCTACTTTGGATTCTCTGCATCTCAGAAGAAATATGGTTATTTTTTGTTTAATTTTTTCTACATTTAAAAAAATCAGGAGAGTTAATTCTATGTCTGGAGCTCAATTGATAGATACAACTGATAAGATAGTGGTCTTTACTACCTGATAGAAGAGCGAAATATCACAGAACATGTCATCAGGGTTCTAACGACTGAAAGCAGCAACAGCTTCTCTTGCTCCATGTTAAGACTGGTGACAAAAAAGTATGCAGGACTGAAAAAAAAAAAATGGGACAGCTAAAGATATACAATATGCATACTCCCAATTGCATCTTCTTTGATTGCTTCTTTAGGACAGCTTGTATAATCCTCCGAATTCACTAAAAATGATAACTGTACATCAAGGCACATTGCTGTTTTCTTTCCAGAATGGCAAGCATAAGTAAACTTTTTATTTTGGATTAACATTTTTCCTTCAAATCCCTCCACCAGGTGAACAGCTGGGAATCTCAACTGCCTCCAACAAGGGCTGCAAGACTTCAAATATTAAAAACTGTCTGCAAAAAGAGAGAATCTCACAGAATCTCACAGAATCTCAAGGGCTGGAAGAATCTCAAGGGCTGGAAGAGAGCTCAAAAGATCATCTAGTGCAATCCCCCTGAAAATACACTGTTTTCCACATCCATGCAGCAGAAAGGAGCATGCTTAAATTGTTGAACTAGACATGTAAGCTAAACAACAGCTAATAGTTTTCTGATTTTAAACAACAGCTGATCACTAAAACAGAACATCTACAAAGGTATGGGGTTTCCAACAGTGGCATTTTTAAAGGGTAAATAGGTATTTGTGAAGACTGGTTACATACAACTATCATTCTTATAGATTTCTGCCTGCCTTCTGAGATACAAGGCAGTTAGACGAGAAACTCCTCCAGCAGAATCCTCTTTCATGGTGCTCTCTACATACCCAGTGAGTCTTGGGAGACTATATTTTCAGTAAACATCAAGTAAAACCTAAGTAGTAACATATTCCATGAACTGTCATAAAAATGAAAAATAGAATCAGTCTGATGATCTGGATTCTCAGCAAAGCTGTCACAGAGCAAATTAAAACACTGTACAGCTGCATCTGAATCAATAAGCACCAACTCAGGTAGTTACCAAAATCAATAAAGAAGAAAAGTCTGGCTCAAACAAAATCAAGCTTAAGCGATTGCTATCCACTGCAACAAAAAAGTTTCACTTATTACCTGAAAGTCAAACTGCTCTGTCTTCTATCAGAAACTGGAGAGCTGGAAAAAGGATTCACCAAAACCCGGAGAGCTGACAGCAGCACTGAAAACTGGCTTCTGCAAGACCTTAAGATCTATGGCAACTATGGAATGATTTTTCTGTTATTGAATTTGTCATTTTGATCTCTATATTTTAATGTCCTTTCCTGAAATTGTGATGCAGCCACAGCCACAACAGTAGGCAGCAGACAAACCTGCAAAAGAAAATATCCTTCTAGTCATCCTCAGAACTTCATAACTGAAATGAATTTTGTCAGGCTATATAAGTAGAAGATAGGAAGCATGTTGTAATAAGCAGCCAGGATCTGTTGGTAATTCTAATAGTAATGCTAATGAAGACTATTAGATCTGCCTTAGGGTTTTCTCTTCCTGCCTCACAATTTATATGATGACAGTCTGCCATATAAAATTATCACAAATAGTGAACTATCAGGTTTTGTCTACAAAAAAACTGTTTTTCTGTACTGTATCTGCACAAGTCTGCACTGCTATAGAAATACAGTTGTATAGTTTTCCTAGAAATTGTAAATCTCTGCTTATATAGGCATCCATATAAAAATTTCTTAATATTCCATGAGCAATCAAAATCAAATGATTTTCACACTTCTTGGACATGATACCTACAGGAAAATGGCAATTACTTCCTTTTTTTTTCTTGCCTACTTATATTTTGAGCCATCCCCAGGCTGCTCAGCAATGTGGGAGAATTGGCTTTTGCATTCCTTGAACAGGGAAGACTGAGGTCAAGCAAAGGCCAGGATGTTACTGACACACCAAGCCTGTCTGAGCAGCCTTGGGGAGTCTGAGAAAGTCAAGGTGCCTGCTCCTGCTGCCACCAGGACGGAGGTGAGGGTAGCAGCTTCAGCCACTGTCAGGAAATGTGTGTCATCTGCTCTCCACTGCTGGCTATCTTCCTACCCACACATTTTCTCTCTTTAACAAAAGAACTGCCCTGGTCACCAAGGTCTCCAGAGTTAGGCACTGGTGCCCTTTCTACTCATATCATCCTTACTGTTGCCTTTACTAACTGTTTTCTTGGCCTGTGTCTGGAACAGACTCCAGATAACGCAACCTGCAACCTCCTGGTTGCTTTGCCAGCAGGATGCACCCATTTCAGCTGCAGTTGTGAATTCCAAGTTACTTCTGTCCAATGTGATGTCTTTCAGTATAGAAAGCTTTGATGTTTAACACACAGCTGAGATATCTTGCCTAGCTTGTACTTCTATTTTTCCTGTATAGAAACATGAAGTTCATGCTACAGAACCTAACCCTTTCTGGTTTTCCCTTATTACCTTGAACCAGTCAGATGCTCACTTTATAAAGCAGCTTGAAGGTAGACTAAGTGTCCATTTAAATGACTTCTGCAGTTGCTGTGCCCACAACCTGAGGTCCTGCTGCACTCAGAAGTTTTGTAAGACTTGCTCTATTGTGCTGTATTGTATTACATTCATAAAAAAGATTCATACAAAATACTCTTGTTTCTGTCACATCAAGGAAAATCAACTGTTATTGGTGTCTGTTTTAAATAAAACATAGTTGAGTTTTTTATGCACAGACAAGTGGCTTCTGTAGTCAACATTAAAAAGCAATTATCACAAATCAAGGAAATCAAAACAAGCAACTCTTTTCAACAACTATAAAGCAAGAGCATGTTGCTAGACTGTGGTGATTAGCTTTTGTATTTTTACAGAGAAAATTGCTGGGTATTAAATAAAGTATGGGTACATGTTTTTATTGTGAGTTTAGAATACTAATTTAAAGCAGTAATTGTAATTCAAAAAGCTATAGCTTCAAATTTAGTTCTCTGTTTTTGATTGCCTGCATTTTAAAGGCTACTTTAGCACGATTTTTTCAGACCTGGAATACAGAACCAGGAGGAAAAAACCCCCAAACAGTACAAACTCTGGAATGACAATGGCTCTTGAACGAACAGAAGCAGATGTTTACTTCTTTCTAAATGTCAGCAAGAAATAATAAACTTCAGTTCATTAGTGATACCACTCCACTACAGAAGTCTGAATGTAGTGACAACTGTGACCTCAGCGTTACATTATTGCCAAGAGTATAGATAAAGGGGAGTTAATGCTTATAGGTACTTGACTTTTCCATAATAATAACTTTATGGAAGGTGAATCAAAAGTGGGTTATGAATTATGAACTTTTTAGTTTAGCTTTTGAATGATATTTAAAGTTCACATCAGCCTTTAAAATGTAAATTTCTGCTCAAGGATCTGGTCATAAAGAAAAATAAAGGGGTACAGTTCATGGGACTACTGTGCCTGATCTTGAGTCTCAAATAAATAAAAAGAGTCAGTCTTCAAAATAAGATTTTTTTTCAGCTTTGTGTTTTGTAAATAAAACCTAGCCAAAATTGGAAAATATTTTTTCAGGAAAAAAAACTGGTCAATCAGATAAGGGCTGAGTTACCAAAAGATTTCCAGAATTTTCAAGGGTCCTTTTCTGTTTTAATCTAAGTACACATTAAATAGTTTCTCTGTACTGACACTGGGGTGCAGTTTAGAGACTTGAACCTCAACTCCAGTTTCATCTTCACTGCCAAAAAAGAACCCCAAATCTGAAAGAATGCATACAGAATATCACTGAAACACTTTTCTGAAGAAGTTGCAGGTCTATTATACACATCTCTTTCCTGTAGAATGATATGTATAGACATATACCTATGTATATGTTTGTATAATCAGCCTCTGATTTTTGTGCTTCACATATTCAATGTATTGTAAAAATGAAAAGTGGGACTATAGCCAGAAAGTGTGGGAAATGTGCATTAACAAATGCATTGTTTTTTGCTTCTGAGGTGCTAAGTAAATGTTTATTTTCAAATATAAATACATTTTACTGACATAATTTTAATTATATATTTGTTACATACATATTACATAGAAACAAAGACTTTAGTAGTAAGGAATATTTTAAATCAAGCTATTGGATTGGTAAATGATTTCTCTTTCCTGAAGCAAAAATGTACCAATGTAAGTTAAATATTTTTATTATTGGAACCACAGCTGTATAAGGTACCCAGCCCCTGGAGAGAATGAAAGGAAGGACATCCCTGTGATGTTTTTTCTCAGTAATAGCTTCTGGATTAATCCACTGAGGAGTAAACACATAGGTCTAGACTTTTCCCCATTGATTGCTATGGAAAATTATGGAGCCAAAATACTTTGTTGGAGGTAATAACATCTGATAAAGATGATTGTGGATCCTGGCTACAGACAGAAATAGATTGCATTTAATGTCATGCTTTTCTGAAGTTCATAGGCTATTTCGTAAGAAATATTTTGAAATATGTTGAAGAGATTTTTCTAGAGCATGATGCAAATTTTTTCTTCTACTTTTTCAAGGTTTTGTATATTTAATTATAGAATGATGTGTACTGAATTTATAACAACTTTTTCATTGGAACTTTCTATTGCCTGAAAATTTTACTTGCTCTAGATAACAAGAGCAGTAGACTAAAATGTAACATCTGTTTGTTTATGGCAATCTTTACAGGAATCATGAGTGCTGTCAACATGGGAACTTTCCTTCACTGATGTAAATGCTGAAGCCTGTAGGTCTGACAGAAAAACTACAATATAATTGTGCTCTCTGGCGTGGGTTTTTTTTTTTCCCTAATGCCCAGGGGCAGTCTTGTAAGAATCATATACTTTAGAATATATATGTAACAGCAAAGCAAAGCTTGAACTGCAAAACTGTCAATTAAACATCTAAGGAAAATGAGGCAACACTCACATCCAGATCACTGATGTGACTTCAGGTTGCTTTCCCTTAAAACTGATTTTGTTTCTGTACTAAATTTTCCTGCCTACTTCTCTGTAAAACAGTCTAATATTCTACAGTCACCTTTCAGGCTACACTATTCAAAAGATAATATTTCTTAAAATGGAAATGTGAGTGATGAGGACTAACACAACATTTGAGATGGAGAGCTGGAATCAACAGACCGTTAGCATTCACTTTGACAAGGTTAGGGTTGCACTCCTGACACCCTAGAAAAGAGTCCAGGAAATCTGGCAAGAAGATGTGATTCAGAAGCAAAGTGTTAGTGGTAGTCAAAAGTATTTCCTGTGTCTCACCAATCCAAAGTGGCAAACATAGGTATCAGCAAAACTAAGGAAATTTATAGAGCCTTCTATTCATTTTCACAATATCTTCAGAACACTTCCAAAAATGGCCTGCAATATTTGATATGTTCCAGAAATGTTTAACGATACCCATTCTCAAATCCCTTGTAGATGTAGAGATGAGTAGGTTTGTAGTAGAGATGAGTAGGTTTGCACAGTAACCAAACACATCAACAAAAGGACAAGGCCATTGAATGGTAATTAAACCTGTCCAATTACAGACTGCAAAATCAGCCAACAAAAGCCCGTCGCAGCCAGTAGCACAATGGGGCAGCCCCGTCCATTCCCCAGGAGGGTGACCACCAAGCAGCACTAAACTCCTAAGGAGTCAGGCCACTCCTGGCAAAACCCTGGCCCTCCCAGCCACTGCTTCTGCCCGTCTGCCAGTGGGGGAGTTTCAACAACTTGCAGTCACCGTCCCGGGAGAAGAGATCAAATACAACATAATCAGATCAAACCAAACATAATCAGCTGTCGCTCACTGCCTGGAGATTTGAAAGCAGATGTTTGAGAACCCTCAGTCACATCTGTTTCATTCACAAGGTATCCATGCCTACGTATTTATTTACATGAACTCCCATCTGAAGGAAGTTTTACGTTCCATACAGCTCTGAGAAGACAGACTTTGCAAATGCTCTCCTTTCGCAGTTTTAAGGACCCTCCGCAGCTACGACCCCAGCCCACCAGCCTTTGGCCCCGCAGCCACGGCGTTTTGAAACAGGGGCTCCGTGGATCTGGGCGTGAAAATCAGCGAGACTTTCTTTTCCTTCATTTTTTTTTTTTTTGAAGCACTAACAACGTCTGCCACCTTCTGCCCTGCGAGTTACTGCATCCTGCGGAACAATTAATGGACACTTGTGAGCGCCGCGAAAACAGTGCGCACAGACGTGGGTTAGTCCGAACCGACTCTTGCCTCCGGCTACCTGTTGAGGTGGGTTTACGCAGGCGCTTAACTACTTCTGTCGTTCCAAGAGAGTTCATTTAAGCCAAGCCGGAGGTGCCGAGCTTCACTCTAGCTATGCTGTGAGACACGACTTCTAAGCCTGCCTAGAAGCGAAGGCAAAAAGCAAAAAGAAGTTTTCTGAGGTATGGACCGGGGCCGGTCGGCTCCGCTTTCTGCCCGCGGACCGCCTGACGCTCCGGCTGCTGCTACCGTGCTGTCCGCCCCGCCGGGCAGCCCAGCGGAGGCGACTGACAGCTAAACCGAGACGAGGAGGGAAGTTCCCCACCCCGCCTTTCCCCAGGGAGACATCCCCGGGGAGCTTGGTCTGCCGGAGCAGCCGGCAGCGGCCGGCGCGGGGAGGCGCGGAGGTTCCGCAGCTCGGCTGGGCGGCCCGGGCGTGGCGGAGAGGGGTGGGCGCCGCGGCCGGAGCGGCTGCCCCGGCGGAGGAAGCGGTGGGGGCGCGGGGCTCCGCGCTCAGCCCGGCTGGTCCCGCTGCTGCCCGGGATCGGCTGGCGGCGCGTCCTGCGAGCGGCGAGTCCCTGCGCGGCGTTACCGCCGAGCCACCCGTTCCTCCCTTCCTCCCGCCGCCCCTCTCGGCGCTGGCGGGGCGAGCGCCCCTGTCTCTCTCTCGCAGCGGTCCGCGGTGCCTGGGAGCGGCGGCTCCGCTTTTCGCGCGCTGTAACTTTGGCCGTTGCGCGAGGAGGAGGATGGAGGCGGGGGGAGGCCTGGCTGCGGCACCCCTCAACCAGTCCCGAGCTGGGGCAGAGTCGCCCCGTGGCGAGTTCAACCTCTCCGGGCTGCCGGAGGCGAAGCCCCTCTTTGGCATCGGCATCGAGAACTTTATCACCTTGATCCTCTTCGGCTTGATCTTCACCCTGGGTGTGTTGGGCAACTCGCTGGTGATAACGGTGCTGGCAAAGAGCAAGCCAGGGAAGCGCCGCAGCACCACCAACATCTTCATCCTCAACCTCAGCATCGCCGACCTGGCCTACCTGCTCTTCTGCATCCCTTTCCAGTCCACAGTCTACGTGCTCCCCACCTGGGTGCTGGGTGCCTTCATCTGTAAGTTCATCCACTACTTTTTCACTGTCTCCATGCTGGTGAGCATCTTCACGCTCTCGGCCATGTCCGTGGACCGCTATGTGGCCATCGTGCACTCTCGACGCTCCTCGGCCTTGCGCATTTCCCGCAATGCGCTGCTGGGTGTGGGGCTCATCTGGGTGCTCTCCTTCGCCATGGCATCACCTGTGGCTCACCACCAGCGCCTCTTCCACCGGGAGGACATCAACCAGACCTTTTGCTGGGAGCACTGGCCCAACCCACGCCACAAGAAGGTGTACGTTGTTTGCACGTTTGTCTTCGGATATCTGCTCCCGTTGCTGCTCATCTCCTTCTGCTATGCCAAGGTGAGGCAAAGTGAGTAACTGTGAAGGGTATGTGAAAGGGAGACAAAAGTGGCAGGTGTGGGGCCATCTCTGGGCCCACCTGGCACTATCAGTAGTCAACAGGGTAGGGGTGAGTTTGTTGCACAGAGGGAGAGGGTAGCTTTTATAGCTGATGGATGACTGGGGAGGACACGTGTGCATGTCACGGGCAGGTCAGAACAAGGCTTGCATGGAGCAGTGAGCAGGGGTTGTTCTGACGGTTACTGGAGTCTCTGATAGATTTCCTTGTAGCAAAGTGATAAGAAGCCCCAGTGCTCTGCTGCTTTCTCTTGTCAACACAGCTTTTCTATTTTCTTGCAGTGCTGTGTGACTCAAAAAAGTACAACAAAGCAACAAGTTATTCAAGCTTCAGACTAAGCATTACAGTTCTTTAAAATGCATTGCACTTAAAAGTGACACAAATCCACCAGTTTGATTTGACCCAGTTAACAGTCAGAAGTTGAAATGGATGGGAAATTGGCTCCACCAAGTGCAGGTGGTGCTAAGGAGTAGTGCTTGAGGACCCAGGTAGGATAAACAATAAGTAAGGCTGCCTGAGTGAGGATATTTAGGGTGTTTCTGCTCTGGCAAAATGTCACATTTTTCTGTGAATATTATATTGCACTGTTCAGCATAAGATCCACTGCTTGCTGGTGGACAGGATCTGGAGGACTGACTTCTACCGGCTCAGGCAGAGGTCCTGGTGTTTCTGTGTCAGCAACCTTCAATAGCAGGATTTCTCCTTAGACAGTAATTTAAATTCAGTAGGTCTGCTCTAGATTGTATGATCCTTCTCGCCATGGTGTCAGACTGGAGGGATGTGTTTTAGGATATACCTAGTAGATATATGGTTCCCATCATTGTCAACGAAACTGAAAAATGCCATGACTTGTACAAGGCTATTGTAGGTAGTTTGCCATCCATTCCTGCTCTCATTAGGAGCCCCTGGCAAAACTCCAACTGCATTATTTTGGCACATGGGGCAGAGTGAGGGAGAAATTGAGGATTACAGTTTAAAAAATCTGAAGTTTTAGATCTGCCAAAGTCATTGCTACCCTCACAGATCTCAAGCAAAGTGGTCACTGTGACCTTTTATTTGTATTGCTAAAGTACTATGAAGTACAACATGTATTCTGGCTTCTGAATGCACGCAGGGGAAGAGGATTGCTGTTATGTAATGGCCTCAGAAAGGTTACAAATATAAGTGAATTCATTTCTTATCAACTTCACTGTTTTTCATGAACTGCAGATCAGCTAAATAACACAATCTTCTGATACAGTAGATTAAGACAAAAGAGACTCATTTCTCTATGTGAATATATTGTCTTTTCCAGACTCCTTTAAGGCAATTCTGTTTCTTTGATAAGCAAATTGCAAACGAACTTTCAGTTTTGAAAGTCTCATTTTTTAGGCAGTCTAATAGGGACCTGAGCTCTTTCTCTCTCTCTTAAATTATATTAGGAGAGATTTGTATTTCCCCCAGTGGATAGCAATATTGTTACAACCTACAGGAGTGCTGAAATAGTGCTAGGTATTTGGAAACAGCGTCCTCCCACAAAATCAGAACTGGAAATCTCATGTGATATATTTTTAAGGCAGAGACCTACAAGATTGTGCTCTGTGAACTGTGTGTACAGCTGCCCATTTCCTCTCTCCCACAAATAACTTTGGTTCATTTTCAACCAAGTGTGACAGAGAAGTGGAAATATCAGATGGAATGTTATTTCCCTAGTTTTTCAGAAACAGGAGTCAATGAAGAAGGCGGAGAATCTCTGTCATTCACTCTCACTTGAGGAGAGTCTGTTTGCATTCAGCTGTTAAACATCAGACAAGCTATAGAGGAAAGAAGTTTTATGTAGCATCTGCTCATGGAGGAGACACATCTTTTTTGGAACACACAGTAAAGAATTCACAAATCTGTAGGAAATCAGCTTTTGTTGGCTCACGGAATTACTCTTGAATGGAGCTTACTACTCCAGTCAAAGGAGCAGTAATTGTGTATTATGAGTTGAGTTACAGTACTGCAAACTTGTAGACATTCTATGTTCTTTCTTTTAAAATTGTTTATATTTCTTGCTGCATTTTTTTTAATGCTAGGTTTTGCATGTGTTTTGTAACACTGCTACAGTATTTGCTCACTAATACCTTCTTAAACAGCAGAGTGATGAATGAGTCTCAGTGAGCTTCTGACAATCTGAACATCTTGCCAGGGTAGTGCAATGTGCCAACTGCTTTTGGGTGCCTCTGCTTTTGAGTATCTAATCATGAGAATTCAGTCCTTGAAAGCCAGGCATCTTTCAATCAAACCTTAGGTTGAACACCTAAAATCATTAGCAAACTTTCCTTTTATAGATGCATAATGTTAAAAGCTTTTTTAAAAACAGTATTTTTTGTCTGAAGAGTGTTTTCATTCTTGTCTGTCACCCTGAACATTCTGAATTCATGGAAGTCATTTGTGATTTATAGACCGGGTTGAAAATAAGCCATAAAAAGTAAGAGCCTCACATGAAATGCAAGCTTATATTGTTCTTGGCTTAAGATATCTTAAATTTTGACGGACAGTGAGGGAAAACTTTATTAAACTACACTCAAAAGAAAAAATAAAGGGTATGTCATTAACAACACACTATTAAGTGAAAGGATGAAGGACATTGTTGTGATGATAGAAGTAGCAGCATTACTTTAAAATATGGCAATGGCACTCACACTGAAATATAGTTCATACTATAAAATTTGGTTCAGAATGTAATGCTTGCGTTATGGCTCTTTTGAGCAGTTAACTCTTATTAAGATATTTGGTCAGGCTTTCCTGCTGTGAGATTTTTTTAAATGGCTGATAACAAAGATATAGTCACAGGAATGACTATGTACAGCCGGACAAGAAACGTGCTTTTCAACAACGTAGACTTCAACCTTTTACAACATCTGGTAGACCTATGTAAATACGCACAGATAGTGTAAGCCATTTATTTCTCTATCCCTTATTGGAAAAATCCCTCTTTCAACTTGATTTGCTCATGGTTTCTCAGCTTGGACTCTCAAACCATCTTGAATGTAGTCCCCGAAATAACTTGGGAAAAAAACCCCAACAACCAAAAACCGCAACGGATAGTCTGTAGGCACAGTCCAGGCCTTCCAGAATGCCATCAGTGGTAATTATGGTAGTATAGCCTGAACCTGACTGGAAATTCTTATAGTTCTATGATTCTTACACTCTCTTTCACAACATAGTACAGTACCTAATCCTCATGTCCAGAACACAGGAAAGCTATTTCTCCCCAGAGGGTGAAACAACATCTCTGATCAAGTACATAAAAGCTGGAGTTAGAAAAGTTTCATGTAAGGAATTAATTTTTCCACAGAGCTGAATTTTTTAAAATGCAGCACCATATGAGATTACGTTACATATCCAAATGTGTTAGTAGATATTTTGAGAGACTTATTTTAGAGAAATAACCTGAGACAAATTACGAGGAATCATAGAATCACATGTAGAATTATTATTCATTCAGGCAAAGTGACAGTGGCTGTCAGAGGAACGATTGATTATTTATCAGCTCGGAAAAGAGATAATTTGAACAGGGCAGTGAAGAGAGGTGCCTTTGTTTTGCCTTGCAGTGTTTGTGCATAAACATGGCTCTGAATATCCCTCCACAGTGTTCTGTGTTGGTCTCTGAGTGCTGTTCCACTGCTGTTGATAGGTAATTAAATTCTGCCTATTTCTCTTGCTGCTGGTTTGTGTGCCATCTGCTACACTACAATGTACAGCCAGCATGTTTTCACTGCAGAGGTTTATTTTATGAAATATGTATGTTATCTGAAAGTCAAGAAAGTTTCATTGGAAGATTATAATCTAAATTTTAAACAAACCTCTTAACACACCCCCACTCACTCTACCCTCAACCATAAAATCACAGTACAGTGGCAACCTTCAGGAAGGTTGAGTTGAAACAGCCCACTATGGTAAGTTATATGAGTGGAGTAGGATATGTGAAGCAGCAGTGATGGGAAGTGAACTTCACTGTATTTCTCCCATGCTCTTTGGGGTTGAGCACTGAGTAAGCACTGTTTTGTACGCAGTAATGTCAAGTGGATAAAGAGTGTGTGAGCCAGAAGGTCATCTCCCTGGTCTTTTGCTGGACCTTAGGGGCTCTTGTGTGCTTTCCTTCTGGCTCTGCTTCATCCTGGTGAGGAAAGAAGGGCTGAAGCCAAAACAGGACATTCTCAGAGAGCTCATTTATTTTCCTCCTGCTTTTCCTGAGCTTGTGTCAGTATTGGTAGCAGCCTGGATAGTGATTCAGAATAGGAATTGTTTGCAGGGCTATGTCTTCCATGCACAAACATATTAGTGCATAGATAAGCACAAATGAACTGCACTTCCAATGTTAAGTGGTTGCAAGTAATTTTTATTGTTGTTTGTGGTTCACTGGTAGCTAAGAGTAGATACATAAAAGGTGGAATCTGCTATGCTATGGTTATTCACAAATACTGTCCTATTTATTTTCATTATTTATGTCTCTAAAACTGAAATGCCAGAGTGCAATCAACTCCATAAAGTCATCTTGTCTGATGTCTGTCTTGATAGTTCATCCCAAAGAAAATGAAGAAAACATCCTCAGATGATATAAGACTATTTGAATTTATAGCCTTTTCCCCACCTCAAAAGTCTCCTTATAAGACCTACAATTTAGTGATACATTTATTGAAAAAAAATCTTCTGAATGACAGGTGGTCTTACCCATATTGTTCTCAGTTCACCTTAGAGCTATGTGAAGTGCAACCTAACATTGTCATCTGAGTTCTACATTCTGACACTTTCTAGAAATTCCACTTACCATATTTTAATTAAACTCTCAAGTTTAATGAAGCAACTCCTTTTTTAAAATTCTATATGGTTTGCAACTTGTTAAACACATTCAGCTGAAGAGTATTTCCTCTGCCCCCCCACCCACCTTCAAATCTGTTAGATTCCATTAATAATGATTGTTGATAAAGTAGGGAATGCAGTACTATGCGTCCACTGTCCAAAATCTTACATATAAATCATTATGCTTTTAAATAATGAGGCTTTCTGAAATGTACTTTTTAAAGTATTTGTGAAAGGTACATGACAAGTATCATGAAATTGTTTATAAAGGTCATTCCTCGTGAGATACATTTTAGTATAAATTATTTTTGAAAGCCTAAGATTCTTTCAGTGATCAAATAGTGCCAACATCCTGATTATATTAACCAAACAACTATCTGAAGAAAGTAAATTATGCAGGTGACTCAGAAAAACTCTGACTCAAAACATACACTTTTTATATTACATACAGTAAAGGTCATTCTAAATTAACAAGCATTGACATTTTTATTGAAGAAAAAAGTGCATGATGGATTTCCATTAGTTGCCTTGTTCATTTGTACTATGTATTTGTTATGTAATACATCTGAATTTTTTAATAAGAATTCAGTTGTGGTCTGCTTAATATTTATTGATTTGCAGAGATGTAGGTACGGAATTCCTTTGGATTTTATACTCTGTGCTTCTGGAATGTGTAAATTAGATTAGTGATGTCTGTAAGCAACTCATACAGTACTAGAGAGCATATTCTGAAATATATGGATTTGAATTTTAGAGAATGGTGAAATACAAAATGCAAATTAATCTTTTCAGGTTCTTAATCATCTGCATAAGAAGTTGAGAAATATGTCAAAGAAGTCAGAAGCATCCAAGAAAAAGGTAGATTTCTTTTGTTATCAATATCTATTTGTTTATATTTTAGTTTTATGACCAAGATAATTTGATATTGTCTTGCTTCTTGCCAAAGATATAATGGAGTGAAGGAATTGTAATTAAATGTTTAATGACATATTCAGTGTCTCTCTGAACTTGGCAGGATGGGAATGATTTTTTTGATCCAACTTTTCCATCACAATGCATTAAGCCATTAGCTGAGATCCCTCTAGTTTGAACTTTAGAGCATCTGCAATTCAGACATGGAGAGACAACCTGTCTCTAATATTAAAGGAGGGGTTTTGCCTCATAGTCATAATTTCCTAACTTGATTTTTTTTTTTTTTTTTTACTTGGTGATTTTTTTAATGTTTTATGAGGAATTCCTAGGTTAATTGATGAGACTTTAAAGTTAGGTTTATTGTGCTTCTTGATAAGTGACACAAGAGACTTAGTTTTCTGCAATTCTTCTATTGCTTTTCTGCAAAAGGTTTTTTTCTCTTATGTTCAAGACTTAAGTTGTATACTGGTTGCAAGTAGAATCATGAAAGGTCTTTAAAGCGGAATAATCTTTGTGATTTAGAACAATATTTAAAAGATGTATTTATATATTGTATCTGACAGTTAATATAATATGATTCTGATTTTTGAGCAAATTTGACCACAGTAATCATTTGACTAGCTACTCCGTTTAGAAATGTGGAGTCAGAAAAACCCCTTAGGCTATAGCTCTTCATTTGATCTGACCACTATTACCATATGGGCATGCAGACTATTTGCAATGTAAATGAGATATACATGGTCTCATCAGGGAATAAGTAATCTGTTATTTATGCATTCTCTACTTCTTTGAAAAATATCCTTGTCAATAGATTTTGATTCTCAGGATTAAAAGCACTATGGCCCTGATTCTATAATATGCTTAACATATACTTTTGTACCTAATGCCTTCAAGGCTGAAGGTGTCGTTTTCAAAGGCATTCAATACACTGTATTTCTAGTCTCATCTAAGTTATTCTCAAAATGGAAATATCTGTGCATTTACTCTAAACAATTTGTTTCTGGCTAGGAACTAGCTTTCATAGCTTCAGGGAAAAGCATTACAGATCTGCCCAAAACTACTTGGACATATCAGGGTTCAGTAACCAAAAAGATAAAAAAAATGCAGCCGGAAACTTTTTTGCCTTAGAAAATATGTTGCTGATCCTTACCAAGGCCTACCTCACGTTTTTCAAAGCAACTGTTTTTGCTAGTGTGCTCTTTACCTCTGGTTATTGTATCCTTCTTCTTTCCATTCTACTGTTTTGTTAAGAATGGGTTTCAGGCTTAATTATACATTTGTAGCTCTATTCAAACCTTTGTTAAAAAAAAACAGTCGTAGAATCTAAACATTAGTTTCCTACCTGTGTGGAAAAACAAGTTAATGAAAAATACAAATGTACCTAAATGCTATTTTCATGCCTTTTTTTTTTTTTTTTTGTCACAAAGCATTGATATTAACATCATGCATTTCAGGTAGTTTTTATTCACTAATGAGAAACCCTAAGGGTGCTCCCATTAAGTAAACAAGGACTGCCCTTTAGTGTTACCTTGGTTTCAAGAAAAAAGCGATCAGTTTGGAAAGGTAAGCACTGAAGTTAGGCTTAGGAAGAATAATGGGCTATAACAAGTGTTGGGAGATTTCCTTCTGGAAGATTACTTATTCTGCAGATATGAGTACCTGAAATAAAATAGTCACGAAAGACGTGGTCAGCCTCTTCTTTCAGATGTATCTATATGGTCTACTGAAAGTCAGCAATTTTCGTGATTTAGGTTTTTGAACTAACTGAAGTAATATGCTGCTTTTGAACTAATTGTTCATATGGTATCCAAACAATCTGTTTTCAGTTGGAATATTAATCCTTTGAAGGAATCGGAGAATGAACTGCTCTTAATTCATACTTCTTTGTCAGCTCATACCCTCCTAGTGAGACCTGAAAGTGAAAATATTTTTGTGGTTGTTCCTTAGTGGCAACTTGACTTAAACTCCAGTGGGCTAAGAAGAGGAGCAGCTTGTGAAAACATGAATCCTTGAGACTAACCAAATTATGTTTACTACAGATATAATGTCCCTTAGTTTCTCTTGTGAGATTTTGCTTAACAACATTACCTGTCATAAGCTATTTTTTCCTGTTGCCACATAAATCAAACTTGTTTTCCTTTGAGTTTCTGTAAGTTAAGTTGTGTTGCGATTAGATATGTCAGTCTGAATTACAGAGCATTAATCAATTCAAGAAGTACAGACCAAGTTCAATAAACTATCAAAAAAGTCTAGATATTCTCTGTGCTGCAGTATTTATTGCTCTGTGGCCATTGACTTAGTTTTGCCTGTGATGAAGAGCCTAAGTTATCTGAAGAACTATGTTGTGAAGTATTAATGTATTGATTATAGTGGTCTATAACATCATACACTTTGGAATTAATATTAGGATTTTATTAGGAGAGTAATTTAGTTGAAAGAGGTACTTGTTAGAGGAATAGATATTAATTAGTTGAGCAGCTGCAAAGCACTAAGTGCTGTTTCTGAAGTGAAAGGTAAGGAAAACATTGGTAGTCAAACTCCACTGTACCCTAGCAGAATACCTGCATCACCTGAAAGCTCAGTACTGACTGATACAGTAGCTGTCTGGATGGATATAATGAACTTGACAGCACTTCCTCTCATAAATAACAAAAGTGGAGTTCGGAGGCGGCACTGAGGATATTTTGTGTTCCTTTTTTTGGAACAATGTTTGGTGCTGAGCTTTAATTTCTAGGTTGGTTTTGACAATGTGTGATCACCAGACATTTCAAGCAACATAATCTTTTTTTTTCCCTAGATATGTCCCAGAATTTTGTTATAAGGCCTCTTCCTGTGGAAATTTTATGTTGAAAGGAGAATCTTTCAAAAAAGCCCCCACTCCTTTGATAGACACTGAGTAAATTGTTTGAAAGACTGCTCTAAGCTCTTTCACTAGCTGCCTTCATGTATAACAGAGCTATAAATTTTAGAAATCCTTGTGCATCGTGCTAAAACATGGATCATTAGATCTGGACAAAATTTCCCAAAGACCCACGTTATTATTTTACATCGAGTTTATGTCCACCTCAGAAAAGGCTAGGCTTTTGTGTAGTGAATCAGGAGCTTCATTTTTAGCTTTGAGTAAGGTTCTACGTTTTCCTTTTACTCTGGCTAAGATTGTCCTTGCAGTAATTGACTGTGCAAAATAAATCCCATGTAGGTAATGGATTACTATCACTATAAATATTCCCAAGTGTGTTCTGTCTCAGTATAACTTCCCCCCCCCACACCCCCCTTTTCTTTTAGGTAGGTTTAAAGCTGATTCTTCAACTGCTCATCAGACATCTGTGTTTTCTTTTCCTTGTCTCAGACAGCACAGACAGTGTTGGTGGTGGTAGTGGTTTTCGGCATCTCTTGGCTGCCTCATCACGTGATTCATCTGTGGGCCGAATTTGGAGTTTTCCCACTGACTCAAGCCTCCTTTCTCTTCAGAGTAACTGCACACTGCCTGGCTTACAGCAATTCTTCTGTGAACCCGATTATATATGCATTTCTCTCTGAAAATTTTAGGAAGGCCTACAAACAAGTCTTCAAGTGCCAGATAAGTAATGAATCGCCTCTGAACGATGCTAAGGAAAACAAAAGTCGGATAGATACACCACCATCTACCAACTGTACACATGTGTGAACTTTGAAATTGCTTGTTTATTGGTTCTCATTTGTGTGAACTGAACACCTGGAAAACAAAGCACAATGAGCTTTATCCTGGGTTTATCTTGATAAAGCTAATTGGTATTTAAAGTACTGAAGTTGTGTTTATAGTAAAAGTCTGTGAAACTGATATGAAAGAAAACCGGACTGATCATTTGCATCTTGGATTGCTTTGCCAAATTAAGCTCATGGACCTTTAAAAGATACTTGAGAAAAAAATGTTGAAGGTCATATGTCTGTATTCTTATTTATTAAGCATACCATGTGTTAACTTTCAAGTGTAAAAGAAGGAAATGTTGATATGGACACTTGATTTTTTGACATCTTACTCCATCAGAGTGACAAGATGGCTGAATTTTCTGTCTTAACGGACAATAAAGACTATAGTACTATGATTTCAGAGAGGAAAACTTTTGTTGTCTCTTCAGATTGTTTTGACAATGCCTTTTATCTTTTTAAAGTAAAGGTGAGCTCTGATTTGGAGTTGAAATCACTCTTGTACAACTTGAGGTATCTGCTTTAGAGAAGAAATGCTAATTTTGTCTGTTTAACTGTCTTTTTAATCTAACATACTGAGTAATGATGGACTTTTTTCCACTTCATACCTGCCTTACCATATACACAGAGTTTTTTAGTATGCTATAGAAGGTTTTGTTTATGGCCTATATGTAGTTGTACCAAAATGAGGATTTGTGTCAATCTGAGGGAAGCTTTTCCTCATGTGTTGCATGTGTGTGTGTTGTATGTTTTGTTAACTTTGTAGGCTTTGAGGTGGAGGTACAGTTTTAAATGTGCAATATATACATATGTTTTAATATATTATGTTCGATAAAGCAACTCTGGACAATGCTTAAGAATTTATAAAGAGCGTTCCCTTAGAAGTTGTAGGAAGGACTTGATATTGTGTAACTCTAAATTGGAAAAATTGAGAAAGGTGCATTTAAGTCAATACAAAGTATATAAGTTAGATGGTCCAGTGCTGTGAATTCTTAAGATGAGTAGTTCCAGCAGTTTTATAAATATGCTTAATATGTCCTTAAGTGGCAAACCATTAAAGAAGTAGCAGAAGGGCATTCAGTCCTTTGAGAACATCATTGTTAGCTGGAATAAGATTTGCTTTTACATTTTTATTAACAACCCATAGACTCATAGAGTAAGTTAAGTTGGAGGAACCTGTGGACACCCTCTCAAGGCAGTGCTGCTCTCAGGTTTGGATTACTTCCTTGGCTAGGCAAGTTTTGAAAGTTTCTAAGGATAGCAATTCACCAATTTTTTTGGGGCAACTGTGCCAGTGCCTAATCAACTTCACTACAAAATTTTTGTTTCACCACTTGGAATTTCTCTTGATGTACCTTGTGACTGGTGCTTTCTGTCCTTTTGCTGTGTACTTGAGTCTTCTCTCTAATTAACTGCTATGTAATTTAAGATAGTAATTGAATTTCCCTCCCAGCCTTCTCTTCTGAAGTGATGTTTCACTGTCAGTCTCCTCATTTGTTGTGCTCCAGCTCCCTGTCCAGATTAGTTGCCTTCCACACTCCTTCCTCCACTATATCCATCCGTCTCATTAGCTGAGGTGTTCATCACTGAACAATGTGTTCCAGATATGGCCTTGAAAGCATTGAGCAGACTAATAGCTTCCCTTGACCCATTGGCTAATTCTTGCTAATATAGCCCAGTACTGCAGTAATTTTTTGCTGCAAGGGTACACTGCTGACTCATGTTTAATTTCTGCTTTAGAAGCACTCGTGTCCTTTTCTGCCGAATTGCACTGAGTTCCAGTCCAAGTTTCAGGACTTTTGGCCTTTTTTTTTTTAAACTTTATGCATTTAATAGCTGTTACTTCCATTATTTTGGCTTATCAAGGGCCCCCTGAAAGCTAGCCCTGCTCTCCAGCATATCCACAAGTCCCTCAGGTTTGGTATTATGTATTAGCTTGCTGAGAGAGTCCTGCACCCTAGTCTGGGTGTTTGGAGATGCTAAATAATGTTTGCCAGATGCCCTGTCAGATTCCTTTTTCTCCACAAACCTACTTTGAAAAAAAAGTTCAGAGTGGTGGAACCACATCAACTATAGTTACTTCACATGCAAATGTGTATGTTTCTGTGTCAGTATTGTCTGCTTGGAATCAGTAAAATAACATTGGAGATGTGTTGCATGCATGATGCTTGTGTCCATTCTTTCATATGGAGATACAGTTTGATGATATTGCTAGGAACACAAAATACATTAAAAAAATCTGTTGGAGAAGAAGAGTTTATCTGTGCATGAACCTATTTTCTGAGTTAAGTAGGAGGTTAGGAAACACAGCTAGAACAATGCTGAAGTTCCTTTGAGTTTTTAGATCTTTAGCAGCTACTGCTCACACAAATTATTACAACACTATCAGACTTCAGCTGAATTTATAATGTATTAGGAGATACAGCTTTGAAAAATGTGTGTTTTTTCCTTTTGAAAATTACTCATGATTTTATTCCCTTGAACAAAAAAACCCCAATGTGAATATACAATTACATGAAGTTAATATGCTGAGTTTATTGTTTCATTTGGAAAAAGGTTTTTTTTCCTTTGGTGTAGTACATGATTTTAGATTCGGGTGCTTGACAGTAATGGAGTTGAATTTATTTGAAATTTTAAGGATGAACTGCAGTAAAAACTAGTTAGAAGAGGCTCCACCTCCGTCCTGGTGAGTATCAGTAAAACTTTCACCTCACTTTTTGGAGGAACTTTAAGAAGCAGCTGGTGCTCCAAGACTCAGTTCCCTGCCTAAAGCTCACTTTTGTTGATCAGTGTCTGTAGTGCGACTGACATAGTCAACTGTGACATGGAGGTTGTGAATGGAAAAGCAGTGTTAAAGTGTGCTGGGAACTGTGTTAAACCCTTGAGCAGCTGGACAGTTGGAAGTTTTTGGGCTACAAAAGGTTCTAGTTTGGGCAGAAAATTGGGGAATGGCCACTAATGACCCCTTACAATATCTGTTTTCAAGTTCTGAGCTCGCTAACAAGGAATAGGATTTCTGGTGGAGGGCAAAGCTAAAGTTACCCCTTGCTTGCCTAATGTGGGTTTTTTACATCTTTTTAACTAGAAATGTTCAGTGTACAGGAAGAGAAGAAAGAAAGGAAAAAAAAGACTTCTCTGGCTAGGGCTGAATTTTCCACTTATAGGAAGATAAATAATCCCACTGAGTTCCACCTTATTGTGTGAATCTGAAAATATTATTCTGTACAAAACAAAAAAGACAATGTGAATGATTACTCAAATTCCTCTTAAACTAAAGCAAGATCTGTGTCTGTACTTAAGCAAATACCTGAATTCCTCTTAAATTTCTTTTAAATAATATTTTTCAGAAATGGATAGAATTGGAGAAGCCCAACAGTAATAGTTACTCATGTATTTTTTTTAGAAACTCTCTAAAATTTAGTTGTATGTATACCACCAAAATTATACCTCTTTGCGCTGCTTCACAAGTGTGTCCTTAAGTTTAAAACATACCATGCATTATTCAACACTGAAGACAGAAATTAGGTATCATAACAGCTCAAGCAGTAGGAGTTGTTCAGCCGATCTTAAAACCATGTCTTGGTAGAGAAACACAGAAGTCTTTCCAATTCATGGTTTTCTTTGCAGAGTGGATGAAAGACCTATGAAGAGGTAGCCTCTCTGCAGCATGATGTGAGCTCAGTTCTGTTGTGTCCATCTTCTGAGGTCATACTAAGACGTTGCAGCAGTTTTCTAGCCAATTTTGCACTTTACATGTTACATTTTCTGGATTTTACCACTTTTGCCTTAAAAAGATGCAGAAATCTCATTGAAACACTGAGTCAATGGAACTTTGAAGTTGCAAAGACTAGTGTTTAAGTAAGTCAAGAAATTATTCCATCAGAGTTCTTCGTGAAATGTTGACTCTGCCTGCTTTTGAGTGTTTGAGTTATGATACAGAAGATTCTGACAGCAATCTTCTTCAACTAATATAGCCTAAAATACATTTCCAACATGTTTTATCCCAGATGCACACTGTGCACCACAGAACAGAAATAATATTTAACACCTGTAGCCAAAATGAAAAAAAAAGTTAATGACACTTTAGCAACATATTGTTAACAGGCAAGCACCTTGAAAAACAATGGGACTTGGTAACCTGTATGTTCAGCTGTGCTAAATTCTCAGCTAATTGTGTCCCTCATTTAACTAATTTTGAAGAAATAATCATTTTAGCTGCTTCCAAGTCATTAAGTGACACAGTTTTCAGTCAGAAGTATGTATTTATGATTTGTAATAAAGTAAAAATCCAGAATTGACTCAAATTTGTATCTTGTATCAAAAAATGTAGAATTTATTAATATTTTTCATATATCTAGGGTACATAACTAAATCAAACTAGAATAGATTACAAAGATATGACAAAACTGAATGAAATTCCACATAAATTATATCACTGTATAAGGAGAAAACTTTAATTTCGTAGTTGGGTGTTCCCATCTCTAATCTTAATATTCTGTCAATATTTTGTATAATGAAATTAATTGATTGTTTGACTATTTATAAATTCTTCTGAAGTCATTTTTTCTACATTCAAATAATAAAAAGACATTTTCAAAAATAGTTAATTTTTGTCAAAGTAGTACGTTTTAATGACGTTTTAAGTGATGGTCCTTTGATATTTGTATTCATTTTCACTTTTCATTCAAGCATCTCTTTCTTAAAACCTTAACTTTATTATTCATGACTTACTATATCCCCATTTTTAAAAAAATACTGTCACTGTCTCCAAGAATTGAACATTAAGTTTTGTATATTTAATATTGCAGTCAAATTTTACTTGAAATGCATTGTAGGGAAAGTGAGGAAACATTTGTATAAAATAATGTGGTGAATGCATTATTTTAGACATAGTTATATTCAGGGTTGCTTCACAATACAATGTATCACATTGAACCTGATTTGTGGTATTTTGGGAAAGGTTGAGAGCAGAGGGAACAGCTTCTAGCTTAGAGAGCTTGTGTTAGTGTTATGTATTCAGTACACATTAAAATGTTGAGGATTACAAAATTAAAATTCTGTGTTTGTTTCAATGTATAATGAATGTAATGTGCAGTTGTTTTAAGCTATACTGTTCTTTGCATGAATTTTCAAGGTTTTTTCAGTAGGTTTGTACCATTTCTGTTTGTCTCTGTAATATGAAATGCAAACTGCTTTTCTGAAAAAAATTTTATATGATACTTAAAACCAAGCAGTGTCCTCAGGAAAACTTCCAGAGAAAAAGACTATACACATGACTCAATAGATTTTCATGACTAAATGTCATTATGGGTTGGAAATACCGTTTTGAAAATTTCACTGCTATAAAAGACATTTTCAAATACTTAAGTGCAGGAGGCGTGGTCCTCCTTTTACATAGGCTGGTAAAAGTCACTTGAAATTGATGGCATTCATTGGTATTTTGTATTCTAATGCTATTTAAATGTCTGTAATTTATATGTTGCTTAAGAGAAATGTAAGCTGAGCCAAATCCATGTATTTGAATATGAAAAGAAGCGAACTTCTCCAATTACGTGAAATCGAAATCTATTATGCAAAAGCCTGTATGTGGGTCCACTTTTGGAAGAAGACAGACAAATCAGTGTATATTTATGCATAGATTTGTATTACCAATGAGCAGTGGCTATTTTAATACAATTTAAATAGCTAAGTGAGCATGAAACCAGAATACAACCAGTTCTATCATTAAGGAAATGTACTTTCAATAGCAAAAGTAAAAGCTATGGCTTGGATTTAAAATTGTGTGCTTTAATCTATCTGTTTTACTGTGCAGTTCTTATATAAATGTTTGTATGTACTTGACATTTGAAGATACATTGGTGCACCTTGGCCAGATAGCCAGTGCAGCATTCTCTCTTTGGAAAACTTTGTGGCATTTCATCATAGAATGATAGAATGGTAGGGGTTGGAAGGGACCTTTAGAGATCTAGTCCTAACCCCCTGCAGAAGCAGGTTCACCTAGATCAGGTCGCATAGGAACATGTCCAGGCAGGTCTTGAAGACCTCCAAGGAAGGAGACTCCACACCCTCCCTGGGCAGCCTGTGCCAGGGCTCCCTCACCCTCACAGTGAAATAGTTTTTTCTTACATTCAAGTGGAACTTTTTGTGTTCCAGCTTCATCCATTACCCTTTGTCCTGTTGCTAGCTACTATAGAAAAAAGGGATGCCCCAACCTCCTGACACCCAGCATTTAGATATTTGTAAATGTTAATAAGATCTCCCCTCCGTCTCCTCTTCTCCAGACTAAACAGCCTCAGTTCCTGCAGCCTTTTTTCATATGAAAGATGTTCCATAACCCTGATCATCTTGGTGGCCCTGCGCTGGACTCTCTCCAGCACTTCCCTGTCCCTCTTGAGCTGAGGAGCCCAGAACTGGACACAAGGACTCCAGATGAGGCCTCACCAGGGCAGAGTAGAGGAGGAGAAGAACCTCCCTCGACCTGCTGGCCACACTCTTCTTGATGCATCCCAGGATGCGATTGGCTTTCTTAGCCATGAGGGGACATTTCCATTGCAGTTACTCCATTTCCTTGTAAACATCTAACCATATTGAAAATTCAGTGGGAAAAATAATATCTCTCCTTCAGTCATAAATCATCTCAGCAACTGCATAGATTTTTCTAGTAATACCTCTAGAGAATTTATCATCTTGGCTAAGTTTAATGTTAAGATTCTGAAAGAAAATGCAGAATTCTTACTGATGACTTGTAGATATGACATTTATAGATGAGGTGAGGGTATGACAGTGTTCTTTTACATCAAATCTCATAATTTAGCACAAGCAAATTAGTAGTTTCAATATAGTAAGATTAATACATTTAGGATCAAAGAATATGTGGGAAAATTCAAGAATTTTCTATTGTACTGGGAAATGATTGTGAAATTCAGTTAACTACCAACTCTGTGTAACCAAAATGACTTGCATAACCTCTGAAATTGGGAATTCAGAATGTGATGATACCTGGAGTTGTGTTGCCTGAAGCAGCATGGCAAACAGAGGGGCTTTCACAAAGACATTTCCTAGAAGTCCTTAAAAACACCAAACACCTAAACTGAAAACTGTTAGCAATTTAGCATAGAAGGTGTAGTGGGTTGTCCCTGGCTGGACACCAGGTACCCAACACAACCACTCTGTCATGCGCCCTCCTCAGCTGGACCGAGGAAAGAAAAAGTTAAAAGCTCATGGGTCCCTCCCATGAACTGCAGTTCTCCACAAATTTCTCCAATATGGGCCTCTTCCCCAAGATGCAGTTACAGAATCACAGAATATTAGGGATTAGAAGTGACCTCTAGAGATCATCTAGTCCAATCCACCTGCTAAAGCAGGTTAACCTACACCAGATTAGCTCTCCATAACAGACTGCTCCAGTGTGGACTCCCCACAGGGCCACAAATCCTGCCAGAAAACCTGCTTCAGTGTGGGCTCCAGTCTCTATATGTCCACAGGTCCTGCCAGGAGCCTGCTCCCAGCATGGGCTTCCCACAGGTCACAGCCTCCTTGCATGGATCTCAGTTCCCCCATGGCCTCCATGGCTGCAAGGGCAGGGCCTGCCTCACCATAGGCTGCAGGGGAGTATCTGCTCTGGCACCTGGAGAACCTCTTCTCCCTCCTTCTTTACTGACTTTGGTGTCTGCAGGATTGTTGCTCTCACATATTCTCAGTCTCCAGTTGCAGTTGTGCCTATTATCCCAGAAGTGCTACTACCATTGCTGATGGACCCATCTTGGCCAGTGGTGGGTCCATCTTGGAGCCATCTGGCATTGGCTCTATCAGGCATGGGGGAAGCTTCTAGCACCTTCTCACAGAAGCCATCCCTGTAGTCCCACTCAGTAAACTCAGTACAGAGGAATACAGTTAAAAAGTGGACAAACTATATCACATACAGACACAGAAATGGTCTGATGCTCTTAAATGTGTGGATAAATTATCAAGATCCAGTACAGTGAAATTAAGTTTCAATGGTTAAATTTGTAAATTAAATGGAAATCTTCTCCTTAAGCTATGGGTATAAATAATCTTAGAATGTTTACTGAACGAATGTGATATATTTGTCTTGTATTTCTATTTTTTTTTTAATTCAAATCTCAAAATAAAGACAAGGTTGTAGCACTGCTATGGGGAAAAAATGCAGCTCATGTTACAGAGTATTTAGATCTGCTGATCACAGTGATCCCTTCTGGCCTTAGTCTGTTAGCATTGCTTACTCTTATTTTTGTAACTAATAGTATGAGACCTACACAGATACGAAGAAAAAACATCATAAAACTGAACTATTATCCAGTCTATAAATTACTATCTGAAGATATTTCTAGAAAAACTCCACAAGTGGGCTCATCCTGAAAAGGTCTTACGATGATTAAGACATTTGATTGAAATCTCTGGCATATGGATTGCCATTGTTAGAGAAAGAAAATGATGCTGTGTGCTCTTCTCATTTTACTTAATTACTTTTTGCCATAATTACTCTAAATGCAACTACTCTGCAATACCTTTGCATAGCAATTTCTCAGTTTCGTGATAACTATGAGCTGATGGTTGCTGGCACATCTGAATCACCTGGTGGTAATTGCGTTTTGCTCCATAAGTCAAGGTAGAAGATTTTATGAACCTGCTGTGAAATTGTATTGGAAGTCTTTACAAGCTAGATGCTCTCACAATAATGTTTTCACTCCAGATCAGCTTGAATGAAACCTTGGAAAAAGTAATGCTATACTGAACACATGCGATCTGTCCACCATGTTTCTGATAGGGCAGTCAACATGTTGGGTAGATTTATACGAGTCATGTAGTAGATAAACCTGACTAATTCTGGATGTCCTTTGTGAGTTTTAGGAATAAAATCTTCAAAATTGCTCCTACTCTGAAGTCTGCTCACTTGCAAGACTTGTACAGTGCTCTGATTGTTGCATTGTGTCACTTTGGAGTGCTATCAGCAGTTGGGCTTTGCTGAGAGTGATACATTGTCAGGCCAGCATCTCATCCCACTGATATAGTCTTTCCCAGCTCACCTACCTGCCATGTAAGGCTTCCTATGGGGCTGTAAGATGAGAAGCTTGATGTGAATAAGGGCTCTGTTGTTTTCAAGACTTCTGGGTACTCCCTACTAAAGTATATACAGAGCAAGGTTTTGAGTTTTCTTTTGTTATCCCCTCACTCTCAAAGCTACAAGAAAGAAGAGATGGTTTTGTTCTTCAAAAGTAAGCAGCCTAACTGGGATCATGAGCATCAAGGAAACCACTTTTGTACTTTTAACCCTGAAATCTGTGATTCTGCAGTATCACAGTGCTCACAGAGAATGTCTTTTCTTCCTCCTCCTCATCTTCTGCCACCTATCTCCTTAGTTGAAAATAATCTTGTTGTAGTTATTCAGGTAAATTAATCCCACAGTTCTATGTCTGTAAAGACAAAATATGTTAATATATATATGTTAATATAGATTCAAAGGTATCCTGATAATATGACCTGATGCACTAATTGAGAATGGATAACGCGATATTAACATCACAGGAAAATAAGGAAGGGTAGAAGAAAAGAGAGTAAATGTTGAAGGTCGTCGGTGTTTGTGAAAAAAACATATTTAGGGCTCCAGCTTTCGATATCTACCTAGGCAATACCTAGCAGTTTGTAGGCAATTTGTCACTATAAGGAAAGCACAGAATCTTCTGGACTTGAGCCATTGCTTTTACATTTTGTTTATCTCTCCTTGTCTATAATAAACCTTTCAGAATCATATTTTTATTACGTTATCCCTTGTTGCTGAACACAGTTGTCCTAAAATGTGTTTTCAGTTGTTCTTCCATTCATATGGATGAATATTTAACTATTCTTTCTAACTCTTGTGATGATCTTAAAGTAAAAATGTTTATTTTAACTGCAGTTCTGTAAATACCTCACTGCAAGTCATAGTTTATGTATAAATCACTATTAAACATCCAGGTAAAAAAAAAAAAAAGAAACACTTGAAATGATTCTCAGAGGAAAATGAGACACAGGAAGGAGATTCAAATATGGGCTTAATTTTCACCTGCAGTGTTACAGCTGTTAACTTCTTTGGAAAGAATGCCTATACTATGATCTCATACTAGAAAAATTCTTAGGCTAAAAGTAATTCAGAGCTACAACATTAATATGGACAGAAAATATTGTCCAGACAAAGATCTCAAGACTGTTTTACTATAGATTAAGTAATACAAGGATGCTTAGGATGATTTGTAATGACAAAACCCTCATTAAAATATTTTTGATATCTACTAATTTTGCCATATCCAGAAGCTTTCTATAATGCCAAATGAAAGACTATCTTTTATTTAAATTATTTATTCAATAGTTTCCACTAATATATAAAGGTAAGCATTTGTTCCTCTTTTTATGGCACCAATATTATCAAAGGTTTAGTTGAGTAGAAATGGAAGTAAACGGACTTCCCTACTGCTGATCTGTATTACAGTATTTTCACACACTTAAATATACCAGTCAAGAATTTTCCAGCTTTTCACTGTGAACTACTCATTTCTGTGTGACTGAAAGTGGAATAATTTTGATCAGTGTAAAAGAAAATGGTATTAAAAAGGCTGCTACATGGAAGAAAAAAGTAAATAAAAAAGAAATTATTATAGGAGGAACTATGCTGAGCACATTATTTTGGTTTTAAAATTTGACTTGTAACTGTAGTCCTTCTCTTCTTATGTATGAATGTATTTGTTGTATTTAATTCTACCTGGCTGAAAAGATGCAAATAGACCATATTATTTGTTTGATGATTCAGATTTGTAAAAAAGTCTGTATTGATGAAGTTTAAGCTTATAGCACTGAATAGTTGTTCATGTTCTGCTTTTCTGACGTGTAACAAAACCCCACTGTTATGGAAAAATTCCTTACTTTTAAATTACTTTTATTTTTTCAACAATTAGTATACGTGAGAAAGAAGAGGGAGAATATTTTTAAGACTATATTTCTACAGCCAAGGACTGCATTACACATTCTAGGAGGCAAGAACTGCATGAAACATTTTTCTAAGAGGCAAGGGGGTAAATTAGCAAAGTGCAGGTAAATGTGAAACTGATCTATTACTGCTGCAGACTTTTGTAGATGACTAAGTCAAGTGCATCCTTTGTCTACATTAGAAGAAGCAATGAAAACTGTTCATGTCAATCAAATGATATTCTATTATCATTCTAATTGTATTGTACTTCTAATGCTCTTCACCTGAGCAAAATCAAAGTTATTGTTAAACTAATCATCTGGACTTTACCGAAGGAAAACAAAATATAAAACCATGCATATGTAACAGTAAAACATACCAAAAGAAGTGGGACACTGGGGATGCCAGCTATCACTGGGCAACTGGAAAGTTTTCCAGAATGCAGTTTTGGGGGACTGATCACCATATGATACAGCAGATCAGTAAACTTTCCTGGCAGCTGATGATCTATAACTTATTTTGCTCTTTGGGTTGGGTTTTTTTTTTTAATCTGATCTAGCTTCTCAGGAAATTAGTGAGTCTTTCCAGTTATTTCAGTGAAAATCAGATCTGACACACTCTCCCACTGCAAAATTATGTTAAAATTGCTGCTTCTACAGTCTCTTTCCACACTACAGAACAGTGTTCTTCTGAAAACAGAAAATAAAGTATGCTCCAAAAGGAAAATCTCCTGATAAGTTTTTGATGTCATGAAATCTGACCTTCATATCAGGAAAACTGTAATTTTTGGTGTCATGAAATCTGACCTTCATATCAGGAAAACTGTAATTTCTATCCGTATGAGACTTGACCTCATTTCTTGCCTCTTGAACAATGCAAAATTGAGTGCTTAAATTCATCCCTGGGACTCCCTTGAATTCCTACTGCTGAAAAAAAGAAAAAGGAAAATAAATGGATGATCTCATTTGCTCTAGGCTGTGGATTTATTGAATAATAATACATCCAGAAGTACTTAGATGATATGTAAACATTCCCTTACATTATTTAATACAAATTGCATATATCATAGTTAATTCTAAAAAACAGGTAATATGATTGTTCAGAAAAAGAAACAAACCAAACCCTTGCATGTTACCATCAGCAACTCAGTTACAGAATTAGACAAAAGCCTTTTGGACTGACAGCAAACAATTATTGATCTTTTTTGTTCTAGTTGCAGAAAGTGAAGGACATTTGTCCTCTTCTCCCTGTTTTCTATATTTTGTCTTATAATTGCTTCAGAGTTTACTTTATACTTTCTGCTGACTTATATGAGTCATATTTTTATTTAAAAACTCCAAATCATAGTTCTACAAAAGCAATCATTTGCTTTTATACTTTAAGTGTACTTTTACAGGGAGTATTGTAGTAAATCAGCTCCATTTGATTTCTTCTCTGCTTGAATACTACTAAAGTGGTTACCAGCTCTAACTGTGTAAGCAAGAGAAACCATCAGTTTATCCAATTGTAAGTGACTAGCCTAAGTCAAATAAAGTTTCCACAGAGACATCAAACAGATGCCACCAGAGCATCTCATTTTGCAAGCATCATCTCATTAAGAGCTCTGAGACATTCTGTTCTATTAGATCAGGAACAAGTGCACTGGAGTAGGTGTCTGAAAGATTATGTATGTCTGTGCGTCTCTTTACTGTACTTGGTCATGCTTAATCCCCACTGCTACTAACAAGGTTTTTGGTGAAGTTAGTTATGCTACAAGGTTTTGTCCTTAAGAACTGTGTGATTGCAGTTGCCAGACTGCCTTAGCTAAATAACTGAAAGCAGGAACTCGATGCAGTCTGAAAGCTTCCTCGGAGTTTATTATTTTCTTATTATTTTCTATCTTAACCACTCATTGTTTGTCAAAATCTGTTTTTATTGATGTTGAAGATAGTATTCTTTGTAGATACCCTTTCACTGGAAATATTCAAGGTTTGGTTGGATGGGGCTTTGAGCAAACTTATATAGTTGAATATGTAGGGGGCTATATGTATAGTTGAATATAATAGGGGGCTTTGGTTGGATGGGCTTTAAAGATCCCTTCCAACCCAAATAATTCTATAATCCCTATTGCTTTCAGTAGGAGAAAAAAGATAAGAAAATTGTGGTGCAATGGACTAGTATCATTGGACCAAGACATGGACATCCTTGAACATTATGTATCCACTGACATCATCCCTCACAGTGTTGCTGTCCTCTAAGAGACCTGTGATATGTTTCTTTCTGCCATCTTCCCAGGCTCCTGGTGACAAAGCTCTGACAGTACAGATTGTTATTGAAACCCAGGGCAATCTCATGCACCAGGTGTTGGAATGGCATCTTCTAATGTGACAGCTGATGGGGACTTCTGTTAGTGACTGATGTTTCATGATTACTTGGTGCAGGCCAGTACTTTGTCTTTCCCATTATTTTTGGCATGCCTTGAACATATTTAAGTGCCTTTAACTTTTTTTTTTTTCTGTACAAGTTTAGATCATAGCACATGCTAAACAGAGTGTCTAATACATTTAGTTATTTTTTTGTTGGAATAGTGCTCCTGAAACCCTTAAGTCCATAGTCCTTAATGCTGTCCTTTCAGGAGGAAAAAAATATGTTATCCCAAACTCTTCCTAAATCAATGCCAGGGGTAAGAAATAATGGCAAGGATTAGTAGCACAACTGTTATTTCATACTTCAGCATCTCATTTCATGTTTTTGCCAAATGCACTGTTATTTATTGCTTTACTAGACTGTTTACATTTATGAGCTCAGCAGTGACAGAGTCAGAGAAGATGGCTAAAAATATATTTTGGAAGCAAATACTTTGAAGAGTGCTAAAGAGAAAACTCAAAAGGAGATAGGAATGAGGATAGAGGTCAAACTTCTGACATTAAAAGATAGAGGTCAAACTTCTGACATTATGTATGAGAACAAAAAAATCCCTGTTATTTTCACAGAGTTCTCTTAGTAAATATACAGCTTCATGCCACGGTATTTATTTTAAAAAAATACACGTTTTTTTATGTTACTGTTGTGAGTTTAGAGGCATAGTCTTGGTGAATGCATATACATGCCAACTAATTTGTAAAGGTGACAAAATTATCTCCTTAGATAAACAAAGTATGCTGGAGACAATGGGAAACTTTCATCGTAGCTTAGAAGTAATGGCAGATGAAGACTTATGTGTGCTTTAGATGAGAGGATCAAGCAGTCATTGTTTACTAGCATGTCTTGTTTTAGTAATCAAACTCAAGTAAAAAATATTTTTTATTCTGTTCTTTTCCAATATTCCCTCTACTCAGCATTGCTTCTCCCTTTCCTGACCCCTGCCAGTGGCTATACTCTGGCAAGACTATATGGCTGAGTTTTTCTCGCTCCTTTTCTGTTTTTCCATTAAGATGGGCTGCCCACTTTCATTTGCTGTGTATAAAGCACCTCTGCCTCCATTCTTCACAAAGACAGAAAAGTGGAAACAAGGCTATTAATTGGACCTTTTATTTGTTATCTTAGTATTTACCTTTTAATCTGACTAAATACTCTGCAGAATTTTAGTCTTATTTAGAAGAAATAAGCCTTGATAGTTCCATAGAAACTTTGCTGTTTCATCCATAAGCACAGAACAGTATATTATGGAGGGCTGTTAGCCCTAATTAGCTGCTATATAATGCCAAATATGGCCTTATAGGCAACAACTCAATATTACTCTTTTTGAAAGTCAAAGTGTTTTGAACCTTTACACAAAGGAATTTCAGCTGAAAGATTTACTGGCTCAATGTACTCCCTGAGAGTTAGATAGCCAGGGAATATTCAAGATACTTGACATTCATCTGAAGCCTGTAATAATTAATGACTTGTAGAAGTATGTTGCCCATTTACTCCATCTACATAAATTAATTTTAATAAGATAGATTCTCCGTGATCCAGAGGATTCTTATTTTGATCATTATAATTTTCTTCCTCTCTTCAGTGAGTAAACAATAGGAAATGTATGTTCTTCCAGGCATGTATTTATTCAAGACCTGTTCAAATTAGTATCTTCATCCTCAGCTCTGGATTGATTAGTTTAGGGTAGAAAGGAAAGTGCTGAAGAATGAAGTATCACTGTGGTGAAAATATCATCTGAGTGTGGAAAAATTGTCCATGGCTTTCTAAGGTTTCTGTGGCTCAAAAATTTGAGATTTTGTATTAAACCCTTTATGACCCTAATTCTAGTAGCTCTAAAATCAGAGAAGAGAATGAAAAAGGTAACCTAGTAATCAAGGAAAATAAATATTAGAACAGTACTAAAACCCTTACAGTACTAAAAAAATGCTTTAAATAGAACCTTCTCCCTTAGGCACATGACACAAGAGAGCTGCTAGCTCTCTCATTAGTTCTTGAGTACAACTAATAACCTAAAGATGAGATGAGAGTGTCATAGAATCATAGAATCATTACAGTTGGAAAAGACTTTTATCATCAAGTCCAACCACTAACTTAACACTGCCAAGCCCATCACTAAACTAAACCATATCTCTCAGTGCTTCATTTCTGCATCTTTTGAATATATCTAGGGATGGTGATTCCACTACCTCCCTGGGCAGCCCATTCCAATGCTTAATAACTCTCTCAGTGAAAAAATTCTTCCTAATGTTCAGTATAAACCTCCCCTGATGCCACTTAAACCCATTTCCTCATGTCCTATCATTCATTACTGGAGAGAAGAAATCGACCCCCACCTCACTACAACTCACCTTCAGGTAGCTGTAGAGAGTGATTAGGTCTCCTCTCAGCCTCCTCCAGGCTAAACATCCCCAGCTCCCTCAGGCACTCCTCATAAGGGTTCCCCAGACCTTTCACGAGTTTCATTGTCCATCTCTGGACACACTCCAGCTCCTCAATGTCCTTCTTGCAGTGAGGGGCACAGAACTGGACACAGTGTTGAAGGTGTGGCCTCTCCAGCACAGAGTACAAGTGGTACAGTCACCTCCTTGGTCCTGCTTGGCCACACTATTTTTTATACAGGCCATGATGAATACTTTGCTTGGCTGTGGGCAGGTTCAGGGACAGGCAGGGCTGTGGATGCTCTTGGGCCCCTGAGATACGTAATCGGCGTTTTTATTTACAAAGTCATCAACATTTGACCATAAGATGGAGCCTGCAATTAACTTGTACTAATGATAAGACAACTTTGGAGGAATATCATATAAACCCTGTGCAATGACGGTAGAGCTGTTAAGTCTGGTGTATTCAAACAGATATTAGATATATTTATTTTGTATTAAATTTCCAATTATTTATTGTCTATTAGGAGCTGAGAAATAATTTTTAGAGTTGAAGGCAAGACTGTATTTTCAGGACTCATTGTGTTACTATATACATACTGTATAAAATGTACCTTGTATATTGTACAACATAATATTTCCTGTGTAGTTATAGGGGTCCTGTAAAATGACGTGTGTGTTTTAGCAAAATGTACAGATGATAACACTACCTATTAGATGAGCTGGAGGGGATATTTCTGAGGAAAGTATTTGCCTAATGATCTGAAATGATTTTTGGTTTTTTCCTAGCAGAAGCATAGAAAGGAATAAATGGTAAATAAGGTTAACATAAGAGGATTATGGAGTGTTTAACTTTTATCAGTTTGGGTGAGAAATAACAAGATTATTAATAGATGCAGAGCTCTAGGAAGACAATAGGTTGCAATGCATATATTTCAACTATGATGCAGATAATAATAATGATAATTTGTGTTTCATAATGTGTTACATTTACTTGCAATGATGATTTACACATTGTGTGAAAACACATTTTCATCTATGTTTTTATAACAGCAGCAGTTTCAATTTCTATTACTCTGCATATACGTTTTATCTCACTAATTTTGGTTGCAACTGAAATGAAGTATTTGGAATATTGCATGTCATTGTAAGCATAAAATAGATAGGCTAGCTGATCAGGCAGCTGTGGGATCTGATGACAAAATCAGTTGTTAGGTTCATAGTCCAAGGTCAGAAAGTCCACATCCTCATGATACAAAGCACTATTCTGATATAAATGCATTTTGTTGGCTCTGCTACAGAAAAAGTTTTGTTACTAGAAAGCTTTGTGCTGGATAGGGGTCTGCAATCAGTGTACAACACACATGAAAATGGTGTCCAGAGGTAGCTGGTAATAGTCAAGCAACCAGGGAGTGCCATAATAGGAGACATAAAACAGAACTATTGCCTATTCAAACCAGAAAGACTCAGGGCAAAAAGACCTTTGCAAATTCTACTGACAGCAATGGCAACTTAAGACAACATGATCTAAAAAAACCTTAACTAAGTAAAACACTAGCTAAAGCTTATGTGCTTTGTGCACTAAAACTATTGAGACTTTGTCCTCCTGACTGATCCAACATCACAGCAATTCACAAAAAAGAATTCAAGCTATGTGAGAGTCAAATCTATAAATTGCATGCTTGGGGCCTGAAAATGCCCTAAACTTGTATAGTACTTTATATTACTGTTAATGCCAGTTCTAGTGACTTCAAATGCTGTGTGAGTAATCTACGAAGGTACAAACTGGTGCATCTTCAGTTAGGTAGCTGACTTGCCTACTGGTTTTTTGCATTGCATGTTTGCATGCCTCCACTCAAGATAACAGATATTACCTGGCAAAACAACAGTTAAGACTTCAGAAAGAAAGAAAAAAATCCCACCACCACAGAACTAATTTTAAAAACAAAGATAATTTAATCTAACTAGACAAGTCAGGTTTTCATTCTATTTACTGAAAAGTCTGAGCATGTGGTCCCTTCCCAAGCTGTTGATGTGGAAGTTTTGATACTTGAAAACATGTTTATTTTGAAAGAGCTCCTTGTTTTCCCACTTTCCTTGCCAGGATACTGTTTGAATTATTCTTTATTATTATATTGTGTGAAAGTAGGAGGTTCTTGCAAAGAAATGACTAGCTTTCTTTACTACTAGAGTGTTAATATCAATATACATTTATTAATCGTTGAAGGAGAGTACTAGTATTTTAGTAATGACTAAAGTTGTGCGTTTGAGATTAAATACATCATATAATATAGCTTTGATTGAATAATGTTTGTTACTGTGCAGAGTTAGAAAAGCTAACTCTAGCTAATTATAGATTAGTACATTTCAAGATCAGGGGAGAACTATCATTTTCTTTTGATGGATTGGGATTACATCCATATTATTTTTTGTTGAGGTCAATAATTGTATTTGGGTGAAATCAATCACCCTTTAGAAAGGTATCGAACTCTGATCTGAAGAAATCAAGTCAAAAGATCTACCTTTGTCTCAAGAAATCAAAGTATGTACTACGCTTCTTGCTTGTTTGTGTATTTCTAGTTTAAAAGTGTTTGGCTACCTCTTCTACTTTTGTCTCCTTTTTGCCTTTCTCTTCACCTCTGAGAAAATATCAGGGACTTGTGTTCTGAAACAAGCATGAGGACACTGTCTGCTCTGATCAAGTGATCTTGAAACCTCAGAGTGTAGGTAAAAGTAGCTGCTGCTTTTTAGCAAATTATTTATTCTAGAAAATTTAAAATAGAAGAATTTGCTATATCAGATTTTACTTCAAATATATGTAGTGATAATGGAACAGGCTTACAGCTGCTGTAAATCTGCTTGTTGCCACTGATGTTGACAGCACCTTTGCAGTTTATGCCTCTGATGAATGTTCTCTAGAATTTCTTTGTTTGAACAAAGAACGTGAGAAACTAGGAAAGACCAAAAAAAAAAGTCTTTACCAGGAATACATGTGAAGTAGAAAAAAAAATGTACAGTAGACAAAATATCTTGTACTGCCTAAAAAGTTCAAGTGTTTTTTGAAAAAGCCTTTCTCAGATCTTCTCTTCAGTTTCAGAATGGCAAGTGTTGGCAACTACAGAAAAGTGTGTGATAAATGAATACATAGATATACCAACTCCACAGGAGATTAAAAAATGAGCCTTTCACAGAGGAACAGATAGATTTACAACTATACTAAAAAAAATTATACCTTTTTTCACTATCCCTCATATATGATAGAGAGGATTTACTCTTCACAGCTTGTTAAAGATGCCTATGCATTTCATTTTAATATTTGCTGTCGAGGTTCTCCCTCCCTGTCAAAAATGTAATGGGAGTTTCATGGCTACCTTAAATTGACATCAGAGTCTTCATGAGCTTTTTAGCTTATAGCTACTTGAATGCAACTTGTAACAGTAGAACCATGGGATGATACCAGAGAGTAAGCACTTGCAGGCTGGAGGTAGAGCATGGGAATATGTGCCTGCTGTGTCTGCTTTATTTCACTGTAAAGTGGATATGAAATTACGGCTTTTCATTAGATTTCAGAGATGTCTTAGAAATGCTCACTAGTAAGGGCAATGATTAACATTAAATCTTTCCAGCTCATTACGATTTTTCTCTGACCTTCCTTGTCTGCATTAGAAACAAAATCCACCTATCAGTCATCACAAGGGACTGCTTTACCTCTATCTTCAAACCATAAAATTCTTTAAAATAACAGCCCATCTCATTCCCATTTAACTCCAGTAACAATCAGTTTTATACCATCTCCCTGCCCTGTCCTCTGTTCTGCAGAAAGGGCAATTTCCAATTCATTTCCATCTAGGCAGTTCAGTGCCCCTTGTTGTATTCAGACGAAGGATTCCTTAGCATTCTGCAAGAGTATCACCAGACTGGTTTTGTATTTATCTGTGTCTGCAAAAGGATGTACCGATGTTCTTTCTTTGTTCTTTCCTTAAGGCAAGCCATCAGTATAACAGTGACCATAGTCCGTAGCTTGGTTTGTCAGGTTACTCTGACAGACTGTAGATATTCATATCTCAATTCTGGATCATACAAAAAAAAAGTGCTGCCATCAAACATACTGCAAATGCAGTAACTATGGATATTTGAAGTTAATCACAGTTGATGGGAAATGCTTCATGCAGGTATGTTTTCTGGTAATGACTATGTTATTTTTCTCCAGTATTTCCTATTCTATTGGAAAAGATTTTTTTTTCCCCCTCTCCTTTCTGCTGCTGTTCATTTGGGCTTTGAGTGACAAACTAGCCTAGCTATTGAGTTATTTGACTAGTGGAAGTGCTAACTTGGACAGACATGGACAAAAACATGGTACAGAATTCTTTTAAAGTTGTCTCCGAAGGGACAAGTCTGAAGCATCAAAAACCTATACAGATAATGTGAGTGTTTGTGGCTGGAGTTAAAAGATTCACTAGGGACAGCTGGGATGTTTAACCACCTTTTCACTCACTATGGAAAGTTCACTAAAGTAATTTTAGGTTATTCCCAAGTCCAGCTTGGATTTTGTCACAGTTCAGACTATAAAACCAAATAAAAATGTAAGTACAAGGTCTGTACTAAGTAGCCTTGTAATTTCAGACACCGTCTACAGTATATTACCAAAACCCTTCACTCAAATATGATGACTTTTCTTGTCCATATTTCCAAAGGAACACCACCAGGACATTTCATCACTTCATCCCTTGCCAGTCACAGTCTTAATTTTGAGTAATACACATACAAGAAAATACAGAAAATAGTTTCATTAACACTGGGATTTAACTGTGTTTGCAGAGCCCATTAAAAGTTAAAATTGAAATGAGAATTTATTAAGACTTTTGCAATTAAACTAAGTTAAAAGAAAATTAATTTCATGGTAATTTTGAAGATATTTCTTAACAATAAATGCTTAATGCTAAAACATTTAAGTATTTAAACACTGAAGTAGTCTGTGTCTGTTTAGACTGTTGAAAACAAATTGTATTAAAGTTTTGCAGTATTTTTTGAGTAGCAACCAGGGCTAGATGTAAAAAATCCATAACTCAACGTATTAATTACATCCAACGTAATCTGAGTCTAATTAGATTAAAATTCATGGTTTCGATTTTTCTGGCTTGTATCATATATTTAAGATGGTTTTATTTTACTAATGTACTAATAAATTATTTTGAAATATCCATACAAACTTTAACAGACTTCCAATTTCAATACAAACTCAATCTTTGTGTAAGTGTATTTAAAATAGTACTGACTCTGTATAAGAGAATAATTTAAGGTAAATATTAAAATAACTAAACTATTACATTTGTATTAATGCCTTTAAATACCTGATATTTTAGAAATATGCCTTTATCTTTAGATTGTTCAAAACACAGTTTCATTTAACCTCATGAGGTTCAGAAAGGCCAAGTGCAAGACCCTGCACTTGAGTCAGGGCAACCCCAGGTATCAGTACAGGCTGGGAGATGGATACTTTGAAGCAGCCCTGCTGAACAGGAATTGGGAATATCGGTGGATGAAAAATTGGACATGATCTGGCAATGTGTGTACTTGCAGTGCAGGAAGCCAATGATTCCTGGGCTGCATCAAAAGAAGTGTAGCCAACAGGTCAACGGGGGTGATTCTGCCCCTCTGCTCTTTTGACTATGTCCAGCTCTGGAGTTCTCAGCACAGGAAATGCATGGACCTGTTGGAACAGGTCCAATGGAGGGACACAAAAATGATCAAACACCTGACCTATGGAGAAAGGCTGAGACAATTAGCTCTGTTCAGCTTGGAGAACAGAAGGCTTCAGGGAGACCTCGTAGCTGTCTTCCAGTAGTTAAACAAGGACTTGCAGGAAAGATGGAGACTTTTCAGCAGGGGCTGTAGTGACAGGACAAAAGGTAACAGTTTTAAACTGAAAGAGAGTAGATTTAGATCAGATATAACAAACTAATTTTTTATGATGAGGATGGTGAGACACTCAAACTTGTTGCCCAGAGAAGCTGTGATTGTCCCATGATTGAAAGTGTTCACAGCTAGCTTTGAGAAACCTAATGTAGTAAAAGAAGATCCTGTCTATGGCAGGAAGAATTGGATGATCTTCAAAAGCCCTTTCCAACCTGAACCTATGGCTTGATATTGTATTTTTTTAGAGATTTTCATACAGAAATATCACAAAAGGGTAGTTATTTAAATTGTCTTGCTCTTAATACATTTAAATAGTAATCTGAACATATCAAACCTTAAATGCATGTTTTGTGTACTTATTTTTTTTTCCACCCTTGCCACAGGCTGAGGTATAATTGTATTATTGCTGGATGTTTCTGAGGTTCTCATGTTTTCCTGGTGTCCAGAAAGGAGACATGTTAATATCATTACACTGTTGTAGGTAGTTTGAGTCTACCTGTTTTCTACAAGAAAAGAACATGTGTAGAGCTTCTAGCCTGAAGGCTTTTAACTTGAAATATTTTTCCCTACTTCAGATTTTCACTCACTCACTCCCTCCTTCACTCCCTCCCTGTCTATCTCCCTGTTTCCCTTCCCATTTCATTTGCAAACCTTTTTACTTTTTGCATAATCTGGAAAGAGGTTTAGTTTCATCCACTGTGATGTTTGCACCCTAAAGATTTTCCTGTACCTGACATTGTCTTTGAGTCATTGGATTTATTTTTTTTAAGTTTAAAGTTTTAAATTCTCATATTTGTGATGTACCAAATAAATAGACATGCATATTATTAATGAATTATTAATATGTATGCACTACATTATGTAATATCACATATAGGTGGGGTTTTTTTAATCTATCTAGATATTTATTTAAACTCATTGAAGGCATAATAAAAATGATTAAGCATTCAGGGATGGATGAAGTGCCACAGTAGTTGCAGAAGTGCAAGAAGCACAGGGATACTCAAAGTAGTTGATAAACACTCAAGGCCAATGACTTGTAATGATCAAGCTCTGCCTTTTCATCTGTGTTTCAAAAACGACTGGGGATAAATAAATTGCCTAAATGTATTCAGGAGCACAAATCCTCCAGAGTAAATGTCAAAGCAATTGTAAACTGCGGCATCTTTAAAATTAACAGCTACTACAAAAAAGCATGTGTCTGATGCATGGAAGATCAGTTGATTGCTTTTTAGACCTAGATCTAGGGGGAGGAAAGCGAATCTTTAAATATCGCTTAGGGAGGGACAGAATGGGAAGGAGGAACTGAGAAATGTCACACACAAAGCATAAGAGATCTTTGAGATCTTGACAGATACACTAATGATTAAGCTTGACTGTGAAAAATATATATGTCATTACTGTTTTACTAGTATGAGACAACAAAATGGCATTAACTCTCAAGTAACTGTATTTAACATAATCTTGCTTAGTTCCACTAAAGATTACATATGTAAAGACAGCATTTTTTGTTTCTTCTTATGAAATTAAGAAAAAAAATCTGAAATTTAATTCTGTCCATTTACTTTAAGTGCCTGCTCATAAAACATTTATTAGGAATTCTGCATTAAATAATTTGTTGTAAACAGCCAGAGCTATAGTGAAATATACCCAGCACATGTCTACAGTGTAAATTGCAAAGCTCTGGAATAGCAATTAAATGAGTTTCAGATGGGATAGTCCTATAAAAGGGAGGCAGCATAGCTACATTGGATGTTTATGTGGCTTGGCCAAGGTTGAGAACTATATTGAGCTAAATAGGCATGTAATTATTTGGGAATCTAAACCAATGTTTTATCGTTCAGCACAGATATGAAGCACTTTTTTTATTATTAGCACAGTGAGCACTGGACTGTCTGATAGTAATAGATGTTTCAATTAATTCAGTAAGGCTAAACAGAAGAGTGAAGTCCTAGTAAAAAACATTCGCAAACCCACTGCCTCCTGAAAATGGGAAAGGCATTTTTGTTGTAGTATGTATTGCCTATTGGTTTGATTATGCAAATAGATGTAGAGATTTGGAGTAGCAATAAAGGGTTACTATTGTGCAGAGATAAATTGGAAACTGCTGATCTGTCATCTTGCTATAAAATAGTTATACAAAATGGATTTGAGAAGGATCTTGTCCACAGAGATAAACGTTGCCTTTATCATGGCAGAAGGGACAGACAACGTATTGAGTTTATCAGCTTGCCTGACATCTATGGGTAATGAAAATGTAGAAAATACAAGAAGGAAGATAAATATATGCTGTCAGTTCTTTCATAGGAAAAATCCTACTTTTAAAAATTCAAGTACTTAGATTTTGACTACTGATCTAGGCAATGATCAATTACATATGTGAATAATTCGATATTTGAAAACCTAACATTTAGTTAAATTCTTGACTGTAGAATTTTTCCCTGTGATATACTGTGGAAAGTAGACTGAATTAGTAGCAGCTGTGGGAGCTGGAGAGGAGCTTACAAAATTTTCTGAGCCCTATCTGAGTATTCATAATATCTTAATTAGCCAGAGCAATTGTCAAACTGTTTTTCTTTCCAGAACAGTTGAAAGATTTACTTAGAAGTACTTTAATTGGTATAAATGCACTGGTTTCGGAGAGATGTTTGCCCCTATTGGTTAGCCTAGCAAACAAATACCCCAGCAGCACCAGTAAGTGAGGTGAGGTTGGAAGAATGACTGTTCTTCAGAGACCAAAAGGAAACTTTAACCTAGTATCCCATTTTCAACAGTAACCAAAAGTAAATGTTTAATAAATAGTCTAGAACTGGGACAGGTTCTATGGTAATCCCTCCTTTTAGTCTTCCAACCTCGCCCTATTTTCAGCTCAGTGACTTGGGAGCTGGATGGGTTTTCCATATACTTTGTAATACACAATTAATTTTAATTCAGTGCATCTGTGCAAACTGAAAAGACTATTGAATCTTCAGTTCAGTCTTTGGCCCTCTGCAGGCCACTACATTGCAGATTACCAGAAATAGGCATGGTAAAACAGAGATGCATTGCTCTCTTATTCTCCAAAACAGCTAAGGAAAGTGCAAACCTCAATACCCACCGTAACAGTGCAGACTTCAAGAGGTAGCCAGAAGCTGCAAGGGTGGTACTATGTCATAGAGCTATGTACTGCTGCAGGCTTTCTTCATCTTCAGCTAATATGGTGCATGACTGAGGATGACAAATAAAGCAGAAAGCCCTTGGTTTAATTTGCTTTAAAGAGGTGATCCCAGAAAGTGCTGTCAGCGAGTCCTGAGCTGAGGAGTGTCAGTGGGAAGAAGCTGTCCTGTTCTTGTTATTTCAGAGGTCTGTGGAACAGGAGCTGCTTGAAAGTGGTGTTCTGTGCCAAAGGATAAGACAGTGACCTTTGCTGAGAAACACCTTAAAGAAAAGACAATGGTCCCCTGTGTCCCTGACTTTTCTTTACAATCCTGAATCATAACAAATATTGCTGTTATGTAAAACCTGTCAGCTTACTTGATCTTTCTAGCACTAGCCTTGAAATTCCTCTGAGATCCCTTCCTTTTACAACTTATTTGCCCTGTTGCTTCTAACTGCTGCTCTGTCCTTCCCAAATAACTCTTATTTTCTGTATTTTCTGTCCACTCCACTCCATCACTATTTAAGTCACAGGGAGGTTTTTAACAGCTTTCTGCTAAAAGACTGGCTCAAATGCAGTTCCAGACAAAGTAAGAAAAAGTACATTTGTTAATTGTTCAGTTTCCATGGCACCAAAGACTTCAGGCTTTTTCTCTCTTGTTTTGACAAGCCATTTTTGTACTGAGAGACCATAGAGATGGAAAGTGGATTTTACGCTGAATCCTTGTGTGATAGCAGCTCCTTTGTAACCAGGAAATGGCAAATACAACGCTAATAGGATTGATGGACATAAGAATCTAGAAGTCTGTCATTCTTTGCCATACCACAAAAGTGGACTTGGAGAAGTGTTGACTGTATGAATGACACGAAGATGCAGAGCTTAAGACAGGTTGGCAATTTCTCTGCCCAACTTCATTTTTTCCCCTTGAACAAGCTGGAAGCAAGTACTTGGCTAAGAATGATGATAGAAGTGCTGTAAAGTAATCATTTATATTATTCATTAGGAAGGGTCACTCTGAAGCTTCATTGAGTACATAGGTGCCTATGCCAGATGGGCCAAGATAGCTGTATTAGATATGAATTATTTTGAGTATCCTATCGAGGTATAGAAAAAGCTACTCTGTCTTTCGCATAGACTGCATAGCTCTTGGGGACAGCACTGCCCTCTCTGTCCTTCACCCTACTGTCTATATGCACTGTCACATGCATACAAAGTATTATTTTGACTGCTGAGCAGTGAAATTTTTAATGGGAAAAAAATGCTAAATTGAATTCTTTGTAATAGATTTTTTCATTCAATAAATACTACAGAATATATATTCAGCAATGAAGCTACTTCACAGGGTTAGGTAGTTATGATTAGCACAATGTAAATTTGTTCAGACTCTGAGACATAACTTCCATAGTATGTATTACCACAATAGTGAGGTTTTATTTGAGTCTGATAAATGGAAAAGTAATGGAAATTAGTTATTTCAAAGAGCTAGAGGCCTAACTAGATTACCTCAGTGAGTAATTGTGATGAAGCTGGAAATAGGAATAAAAGAAGAAACCCTTGTGGTAAGTGATAAATCCATCAGCTGTCAGTCTGTTAAACTTTGCACACATTCATCCTCCTCAGTAGAGGAAGATGGAGTCATCACACAACCAGACAGTAGTGTATGGAGAAAAAGACATGATTTTTCACAGTAACAGTGAGGCAGCTTCCCTTCTCCTAATCGCTTTGTACTGCTGGTTTCAAAAGGACCCTGAATATGATCTAACACAGAAGCATTCAATGGATACTGAAAATAGAGATGTGTACTGCTACACATAGTGGAACTCACTGTAAAATCAAAAGTATTCCAAAACAGAGCCTTCTCATACCTCCTCTACACCACAGGCTGTCAGATGCACATCAATATCTATCTTCTACCTTTGGGAATAGTCTCATTCTTTGTCTCAGTGATGCATCTGTCCTTGTTTCTTTTGGAAATTTCACTGTGGAGGAAGTCAGATTTCTCAGCATTTGTTTTTCACACAGAAACAAGAGCATTTTTCAGGATCTATTTAAAAGCAGTATTTCAAAGGATGGGAAATCAGTTTTATTTCCACGTCTCTTTAATGAGATTTTGAAAAGGAAAACATAACTATCAATTTAATGGAATAATTGCTTTTCTGAAACCGATCTTTGCCATGGCAAATGACCAAAAGATGGGTATTTATGGATGTATTTCCTCAGATGTAGATATACTTCCTTACAAGTTAGACAATAAAGTATTTTATCAGGGAAACAGACATCTTGTCTATTTCTATACTGCTGTACATTCTGACAGTATATTTTGTTTCTTAGCCTGGTTATATAAAGCCTCCTCTCCTCCCCTCTCCTCTCCTCTCCTCTCCTCTCCTCTCCTCTCCTCTCCTCTCCTCTCCTCTCCTCTCCTCTCCTCTCCTCTCCTCTCCCTCATTTAGTATTTAATAAACCATGGAACTATATTCAAAACTAAGTGAACAAAGCTTTTCACACTGTTTCTGCTCTGTGTACACCTATGGCAGATTGTAGGTTTTTTCCCAGTGGCTTTCAGTTTAGAAATTAACACTAGTTATAAGCATTTCCTATTAGAATGGATTTCACCGTGTACTAATTTATGTGTTTATCTGAGAATGCTATTCATGTGCAGATTGCTAGTGAACAGATGTGTTATGTCTCATACCTTCATTGCTGCTACCCATTTTAGCTTTAGGTGTTATTATAGTAAAGTTTCCCCCTTTTAAAGAGTTAGAATGCTTTTTGCCAGTTTATTTCCATGTTTGCATGCAGGATCTTATCCAATGTTTAGGGCTGCACGCATATTCTTCCATTTGTATAAGAACCAGATGAAAGTCAATGGTAAAATTATAATAATATTCTTTTGGTAATTATGACCATAGAGGATCAGTAGAGAGAAGCTATGAGGCTGTTATCAAAGAGCTGTCAGCAATGCATTCCTGTTGTTGCTTCCTGATATCGTCCCTGAGACAGTACATTTTTACCACAACAGAAGTAGTAGTTTGCTTATATTGGCATAATTTGCAGGGTTCTTCTTCATTATGCGAGACAGGAGCGACCAGACACCAATATGATGTGCATTGACTCCAAATTTATTGTCACATAATCATCACTTATATGCTTTTTCCAAATGCTGTATACATGCTACAATTCATGGCAATTAATTAATACTAAGGATCACACACTATGCATAAGGCCTCAAAGTTTCATTTTTGTAACTACTTAGACACCAACCTCATTGTGTTAAAGCACCATCCTTATTGTACTTAAAACATCAACCTTAGAATATCACCCCATCTATTTGGCCTTCAGTTAGTTTTCTCTCACACTTGACTATGGTTATGCTTACCTTATATTTTACTTAACTTTATACTACCGTTAGTTACATATGTTACAATTTGTTAGTCACATACATGCAATGACACAATGCTTAATTGAATGCTCTATCCTGTCTTCTCGTTTTGACCTTGCCTCTGTTACAGTCTGTAGTTTCACTTTCCTCCTTTCAAGCTTGCTGTCACGTAGGCATTCTTTTCTTTTCTTTTTGTGCTGCTGAAGGCAATTCAAAGATGAACTGATAACTTTCTCCGTCTTTGTCTGACTCCATAACACTCATTATAGCCCAGGCCCCAACATCTCCCCCTCTTTTTTCAAACGATTTGCGTATGCTTCCTTTAATATATTGAAATAAAACACAGACAATAAGAAAGATTATTACAATTACAACTAAAATTTGTAGCTCCCGAAGTGCTGCCAGAAACCCTTCCATATTGGGAAGACAGTAAAGTGCCTCAGGTGCGTTCGGGTGAACCAATTTTAACCAAGGTCTCAGAGTATTCAGGATCCTTTGATCCTGCCTCTCTAGGGCCTCCTGCTCCTGCCTCTGCGCTGGCAGCCCTGGGGCAATAATTAATTTCCAATTCCTACATTTTTTAATAAAAACCTATTTTTTTTGTTATTTTATGACACTTTCTTCTAAATATCTGATAATAGATTATATCAGTCATTTCTTATAGAGAAGAACTGAAAGTCTCAAGAGAAGAAAGAGAACAAGGAGAGAAAGAAAAAGGGTGGAGGAGAGGAAGCTGCTTCCCTTAGTTCCAAAGGGTATAATTTGTTACATTTCCAGTTCAGCATGCTTACCAATACTGGTGGAGAATCTGCACCACATGTTAAACAGTTACTTTCTGCTCTGTAAAACTAGGCATGATTCCCTGCAGTGCACAAGAAAAACAATTCCATACTCAATAATCTACAGAAACACATCTAGCAGACACCTTTGTTTTTAGGAGAAATTTTATCTAACACTTCTGAATTTCTAGGAGTTGATACACCTTTTTTTTAATTGCCTTTTCAGTAATTGATCAAGACTATTCTCAGTCATAAACCTCTTCATATTTTTTAGGTTTTGTCCAGATAATTACCCTCCCTAGAAAAATCATCTATATAGCTATTTATACAATATCTGTAGCTACCTATATACTTGATTTATCTTTATATTGGTACAGAAAAATCTAATCTGTATGACTGAACACAGGATTATACTTTCTGGTAACAATAAAAAGCACAAACTTTGGGATTTATACCCTTTCATTAAAACTTTAATCCTTTTTAATTCATACAATTTCAACATTTTTTTAGAAGGCCTTTTGTTGCTCCAGCAATAATGTAAAAGTTCCTCATGAATCAAAGACACATGTAGCTATGCAGAAAGAATTTCAACCCATTTTCTTATAGTCAGTCATCCAAATGGATGATACCAGTCACTATGAAGGAAGTCGGAGGATACTGCACTGATGAAAATAGTATCCTTTGGAAATCCATGAAGATTGAGGTAGTGAATGAAACAAACCAGTATGAAGGAAATCAGAGGATACTGCACTGATGAAAATAATATCCTTTGGAAATCCATGAAGCTTGAGGTAGTGAATGAAACTACATTTTGAACTAGTAATTAAAAATGCTACTGGCATAGTAGCATCATATTGCATAACAAAAAGTAGAATCTTCAGATCTGGAGCTCAGAGACAGGACTTGTTTGTTCTTGACTTTTAGAGAACCACCACCCTCCCCAGTAAAGACTACCATGCTTTGGCAATGTAGAACTCCAAGTACCTACACAGATGCTTAACTTTTGCTATAGGAAAAACAGAGGATCCCTAAAGATAATGAACCATGTTGTGACAGGCATAATCCAATGTGACTAGGAGACTTTCTCTGCCAAGGACTGTATACTCTAAATATATTTAACTTTCAAACTAAATTGATTTCAAATACCGGTTTTAGGTATACTCAGGCTTCCTCAGACAATTGCAGTAGAAAATGGTTTTGGTCCATCACTTATTTTTAAAAATCACGATGACACTGAAGTGTTCTCCCTTACCTCTCTTTCTAGACCATGGATGGGGTTATCTGTAGAAAAAATGCAAAATCCAGACAAGTGGCTTTGCTGAGGATGAATAACTGTGTCTCTCTTCAGAGTCAGTCAAAATGGCTCTTTCAGAAGTATCTGTCATCAGAATTGATACAAATAGCCCCTTTAAAACTAAGTTAAGGTATGATAATATTTGAGTCAATATCCTCTTATCCATTTATACTGCTGTTGCAGTTAGTAAGTATTCAGGTTCAATTAAAGTTCTTTAGTCAGCCTCTTTCACAGCACATACATTCGTAAGCCACCTATTCTTCAGTGTTCCTCAAAGAGTGTACATGGCATTTATTCAAAACTACAAAGCTTATTAGGCTTATCAAAACCCTGTTGTGCACAAATGTCTTGCAGCAAGTGCTTCATTTCAACACAGTGTTCAATGTCTAGGTTACAACATCACATAAGGAAGAAAAGTTTCAATATCTTGATGTGTTTATTCTTATGCTGATCCTGCATGAGTAACATGTTGTGTTTATGTAATTTTTCCTCTCAGACTGAAAGACTCTAATCATTAAACTAAAAACTTCAAAATCTTGTAACTTTTCCATTTAATTTTTGTCTGAGCTGCATCACCAGCAAAAATGTAAGCTGTATTTTTATCACTAAGAGCATATTACTATCTGGGATGCATGGTGTTCCCTGCTTACTACTGTACAGTTAAAGTACGTCTAGAAGGACCAAAGTTGCTGATCCTCACCCTGAAAGGGAACAGAAGTAAGACCATGGATTTTCAGATCTCAGTTTAACTGCTCTGTACTCTTCTATGTATTTATTGATATATTTCTCTTCAGAAGAAGAATGAATTTGACGTTCAATAATTTGTTCTATCTGTAAATACTGATTTCTTCCAATATGTTCACTCAAAAGGCTTGAATCTGGTATCAACTCTAAATACTAGTTGTGTATTTATTGTATTATACAATAGTAAAAAACATATTTCCAGTTATTTTCATTTGTTGTATTGCTTAGACAGCATGGGACCTCAAGATAACCTGATTTTGGTGACTGGGAGGCCATTTCTAAAACCTATCAAGAAAAAAATGCATATAGATTTTTCAAGCATGAAATTTCAATAAAGTGACCTTTGCAGTAATATTTGAATGACAAGAACACAAGAAACTCATTGGAAATGTGACATTTACTTTCAAATATTTCTGTTTATCCAGCTACTGGGGTTTTTATGGGATTAAGCTTTAGAGTCTGGTTTTCTATTAGGTTTTCTTTACACTTCTGTTTAAACTTGTGCCCTTGTTTAAGTTTGCTGTAGCCATATGAATGGAGTTTCTAATGAAGTGCAGCCTATAAGTCTGGTATGGCTGCACAAGCTGGGAAGCTGAGCTTGTAACATTTTGTTTTCTTCACAGCTGAGCTCATGCATTTTTTTCACTTTACTCAATACCTTAACTTCTACCATCTCTGGAAGCAAATAAAAGAACAAACAAACAAACACTTGGAAACTGTGGAAAGAATGATATGAAATGCATCATGTTTTTTCTAACCCTAGAGATCTTGAAGCTTCCCTTCCCATGTCTGACTACAAGGGCTTGGTTTACTAAACTGTTTATCATAGAATCATAGAATGGTAGGGGTTGGAAGGGACATTTAGAGATCATCTAGTCCAACTCCCCCACAGAAACAGGTTCACCTAGATCAAGTCGCATAGGAACATGTCCAGGTGGGTCTTGAAGACCTCCAAGGAAGGAGACTCCACAACCTCCCTGGGCAGCCTGTGCCAGGGCTCCCTCACTCTCACGGTGAAATAGTTTTTTCTTATATTTAAGTGGGACTTTTGGTGTTCCAGCTTCATCCCATTACCCCTTGTCCTGTTACTAGCTACTATATAAAAAAGGGATGTCCCAACCTCCTGACACTCACCCTTAGATATTTATAAATGTTAATAAGATCTCCCCTCAATCTCCTCTTCTCTAGACTAAACAGCCCCAGTTCCCGCAGCCTTTCCTCATACGAAAGATGTTCCAGTCCCCTGATCATCTTGGTGGCCCTGCGCTGGACTCTCCCCAGAAGTTCTCTGTCCCTCTTGAGCTGAGGAGCCCAGAACTGGACACAGGACTCCAGCTGAGGCCTCACCAGGGCAGAGTAGGGGGGTAGAAGAACCTCCCTCGACCTGCTGGCCACACTCTTCTTGATACATCCCAGGATGCCATTGGCCTTCTTGGCCACGAGGGCACATTGCTGGCTCAAAGTGTTTCTTTATCCTACAAAGTACTGGAAAAGGATTTTGTTCTGTCTGTGCAGTGACTGGTGTAAACACATAAATTTTGGACTTGAACACTTTTTATGCTGTTATTTTTTTTTTTTAGTTCACATGTTGAATTTTAAATATTGAATTTTTGCATCACAAAGTTGTGCAATTTTAGTTAAATCAGTGTAACTGTGGAAAACTCATTCCCCAGAGCAGTATTTAGTGGATACTCTGCATTTTTCCAAATCAGAGCAGTATTTAGTAACATTCAAGGCCCACCTGGACACATTCCTGCATGACCTGCTTCTGCAGGGGGATTGGACTAGATGATCTCTAAAGGTCCCTTCCAACCCCTACCATTCTGTGATTCTATGATTTAAAAAATAATTTTAAAATTACTTTTGATTGTTGACCTATTAAGAGGTTTTAAAAATGGGTATTTATCTCATTCAAATAATGTTTTTTTCAAAAAAATGTTTACAAGTAACTTATTAGGAGTCTAATAGATGAATGACTCAGCTAAAAAGCACTTTTTATTTTGAACTGCAAACATTTTATTCTACTCTTGGGTTTCTTGGAGATGTCTAGTTATTCCTTTGCTTGATCTCACATTTTGTATATAAAAATGAATTCAGACTAAATTAAGGTGTAACTTGTTTCTGTATCTGTGTTCAGATAACAGATAAGAAACCAGATTGTACTGACTGGAAAAAAAAAAAAGTTTTATTGCAAAAGTGGATGCTTTTTTTCCTTGCTACATGAAAAGGCTTTTCACATACTTTTTTTCTTTCACTTGAGAAATGCATGTTATCTAGGGCTGGAGCTGTATTTCTGTCTCTGTGTATATAGCATGACTACCATAATAAAGTTCTGGTTTCATTTGAAGCCTTTAAGCTCTTCGGTAATATTAAACTAGTTGTGAACCAGCAGATTGCAGAAGGTGAAGGTAAATAATATTAAAGATCTTGCAGATTACTGGTGTTATTCCTTCAAAGATAAGGAACTTCATGTTCCAAAAACAGGACTTTGAGCTTCTAGAAAGCATCTTCAGACTACTAAACTAGCTAAGTGACTGAAGGAAAATACTATATTTGAAATGTCAGAGATTGCCCTGATGAAAACAATGGTTTATAACACAATACTTTACAACAAAACCAAAGCAATATCAATATAATTGCAGATCTCTGTATGCTTTAATGAATTTTGAACACTGGAATATGTTAAATTATAGTCTGGTTTAAATGAACATAATTACAAGTATCAGTAGTGCTAGCTGCTACCTTACATTCTAATTCATGTGTAACTTTTGCAGCCATTAATATAAATAACTTTTAAAATCTGTAAAATATTGTTCTATTTAACTACTTAGACAACTTTTTCTTATTTGAACTGTTGGCACTGTTAAGATACATAGTGTTCTGATTTCTATGAACAATACTAAAAGTTGGATTATGTTTTTTTTATTGCAGTACTTATTACAGAGATATTCCTCTCTGTACTGAAAAAAAATATTCTTGTCAGCGAGCACAAAGTTTTCAGACATACTGTAACATAGATCAAAGATCTCCTATAATTATTCTCTGACATCAGAAATATTCAAATATTTGAAAAATTAACTTTCACAGTACCAAAAGTTTAAGTTAGCAATGAGATATATTACCTTTATTGTACAATGTGAATATTCTATTTGACAAGATATGTTTCCTTACAAAGTATTTTAAGAAACTAATTTGAATGGAACCTTTTCAACATGAAAATGCACTAAAACATTTTATTCTATTACCTGATTACTCTCTCCCACTTTTTCTATTGTTCTATTTCAGTCCTTTGTCTTCACATTAGTTTGCTATTTCAGCTTTTGTTAACATTTCATTAAATATAATTTTCTATTCACACTTCCACCTTACTTCCTGCTTTGGTTCAACATGCGTGCTGCAAAACCAAAAATCTTTCAAATTACTAAGATAGAATTGTTCCTCATCACTTTGTCTCCACTGTCCTATATGTAGTCTAAATTTTTGTAAAATGACCATATTTTGATGCTTTCATTTTTATAAACTTGAGACATTTCAATGAAGTGTTGCACTCGGTATCATAATTCAGCGCTTCCTAAAGATCTGTCACTGAAACATTTTTGCACCTTTGTGCCAATGTAGGGGAGTGTTTGCAGTACCTTTACATGAACAAAGTTCATTTAGAAAGCAGATGAGTGATATTATGATAAACAGAACTTTTCGTGCAAACTTACTACAACTATACCTGTTGCTAACTTTTTTGGAACAATAGGTTTAATTTTACTACTGTAAATATCAAAAACTGCAACAGAGATAAATCAATGCCCCAGGATTACCTAAGTAGCTGGCTTCTGAAATCATGTTTATCTTCCACATTATTGGAACTATGCCCATTGTTTTCTGTACTTTGTGTTACTGTGTCTACTTCAAAAGGGTCGGTAACAATATGCCAGTAAAGTCCTGGACTCCTTCTGGAAGAGCCTATTAAAATAGCTTAGTGAAATCTGGTTTCACTATTTCCAGAAATAAGGGTATGAAATCGACTATTCATCTTATTAATGAATTCATTACATTTGTTAGCTTAATTATTAGATTAAAATTCACCACAACATTTTAAAATATCTGAAAAGCAAGATAAAGCACAAGATTTTTAGGTCATGATTTGCTTCCCAAAGCCACAGAAAAACTGATGGGGTTGATAACAGGCAACTTGATTATTGTGTACCAACAAAAGGGTGTGACAGACATGTGAGCCCATGTGAGTTTTACCCATATGATAAACAAAGTGAAGACAATTATCATGTAAAAAGATGTAGCAAATTTCAGTACAGGATTTAATGTAATTTGAAGTAGTTGCTAACTGAGAAGGTATAAATGGCTGGCAAAAACATCAGCAGATTTTACATTTGTTCCAGAAGTAGTATTTTAAAAGCAGGTTTAAACATGACATGATTACCAGAAATTACCCTTCACTTTTGTCTTGTCTTCTAAATTTGTGTGTGACATCTTTTTTGCCATCACATTTTCAATGGAAGGAAATATTTCCAATGGAAGGAAATAAAGCTTACTTTAAATGAAGTCTGATTGTCATATACATCCCTTATTGATCCAAGTATGAAAAGATCTTTCTACTGAAGCCTTTCTGAATATGAGTTAAATATGGTGAAATTCTAAACTTTTTCTATAGATAATGAAAACATATTCCATACTATTAGCCTTGATGATTACTTGTTTCATTAGTTCATCATGGATTTTCCCCTGAAAGTTGTTTTAAAAAACAGTACTACTGAGTTCTGACAAAAACTGAATAGGCCAATACTGCTGCAGAGGCAAGATAAAAGGAGTTAAACAACGTGTGTGGGATGACTTGTGTCTTAAGGATTAAACACAGAGTAGTATTGAGTGTAACATATGAAGAGTATTTAGTACGTTCAGGGATATTCAACATACATGCAAACTTTTAAAAGAATTTAAGAAAAAATGAAAGGTTAAATTACATAGATAATATTTTCTACAATGAGTTCATATTAGAGAAAAAAACATGACAGTATTTTCATTATTTCTGTAAAATGAAAACACTCATGAGCCTGAGAAACATAAAATTTATCATCTCCAAGAACTGATGAGAAAAAGAGAGATTATCTGTGATCTGTGGAACCAGTAGTTTGTTTATCCTAGATTCCTTTAAAATGTTCTTATATTTAGCCTCTATTGAACATTATTATAATAAGGAGAAAAATAAATTTCTGAAATAGCAGTATTTAAATATACTCTTTAGGCTACTGGTTAAAATGATTGCAGAAAGAAAGAGTGGGATGTGATAAAAAGAAGAAATAATCAGGTTCTTGATCTCTTCCTGGCTCTGAATAATTTGGCCTTCATCTTTTTTAATTTAGAGATCATTCTTTTTCCACAGGAGAAGATGACTACAAGTTAATTATAATGCCTAGTCTGAGAGCCAAAGTCTTAATTAATTCCTTTGTCTTCAACTAAGGTTCTCAGGGAAGTCTATGGTACTTTGGTAAAGGCTTCTCTTTTAAACTTGCCTGTTGTTCTGGTTTTATGGGGACTAATGTTACCTGACTTGGGGGCAGGATGGCATTGTCAGTGGCAATAAACTTCAGCATTTGGCATGTGTAACCTGGAGATAAGCAAGGGAAGAACTAAAAATATTTGTTCACTTTCCAACATGTTTCTAATGAGAGTAGAGACAATTCCTGGCTATGGATATATGGTTAGGATTTGAGGTCTTTTGTGCAGGATGAATCAACATGACTTTCCTTTAAGAAGTCATTAGATGATTGTCCCTGTTTCTTTTCTTGAATATTGTAATCTCTTCATAAGAGTGCCTTGTGCCTTCAAGTAAGGCAATTAAAGCAATGCTTGCACACATCAGAATTAAAGATTAATGTCTGCTAACAAATAAAAAGTCGACAAATTTAAACTATTGACATTGTACAAACTCAAGTGGTTTTCTTTCTAGCCTTTCTGAAATGTGTTTCTTTCTTCCTGTTGATGGCTATAAACTATTAAAACCTTCTCATTAGTCTTTCATGCTTTTTTTTTTTGAGGGAGGGTATTTTTTTCTTGCAGTAAGACTCAGCTGCAAAACTGCAAACTATTCCCCCAAAAATCCCAAAACTGGTTTTTGAAGTGTCTCAGGAACTAACATGACAGCTTATCTTTCTGTTCTTTGTCACAGAACTGTATTGATGAGATTCAACTACATAGCTTTTGTCTTCAGAGAAAAGGTGCAAAACAAACTCTGACATGGTGTATGCAAGACTTTAATATTCCTTAGTTCATCAGAAACAAACTCTTTGCACATGAGCTTCAATACAGTTAGGTTTTTTATGGCCTATCCAACCAATTCTCTTTACTCTTTCTGTTCTGTCTCTGTAAGGTATTTGAATTTTGGTTTATATTCAAGATATGATCATAGAGTCATAGAATCATAGAATCATAGAATCTTAGAATCATAGAATCATAGAATAGTAGGAGTTGGATGGGATATTTAGAGATCATATAGTCCTACCCCCTGCAGAAGCAGGTCAATCTAGATCAGGTCACATAGGAACATGTCCAGGCAAGTCTTGAAGACCTCCAAGGAAGGAGACTCCACAACCCCTCTGGGCAGCCTGTGCCACTGCTCCGTCACCCTCATGGTGAAATAGCTTTTTCTTATGTTTAAGTGGAACTTTTTGTGTTCCAGCTTCATCCCATTACCCCTTGTTCTGTTGCTAGCTACTGTAGAAAAAAGGGATGTCCCAACCTCCTGACACCCACCATTTAGATATTTGTAAATGTTAATAAAATCTCCCCTCAATCTCCTCTTCTCCAGACTAAACAGCCCCAGTTCCCGCAGCCTTTCCTTGTATGAAAGATGTTCCAGTCCCCTGATCATCTTGGTAGCCCTGTGCTGGACTCTCTCCAGCACTTCCCTGTCTCTCTTGAGCTGAGGAGCCCAGAACTGAACACAGGACTCCAGATGAGGCCTCATCAGGGCAGAGTAGAGGGAGAGAAGAACCTCCCTTGACCTGCTGGCCACACTCTTCTTGATACATCCCAGGATGCCATTGTGTGTTATAAATATAGTTTTAAAGGCATTGACTAAGATTTGAAGCAACTTCAGCCAAAGTACTAAGCCAAGAAATATCACATACACATAGAATCTTAAGGGTTGGAAGGGACCTCGAGAAATCATCTAGTCCACCCCCTCTGCCAGAGCAGGACCACCTAGGTCATGCAGGAATTCATCCAAGTGGGTTTTGAATGTCTGCAGAGAAGGAGACTCCATGACCCATCTGGACAGCCCATTCCAGTGCTCCAGCACCCTCACAGTGAAGAAATTCTTCCTCGTATTTCTTTGAAACCCTGTATGTCCCAGCTTGTACCCATTGCTCCTTCTTCTATCACTGGACATCACTGAGAAGAGTCTGCCTCCATCCTCCTGACACCCACTCTTTACATACTTCTAAACATTAATGAGGTTATCCCTCAGTCTCATTTTCTCCAAGCTGAAGAGCAGCAGCTCCATCAGCCTTTTATCATAAATATGTTGCAATATACACTTCTGAATCACCCATGGAGCTCTTCCCAGTTATATACTGGAAAATTCACTCTCTCATTTTTCTTAAATACATATAAATACCTAAGCTGCTTAGCTGCTGTTGCACACAACTACTGTGTCTAAATAGAAATCTATTAATACCTAGAAAGGCAATATGGAAGGGAAGGTAGAATATAGAAATATGTGTAATTGGAGGTAGGAGATAAAGGGAAAAAAGAAGGGATCCACTTTGAGTGTCAAATTCTTTGTCTACCAAATAGGTACTTAATCAGTGCCTCGAGTGGGAAGGAAACTGTTTCTACAATAATATATGAGGTACTATATCTCTTTAACATCAGACATGCTCATGGAAAAATGCACCACATTACTAAGCAGTAAAGTATTGGAAGGCTTGATTAGATTCAGCACTCTCTCCCTGTGCCTTCCTTGGCAGAGGTATGTAATTAATTTCTCTTAATAAGATTAGACTGCAAACATTAGATTAATGTGTAACAGAAAGTTCTTTCTTTTTCTTAGAAGATATTCAATGTATATAGCCAAAAAATAATTCAGTGGCTGTCCTTTCAACATACATAATAATATTTATTACTTCAGGTAAATATAGGACATATGGTTAATTTGCTGTATTTGCCACCAACACACAAAAAAAAAACCCTTTAAAAAGTTCACCATCCAATCTTGTTCCCATTCATTTTAATATGACCACTTAAAGTATGTCAGATCAGGCTTTCTTGTCAGGCAAATATATTGCATACTTATTTAGAAATCAGGAATGAAAAAGACATAATCTATGTTATTTCCCAAGTAAATAGTTTTATCACTCTGATTATAGAGAGGTTTAAGGATGGAAAATGACCATGGCCAAAGTCAATGGCAAAGTATTCAAGTTGCACGTAACTATAAAAAATAACTCATAATGCAATGTCAAAACAGACAAGGATTTGTCTGTCATAGTGTCTGAGACCATAAAATAATCACTTCAATCATTAGTGGCCACTGGTAGATTACTGACAAACAATAGTATCAGATCCTACCCTTCTTACTGTACATTATTATGAGGATTTTTATTAACTGAATCTGAAAAGAAAGCACAGCTACAGATTCATTAAGATGTTTTGAATTGATCAATATCTTCTAACCATATACACAGATATGCACATACTTATATATGCAGAGATGATGGGATATAACAACAGTGTAAGAGAATGTAAATTCCTTTGGTTTTTTATGATGGAGGTAGATCAAGAACTGGCTGAATGGCAGACTCAGAGGGTGGTGATCAACACAACCAAGTCAAGTTGGAAACCTGTAGCCAGTTGGATTCCACAGGAGTCAGTTCTGGGGCCAGCCTTGTTCAACATCTTCATCAACAACCTGGATGAGGGGATAGAGTATTCCTTCAGCAAGTTCCCTGATGACACCCAACTAGGAGAACTGACTAATTCACCAGAAGGCTGTGCTGCCATTCAACAGAATCTTGACCGGCTTGAGAGTTGGGCAGAGAGGAACCTCATGAGGTTCAACAAGGACAAGTGCAGAGTCCTGCATCTGGGAAGAAGCAACTCCGTGCACCAGTACAGGCTGGGGGTTGAACTGCTGCAGAAATCTGGAAGTTCTGATTGATAATAAATATGAGCCAGCAATGTGTCCTCATGGCCAAGAAGGCCAATGACATTCTGGGATACATCAATAAGAGGTTGAGGGAGGTTCTGCTCCCCATCTACTCTGCCCTGGTGAGGCCTCATCTGAAGTACCGTGTCCAGTTCTGGGCTCCCCAGCTCAAGAGGGATAGGAAACTTCTGGAGAGAGTCCAGCACAGGGCCACCAAGATGATCAAGGGACTGGAACATCTCTCTTATGAAGAAAGACAGTGGGATCTGGGGTTGTTGAGATTGGAGAAGAGAAGACTAAGGGGGAACCTCATTAATATTTACAACTATTTAAAAGGTTCATGTCAGGAGGTTGGGACATCACTTTTTTCTGTTGTATCTAGTAACAGGGCAAGGGGTAATGGGATGAAGCTGGAACACAAAAGTTCCATTTAAACATAAGGAAAAATTTATTTTCTGTTCAGGTGAAGGAGCCCTGGCGCAGGCTATCCATGTACAGAATTTGAGAATAACTTTTAAAATTACCTATCTATAATGGGAATGAGTTTTGTCATATATGACAAGGAAAGTAGCACACAAATGGTCAATAATAAATTGGTTCTATGTGTCTGCAAAGCCATCTAATGCCTCAAGATCCCTTGTAGTTGTTATTCAATACACTCACAGTAATTCCAAGATATAATTTACTTACAGAGTGTCCCCCACCAAGGAAAAAATAATTTCATGCTTTTAGAAAGGCAAGAACATTTTTTTTTTACTTCATATGATGCTTATATGTGTCAAAAAAAGTAAAACTTGTATGTTCATGGAACCCAAATTAAAAATATGGGTTTGACTGTTCAGAAACTTGCTCCTTGAAGAGACAAATCCATCAAGTGATGTCCAGCAAAATTTGTTATTCCTCTGATATGACTGTAGGAAATACTGTCTCCTTAGGAGAATCACGTTTTATGTCCCATCTATTTGATATCAGACAATAAGCCCTAAATAAACATTTTTAAACTATGAAATTTTATAGAACTGATAATCCAGAAATGAAATAACCTTAACAAGATAGATGCAGCTTTCAGAACAACATAAAGCTTGTACCTTTGTGAGGTAAGAGTAAGTTTTGCGCACTCAGATACCTTTAAAACCAGAAGATGTGGCAGAGGCACCAGCTTGCACTTTCTGTGCCTGAATGCATGGTTGTTGACCAATGCTAAGTCAATGCTATTATGCAGGTAAGACCCTTGTTCTTTATTGCTGTAATAATACCCATTTTTCTTCTACTGGATTGAGATGTGAATGGATTAAACAAACAATATAATATTAATGACTAATGGTCATGTTATAATTATTTGTTTTTCATTAATTACATCTTTGACATTTCAACGTGGCAATTTTTGCAATTATATCATTGTTTGTTCATCTACCCTAGAAGCAGCACTTTGCAAACATTACTGGATTAAGAGATAACAAACATTTGCTTTAATAATTAATCATTGGAAGCATACAGAGTACATGATAATGGACAAAGTCAGGTGCTTATAGCATAATCTTATTAGGAGGAAAAGGGAAAACTCAAAAAATCTGTTTTTTTAAACAAAAATAGCTAATTGTATTATGTTTAGATTTAGATATAAACTCAATTCCTTGTCATGACTGTTAAATAAATAGGAGTCTGTACACCACTACTACATTTACTTTATATAGATAAAACTAAACCAAGTCTTCTCATTTTTTATATTTATGCACCTTGGGAAGAAAAGGAGAAAAGAAATTGTCTTTCAGTTTTGAACTTATACCCTTACTTGAATTGTGTTCATGCAAGTGTGAATTTCCAACTTCTGAAGTGTTACTACTTGGTTTTATAGCAAACTAAAATTCTGAATCTCAATACTCTTAAACTTGGAGAAATAAGATTGTTACTAGCACATCCAGTTTATTTTAAAGAGGCTTTTTACAGTGTTAATATTTGTGAGATGTTGAAATAAAACAGAGGAAATAGTATCCTTTATATAGGGCTCCGTCTAATCAACTCAACACTGAAACTCCTTGTAAAAACATGCATAAATCAAAGGAGTACTTCTTGCTAATACTCCATGTGATCCACTGTATAAAATATCAGCATGTTAGAAGACAAAAAAAAGACCCAGTATGGCAAAATGTGAAACTATGAGAGAGATTGAACACCACTTTTCTCTATCATTAAAATTTCCCTTCTGAGTCTAAACAATCATAAACCAATTTCCAAATTAAAAAAAAAAAAGCCCACAAAAAAAAACCCCGCCCCACTCACCCCAAATGCTCTCTCTCCTGCTGGTATGTTTGAGAGTTTTCCATAAAAAGTAATACATAACTTAGGCTTTTACGAGCTTTCTGTTATTTGGGAACATGAATGAATAAATCAAGTGGTAAGTTTTCTGGCTTAGCTTTCATGAGACTTCATACTGACTGTTCTGAGCCCAGCATTATGGCTGAGAAGCTTTTTGGGCATGCTGAGAATAGTTCCTTTAAAATATTACGGCAATATTTTAAGATGCTGTCATATCATGATGGCCCTTCAAAGAGCCAGAAATAATGAGAAGCCATGTTTAAATGTGGTTTTTCTTTATGTCTGAGCTGCTTGTTGAGGCCAAGAGGGAAGCAAGCTTCCTGATCTAAGAGCAAGAATTGCTTCATTTTGACTAACCCTCTCTTTGTTATGAATATTGTCAAAATCAGCAGAGACACACACAGCCCTACAGCCGTAGGACATGAATAACCTATTACCTCAGCGTGACTCCCTGCACGGGCTAAACATGCCCCAGAGGACTCAAAGCATTTCTCAGCAAGATGTAGGGACCCAGCTGCTAATTTGGGTGAAATGCCATGGATGAGGCCTGTGCACCTCTTGCTTTGCCAGTAGCACGACCCCTGGTGACAACCTGGACATGCTGCCAAGCTGGTGTTTAGGTCACAGTTCAACTTGAGGATGTGTGGCTGGAGAGCCGTCCAGAAGAAAAGGACCTGCGGGTGTTGGTTGACAGCCATCTGAACATGAGCCAGCAATGTGTCCAGGTGGCCAGAAGGTTAATGGCATCCTGGCTTGTGTAAGAAATAGTGTGAGCAGCAGAACCTCTGTGTTCAATGTCAGTGAGGGTGCACCTCAAGTACTGTTCAGTTCTGGACCCTTCACTACAAGAAGGACATGGAGGTTCTGGGGTGTGTCCAGAGACAGGCAATAAAACTGGAGAAGAGTCTGGAGAACAAGTCTTACTAGGAGTGACTGAGGGAACTTGGGGTTGTTTAGTCTGGCAAAGAGAAGGCTGAGGGGACATATGATATCTCTCTACAACTACCTGAAAGGAGGCTGTAGCGAAGTGCAGATTGATCTCTTCTGTCCAATGATAGGACAAGACTAAATGGCCTCAAGTTGCAGCAGGAGAGGTTTAGACTGGAGATTAGGAAGAGGTTTTTCACTGAGAGGGTTGTTAAACACTGGCACAGGCTGCCCAGGGAGGTAGTGGAGTCACCATTCCTAGACATATTTAAAAGATGCATAGATGAGAGGCTGAGGGACATGGGTTAATAGTGGGCTTTGTCGTGTGAGATTAGTGGTTGGACTTGATGATCTTAAAGGTCTTTTCCAACCAAAATGATGCTATGATTCTACGATACTGAGAAGAATCTGTGTGAGGAGATGGCTAGGGAAAAGTAAATGTTATATACTTAATTATGATAATTATAATATGCCTTAATAGTCACCTGACAGTGAGCCACATTTGGCCCAAGATTCATGAGCTGATTGTTGTGTCTATGTATTTATACGTAGATATGTATGTATCTGTATACGCATATACAGATTCCTTTTGACTAAGTGTTAATTCTTAGTTTCTATACTATCAGTAATAAGGACACAAAGCCTGATAGTTGCAAACTCACACAACTTGATAGCTGATAGAGAGCATAGGGAAATTGCATTTTCAAAGAAATGGCTCAAGAAACGTCATAAAAATCTGATTTCCTAAATACCCACACCACACACTGTGCAACATTTTACTGCTTTATAAAATTTTCAACTGTATTGCTGATTTTTAGCAGTATATTCTCTCTGTTACAGTAACTACAATACTGTTTATGCAGTTATTCTCTCATTCACTGAAGCATGTTTTATGAATTAGAGTGCAACTTGTCCACAAAGCTGAATGCAGAAAGCTTACGAATAATGGGTCACAACAAAACCCTGGACTTAAAAGCATTCTAACATAGTTCTAGCACAGCTAAACATTAAGATTTTATTTTCATAGTCTGGACAATTCCAGAGATAGCAAAGAGTTAAAAGGCAAATTCTCAGTCTCAGGAACTGATTCTCAGATTAAGCTCCTAAGTAATGGTAAGATTGTATATTAGCTGCATTCGAATTTAGGAGCATAGTATGTGTTTCAGAAATCCAGCAAACTATTTCCATTCTTTTATATTTATTCTGTACATTTTGTGCATTTAAAAAAGTTATTGACAAGAATATGTTATTAATAGGAAGAAATGAGTGAAAAATTCCTTTCTGCATTTGAAAAAAAAGATGCATAATCAGATTTAAATAAAGTATCCTATAAAGCAGATAAAGACTTGTTCATTTATATACTCAGTTACAAAAAATCTTAAGACAGAACAAAACCAACTCAGCATTTTATTTTAGATACTTGATATTCAGCACATCTAAACCTTTTTGTAATGGCAAAAAATGAAGATTCATTAAAAAAGAAACATTTTCTGTCATGCAATGTATGTTATTTTTGATTGTGCAAAGTCATATTATGCCCGAGAAAAGTGATCTCTCATTTTAGAGCACAAGAATATGTTATATTCCTGCCCATTCAGAGGGTAGTTTTTAACTATATTTTACTTTCTCTTTATCTATAAAAATATCATAAGTATTAGAGCCATATACTGTTATAGCATATAGCAGGGTTTTTTAGTTTTTACACAATACAAATTGTTATAATTTCAGCAAGCTGTTTGGTGCTTTATGTGGTTCCATGTGTCTGAAACATACAGCTATTCTTTTTTTTTCAATTTGACATCAGATAAAAACTTAGATGTTAGATAACACTTGTTCTAATGAAAATACTGTATTTTGGGGTTTTATACATTGAAGTGAAAATTTCCAAACAATTAGCATATATTTTTACATGCAATCTGACTTAGATCATTAAGGGTTCCGATTGAGAATACAATTCTGTTACTTCTGCTGTGTATTCTGTCTGCAGTTCACTTAGACATGTAAACAACCATATAAAATTGTCTTTCGTTTTGTGGGCAAAAATAGAAACCAACTTGAGTGCACAATCTCTGTCTCTTTTTGTGTTTATAGGCCATTTTGTCTCACTTTGTCAGATTACCTAATGCGGCACACATTTGCAAATGTTTATAATTATTTTGAACAAGGAGCTATTGTACAGTGAATAAGATTATTCCAATCCATAAGGTAATATTGGTCCTAAATCACAGAATCATGGAATCATAGAATAGTAGGGGTTGGGAGGGACCTTTAGAGATCATCTAGTCCAATCCCCCTGCAGAACCAGGTCCACCTAGATCAGGTCATATAGGAAGGTTTCCAGGAGGGTCTTGAAGACCTCCAAGGAAGGAGACTCCACACTCTCCCTGGGCAGCCTGTGCCAGGCTCCCTCACTCTCACAGTGAAATAGGTTTTTTCTTATATTTAAATGTAGAAGACATTCTGCTCTGATTTGACTACCATTGATTTGGGTTTGGTAATTAGAATCAGCACATTCCCATCTTTTGCCACAGGTATCAGAGTGCTTTACATCAGGCAAGGTAGCTGTGTCAGTCTCATATATTCTGTGTGTTTGATAGCTTTGGTGAAATTTCCTTTTTATATACAACTTAGTAACTTGTTTAACCCAAAGAAGAATGCTGCTGAGAATGCCTTCAGGACTCAAATACTGTTATCAAATGAGATTTACTGCAAGTAATTGCTGAATGCAGAAAGACTACACTCTTGAAATCTGAACTTGTAACTGCTATATTTTTCAACAACTTGTTGTAGCCTTGGCAACCAATAGTGTGGAAGAAAAATGCTAGCATCCTCTGAGTAACCATGGAAACCGAAACAATGTTTATAGGTAATTGGATAATCTGAGTCACCTACATAACACAGGAGATACTTCATATTTAATACCTGGCAATATTACCTTGATGATAATCACTCTGAACAAGTGATGTCTTATCACTACAAAACATGAAGTATAAAGTGACATAGGAAGCACACAAAAAATAAAAATGAGATAGCTAGTCATTTAGATGACTGCATCAAATTTAATAGAAATTTTATTAGCATTAGTTTGGAGGCATTATTTACACTGCTTGTTGGTAGCCAGAGATGCTTCATCTGAGTAATATGGTGAGCTGAATTATCCTTACTGTTTTGTGATATCAATATTTGGTCATCATATTGAATAACCAGAACTGAAAATACTCCAGTTGCAAATATAACTACTCACAATACCAACAGCTTTGTGGCTGCATATTCAAATAACCAGAAAACCAACCCTCCATTCTTTTTATTCTGTGTAGTTACACCTGTGAAACACCTTAGTGACGTATTCAGAGAATTACTGAATTTTGATCTGGCCTTGAACTGACTTTTAAATAAGTTGCTAACTCACTTTCAAATAAGCTATTCCCTCCTATGTCATTGAAGAAAATAGTTCCTGAAGGACCAAGAGTAATCAAATCATATGAAGTACTTTCATAATGAAAAATGATGGCTGTTGCTGTTTTGAGCAAACAGCTCACATCTAGAGTTTTGCCTGAGAAACGGGGCAGGAGAGTCTAAGAGCAAAAGTCTGAATATCCCCTGATCCCCCCCCAGTCTCAACTGGTAGCTGTTGCTAGCAGTGCCGTTCCATAGCGCTGTGGCAGCATTGTCCCAATAGGTCACACAGCTGAGAACTGGCTCAGGCTTAATAAATCCCCATCCAGACTCCTGAAGGAAACTCAGTAAATATGTTTGCTTTGGTTAAAGCTTTGGTTAAAGTCTTCCTACTGTTTGCTCTGGAGAAAATACTTTTCCTTTGTTGGGCAATAGGACACTGTGCATCTCTTTAATTCTACATAAATCACTCAGTTCTCATATTTTCCTCTGTCTGGATTCTTGACATGCTGTTTGTCTACCTGGGGAGGATCTGTATACAGATGGGGAAGGATAAAGCCAAGATGTAATGTTTTTGTCATCAGTAAATAAATTGTGAAAACAGGCACTCTTTTGGAAAAACAGATACAGTTTTCTTTTTCAATGTCTACTGTCAATGCTGAAACAAGCTGAATTTTTTTCAGTATCCTTAGCAATTTTTTACCTTTTCCAGTATTAACCTGCTTCTTTGGATATCATACCTGGGAATTACAGCCAAGAAGAGAAGCTGCAAATACCAACCTCTTCTGCTTTGTCTCATGTCATTTGAAAATGCTTTAATAGATCTTGAAAGAACCATGTCAAATATTAAATAAATTTTATTTATAGCTCATTAAATCCATGTTACATTTGATCTAAACAAAGCCTGTGCAAAGACTTAGAATTTTTTATCTGTGCCTTGGAAAGTAAACTGTATTTAGCATTTACCTTGGGCATAAAACTAATTTTGGCATAGTAAAAGCATTAAATAAGATAATGAGTAGAAAACTTCAACTGTACTCTGGGAGCTGCTATGTGAAACAAGTCAGTGAAGTCTCATTAAAGCAGAACAGATATAAGTATCCTGCAAAAATGAAGTAAAACAGAAAAAAAATCCCATTGGTTGGGAAGAGACAGTTTTTGTAGGAGAGGAGACCTAAGGCTTGTTGTGGGAGGCTTGAACCTTTCATCTGAAATTCTCATGCTGCATCTTTGTATGTGTCTGGAGTCCTTACTGCTGACCTTGGTGAGAGAACATATCGGGGTAAAGCAGTGGGGACTAGGATTACTGCAGAGAGATAAATAAAGTTGCTATCAAAGGTAAAGAAAATTGGCTTTGCCTTATGGTGGATAGACCTACCGCATCCAAAAGGGAAGTGTAAGGCATATTTATCCCAGCTTACTGCCATGGGTTCAACCCAGGACTTTGGAAAGCAGCCGAGATGAGAGTATCTGATGAACTTTTGGTTTTAAATCAGACAAATTAAAAGAATACTGATGGCAGAAATTCACTGACAGAGAGTTGGAAGCTAATTGCAAGGAAATAAGAAAATGTTGCAATAAATGTCAGTTATACACAATGTCTTACTGCAGGAAAAGTCACCAGTAGAGATTTAGGGTACAAACATAGATGCTTTAAGACAAAGAATAGAAAGATAACTGCAGATGGGAACTTTTACAGAAAAAAAAAAAAAGAGTCAAATACCACAGTATCTAAAGTCAAATTAGCTGCTAAAAAAAAGGAGATTTAATGAAATGGAAGACATTTCATAGCGCAGCAGTGAAGGTCACTAGCAAGTTGAAAGAAGTATCTGACGAGTGAAAGGTAAGAGAGATATATAGTTTGTCTAAGTTGTAATTCGCATGAGACAATGAACAGTTTGTGAGAAACAAAATTTTGTTGTGATTTAGGTCAGACCCTGCAGTGAAGCACTTCTATTAAACGTTCTTGCAAGAGCAGGTATCCTAGCTAGTAGGTACACCTGATAGATACAAAGTTTGTCTTTTTATTCCCTATTGCTGTCCAACAGATTCCTCTTTTCCTTCCCCATTAATTAGGTACTCAAAGGTGTACAACTTAACCTGGATGTCTCAAATTCCTATGGGCTATTTTAGATCTTGCACACCCCTTGGATTTATTAGTTTCTTCTTGTGATAAGAACTGTACATCCTGATCATGGACACATTGATTGAGTTCCACTATTACTAATGTTAAGGCCCCCTTTTATCCTAGTACCTGTCATATCTGCTTTATATTGCAAAACCAGCCATGTTTTATGCAAACAATCTGTATCTCACAAAAATAGTTACATCTTTCAGACACAGCTATGTTTCACAGATACAATCATATATGGATAGCTATATCCTCATCTACGGATAGCTATATCCTACCCCACAAAAACAGCTACATTCTACAGACACAACTATCATATACTGGCAGTCAGATCCTGCCCCACACAGCTTCATCACACAGCTTCATCCCATAAACACAATTATATTTCACAGATGCAGCTATATCCTGCCTCACAAATATAGCTACATTTTGTAAAAACAACATTGGCATCATCCACAAATTTAATTATTCTTAGGATTAAGGTGAGTTTTAGAGGATAGTCTAAGAAAATAAATCTAAAAATTTAAGGTGACATTTGGGAACCAGAAAAGCTGAGCCATGTGGAAGAATGGCTCTTGAAAATGCAATTGACTGTTAGGAGGAACAAAATATGTCAGTAGTGAAGGAAACAGAGGAAATAATGCAAGGATGAAGATCTAATAGAATTATGACATCATAAAAGATTGAAATCTGACCTGTCAAGCTCTTTAGGAGATATTCACTGGGACTGATGTTAGTAAAAGTATGGCATGTAAACAAATTACTAATAGAAAAGCATGAATGTAAATAGCTGTTGTGCAGTAAAGGTTTGTATGTGACCTTGTAAGTTGAGGAACATCATCTGTCCTTTCTTGGAGTCTTCTTTAATTTAGATTTATGACAAATTGCACCAAAGTTTGCTTCATGAAAAATTCAACTGCTATTTCACTAGTGAGGATTTGAGAGAAAACTGAAGATCTAAAAAAACTTCCAGACTTTACTGTTAGTTTCAAAGAGTCTAAAAAGACTTTTTTAACACATTGCAGAAGTATTTCGGATTTAAGGATTTTTTTTCCCTTCTGTAGCTTTCATATCATTACAGGTAGATGGAAACACTTATTTCTAAAGCTGGCAATCACTCTCCCCAGTAAGACTTTGTGATTTTGGAAGACTTTGAACATCTGAGCTGCTCTTTTCTGAGTTTTTTTCAGAGCTAAATTGCTTTGTAGAAAACATCTTAAAATTGGTCAACTGTTCCTAAGACCCTCTGGTCTTCTTTTAAATGAAATTTGCAAGATCAATCCAACTAACCTCTGCTTTTAGCTGCTACAATTAAAGACTTCCAAATACTGTTAGCTGTAAAATTTTGGAAAAATATATAACGACTTAGTGTCTAGTGGACACATTCTCTGGTGAGCTAACTCTGTATGCTTCTGTGGACTTTTTCACCATCTCTCCAGCAGCACCCCTGAACTTCAGCAAACTGTTCCACATCAAATACCTTATACTTACATGAGTTTGCTTTATTTATGTCCCATGATCTCAGTCTGGAGTAGGGCACAGACCCATGCAAGATAGAGAAAAGAAGAGACTGTGAGAAAAAACTAGAAACCCTGGAGTAAATGAATATTGAACATAACTATTGGCCATTCCTGTATCTGTACGATACCTATGCAAAAGCTTCTAAATCCATCTGTGTTCGCAATGAAATTGTAAAGATACTGGCACTGTGTAACCATTAGAATTAACAGTAATCACAGTAGCACCAGCTTCTACAGAAAAATCATTCTTTGGCATAGTGAACCAGGAAGCCCAACAAATTGGTAAGGTGTATAGGAGTAAGACAGCTGTGGTTTGCTCTGTTTGTATGGTCATAATTACAATTAATCATAGAATCATAGAATGGTAGGGGTTGGAAGGGACCTTTAGAGATTATCTAGTCCAATCCCCCTGCAGAAGCAGGTTCACCTAGATCGGGTCGCATAGGAACATGTCCAGGTGGGTCTTGAAGACCTTCAAGGAAGGAGACTCCACAACCCCTCTGGGCAGCCTGTGCCAGGGCTCCCTCACCCTCACAGTGAAATAGTTTTTTCGTACAATCAAGTGGAACTTTTTGTGTTCCAGCTTCATCCCATTACCCCATCATCTCATTAATCAAGACAAATTCTCTGAAACTCTCATGGTTTAGCAAGGAGCAGGTTTTGCTTGGTAACAGGGGGAGGGAGTTGCAGTGAAGACCCGGTAAAGAGTTTTTGGACTCTCCCCCGGCTCCTGGGTTCAGACCCACCTCTGGCCCGGCTGGGCCAATCTGGCGCCTCTGCCATCACTATTTAGGGATGGGAATTTGAAGTGCTGGCAGGAGGTGTAAGAGTGATAGAAGACAGAGGCAGCCATGTGGACCCCACAGTCAGAGAAGGAGGAAGGAAGGAGGAGCACCAGACCAGAGACCCCTCTGCAGGCTGTGGTGAGAATGCAGCTGTACCCCTGTAACCCATGCAGGGCCATGGCAGGACTGAGAGCCACCAGCAGCTGTATGAGTGCACCTGGACGGGTGAGAGACTGTGTGAGGAGGTGACCGTGGCACAGGCCATGCTGGAGAGCCTGCACACTACAGAGCAGACCCACATGAGAGGCAGAAAGGAGCTGCAGCTTTTGGGATGATGCACATTGGAGCAGCCCATGTAGGGCTGCCGTGTATGTGAGGTACCCCACGGACTTGCAGGGAGGATTGGTGCAGAGCCCACCTGTCCTGAGGAGAGACAAACGGCAGAATTCAAAACGGCAAACTCACCGTTTCATCACTGAAAGTAATTCATTATTCCACTGTTCTGTTAAATTATGAAAGAGGAAAACACTGGGTGTTGTATTTGACAAAGACCCTGTTTTCCTCCCACAACTGGGTGTCAACAGATAATGGAAACAAATAATTTGAAAACGGTAAATGGAATCCATTAACTTATCTAAATGATTACAAGAGCACGTACAAGCTAGTAATGTATTCAAAAATCACAATGAGACCAGGATCACATATGAGGAAAATAACAAGTTGAATGAATAACTTTCATCCACTAGTCATCAGTAGCAAACGATTTCGGGAAACAAAATGGGTGGGAAATACTCCTTTCAGGCAACTACTCAATTTATAATGATAAACTCACTAATAAACTTTCTAGAAAATTCCATACACTGAACATGTACTATTGTAAAGGAGATGCAATAATATCATAAATAAATGTGCTTGTGATTGAGACATCTCAACGAATTTACACAGTTAAAACAGAGAATAGGTACACTTTTTCCTTTATTTCCAAAGAAAATCTCAATTAGTCACAGACTCTTCTTCCATCTGAGCATCCTTTGTTATTCGTATTTTTAAAAAAAGCTGTTGAGGACTGAAGCTGTTTACCAAGGTGAGAAAAATGCTTAAGTAAAAGTAGCAAATGTCCCATACCTAATGAACACAGACTGAAGTGAACAGAAAATAATCATTTTTTACATAGAAGTGCACATCACTATTTGTGGGTTTAATCATTAGATTGGACATTTTTAAATAGCACAGACACAGAAGTATTCTGGGAACTACTGAATATATAATGAGTGTACACAGACACATATTTCACATTAGGGCATCTACGTTTGCTTTCAGAGCATGAAGATAAAGAAAAATCTGGTTCTGTAAATCTGGACCAGTGTCCTGGTTTTGCCTGGGACATGGTCAATTTTCTTCCTTGCATCTGCTACAAGTCTATGTTTTTAATTTAGTGTCAGAATAATGTTGATAACGCTGTTTTAGCTGTTGCTAAGTAGCACTCATTGTTGCTAAGTCAAAGACTTTTCAGTTTCCAACACTTTGCCAGCCAGGAGGTGCACAAGCAACTGGGAGGGAGCATGGCCAGGACAACTGTCCCTAACTAGCCAAAGGGCTATTCCATATCATAGAATATCATGTCCAGTGTATAAACTGAGGGCAGATGGCAGGGAGCAGTGCATCACTGCTCAAGCATTGGTCAGTGGGTGATGTGCAGTTGTATGGTGCATCATGTGTTTTTCTTGGGTTTTATCTTTTATTTTTTTTAAATCTTCCTTTTCATTACTATTATTATCAATAATTTTATTTCAATTATTAAACTGTTCTTATTTCAATCCATAGATTGTGTGGATTTGTTTAGTTTTCTTTTATTCTCTTTCCTATCCCCCATAATACCCTGGACGACTTCAATATTAATTATTCATGCAGTGATTTTGCATTTTTGCTGCACTTAAAAAGACAAAGAATGCCAAAAGGAAAAATAATATCTTCTGTCTAAAATCATCTAGCTTTTTTTCTTTTTTGTATAGGCAAAGGTTGGAATTTTAATGTACCATTAACCTGAAAATTTTACTCTTAGGTCTGCACTTGTTCAGAATTTGAAGAAACAAAGTGTATCATTTTATTTGACATATGCTAAACAATATAGTAAACTAGACCCTTTTAAAGCCAGTTTAAAAATGAAATTTCTTTACTGTAATGTTTCTTAAATCCCTAATCTTCATTCTGACGTATAAAACAGATTTTAAAGAATATGCTTTTTCCTTCCAGCAAGTGTGTAAGAGTAATGACCACTCTCAAAATGATGAAGGAAATAGTGCAGAGTTCAAAACAATTTCAATCATATGCAGTTTCAGCTAAGGAAAGTCAAGTTTATATATTTATTTACTTTAACCAGGTACCATGAAAAGTTCTTGTATCACAGTGTATTATTAGGAACTGTATTGTACACTTCGGCATACAGACCACAGTTGAAAAGAATGAAACTTTCTCAGAAAGATAGGCTTAATCCTATCTGTGTTTGCCTGAACTGGGTTTATCTCAGAATTGGCAAATCTTGTTCTTTTTCTGTTGTTGTGCTGAAGTTAAACAAACAAACAAACAAACAAACAAAAACAAACCAAATAAAGAAAACTCAAACAAAAACAAAGCCTCACTGATGTTTTGTGGATGAAGAAAGTATTCTGCAGAAGGTTAGCAAAGCTGTGTGTGCATCTAACTATTGGCTTAGAATACTATTAGTAATATATGTAGTAAGCTTTTGCATGATATAGGGCAATAATAACTTATCACATTATCTAATAACTTATCTGGTTGGGAAATTATCTCCAATTTTTTACGTGGCAATAGGTCTCCCCTGGCTACCTCTCATAGCACGTATGGGCCATCTGAGTTGGCTTCTGATTGATGAGAAAGTTATCTGGACTCCTCGGTCATTTCTCAGCATCAAGGTATCTGGCAGCGATTTCCTTCATTGAGTACTCGAGCTCCAGTTGCTACCTGAGCTCCTTCCTCTTAGAGGGAGCTCCAGCTGTCTTCATGGCAGACACACACGAGGTACAGCCTAAATAGCTCCCGTTACCACTTCTCAATGCACTGAATCCACAAAATGTTATTTTTCAGAAGTTACTAGAGGTAATTTTCCAGTGATGAATTCTCATTCCTGGAAGGCAGTCACTGTGGATTTGTTTGGGTTTTCTCTTGCAAAAGCAGTCGAAATATTATATTAACTGAAATATGCCTGTCATTTCCATTACTAAAATTATTCTTTACCCTTTATTGCTGGAGATGCTGTAAATGGCAGGAAGCTCAATGACCAATAGGCTGTAATTTATAAAATATTCTGGGATATTTCAATATGAAAATCTCTATAAAAATGCAAGATATAAATAACAAACTTGACAATTCTACACTGCTCATATTTAAGTACAAATTCCCATTAGAGGCAAAAATGAAATTCAGATCTACTCTGTTTTTCAGGCCAACGTAATTCAAATAACTGATCTTTAAACAAAATTATGCACTATCTATTGTCATGGGCAAAACAGACTCAACTCGGGGAACATAACTTAATTCCTTTCCAATAAATATAATTACTGATTTGGGTATTGAGAAACACAGAATACAAATATTTAAGTACTTGGGGAAATTACCTTCAGAGACACCACCAGCTCCCCTCAGCTGTCTCCTGCTGTGGGTGCACTGAAGCCATCTGGAACTAACTGTGTATGTTTTGGGGCCACCCTGGCATCTCCATATAGAGGCTGACCTGCAGGTCCCTGCTGCAAGTGCCTGGGAACCTGCAACCAGTTCATCTATATTATATATTTCCCTGTATTCATATGCAGTGTTCATTTTTCACTGTATATATAAGCTAGCCCTAATGTTTTTTAGAGCATTTCTCAGCTGGTGGATTATACACCTCAGACTTCTGATGATCTTCTCTGAAGCTCTTATTTCCATGTCCTGTGTCCTACATTATATCAAAACCAAGTAGCATATTGAAAAGGTGGGAGTTTTACCTAAAGCAATATGAGCCAGGTTTGCGGGGTTTTTTTATGATAGTTTGTTTAATTCCTTAGGCTATTTGTTTTGTGATAAGTTTGAAAAAGCCCTGTTTTTTCTCTCTGGTGGTTTTGCAATCCTGGTAGTGCAGATGAAAACCGTCTTTACTCCAGTAAGTCTCCAGGGAAAGGTGAAACTGCTCCCAGTGCAACTTGCACCTATTGCCGTTTTGCCTTCTTCATGTGGGTCCTTATGAAGACAGGGCCTCCAGCCTCTTTGTAGTCACCCTTTAAGTACTGGAGTACTGTGATGAGGTTCCCTATGAGCTTTCTTTTCTCAGCTGAAAAGACCTAACTTCTCCAATCTTTTCTGACAGGAAGGTTCTCAAAAGTGCTTTTTCCGTCTTTATGGGCCTCCTTTGTACCTTCTTCATCAGTCCCCAGCTGTGGGGATGGACCAGGATACAGTACTCAAGGTACAGAGAAGTGCCAAGCACAGTGAGATGATCACTTCTCTGTCTCTGCAAATAAAGCCACTGTGAATGCAGCCAGGGATCTAAAACAAATACCAAGCTTTCCATAAAGAACAAGAAGAAGGAGGCAAACTGTTGTTTTCCAGAAAGGAAACAGTGGAAATAATCCGTTTGGTATTTGGTTTAAATATTTTTCAATAATGACTAATAATATTTGTAAATAACCTTGCAGAACAAATGTTGTTAACAGGATTGCATATTCCGATTTCAATTATCTGCAGGGGGGTTGGACTAGATGATCTCTAAAGGTCCCTTCCAACCCCTACCATTCTATGATTCTATGTGGGTACCCTGCTGAAGTATAAAATTTCCAAATATTATGTCTAATATTAACATTTAGAAAATCGGACATAAAATTGTTTTAATGAAAACAACCATAATCTATGCAATGGAAACCCTGGTCAAAGGAGAGTGTAAAAATAGTCTTCAGTGTATGGAAGTCTTTCCTTTAAAACAAACCAATCACAATAGCTGAAGAGACATCTTGGTACCATCTTTTACATATTTCGGTCATGCTTTCCCTGATTTTCACATATAAATATGGAAGATCACAGGTCTACATTTTTGCACTGTTTTACAGAAGTGTTATTTTGAAAGACTGACATTCCAGATTAAATCTGAAAGTTAATTTAAATGTGTCTGGAAAAGCCTTAACTTGTAAAACTTAAATAAACTTTTGGATTCCACCATCTTAGATAAAAACAGAGGGGTTTTGTGATGAGATTTTGGTTTTTGTTTTGACTTTTTTTTTGAGGGAGATACAAAGTCCTCATGACAACATCCAGTATCTCACTTCTAACGGAAAGATTTGGAAGTATGAGCAAAAAAATGAATCAGTGGATTAAAAAAGAAAAAATATGTCAAGTCTTTTCCCTTGTCCTGGTGATGGGAAAGAAAATGTTTCAGTTTACATTTCTTGTATTCTCTTGAGAAACTTGCTTTGTATGGGATTCTATTTGTTGGAGCATCATCCTTCTTCCTTACTATTCCTTCTCCACCTGACAATGTCCAGAAGTGTTTGAGTTTCCAGTACCTTATGTCAAAGGTCTAATAGAGACAAATAATATTTCAAAAGCAAATGATCCATTTGCTGTGCAAGGATCCTGAACAATTTACAGAGAATATGGGTTTGTTCCAACAGTTCTGCATTTAATCTCTATTGCTCTTCTTGTGTATGGTATTCCAGCTGGAATGTTTCTCTCCTCCACCTTTCAAACAGTGTTTTAGAATTCTCTTGCCAATCACACCATTTCTGTTGCATGCAGAAAGGAGGATTTTCAGAGGGCTTCTGACACCTCATTGCATTATGGAATGGCATTTCCCTAACAGGAAGCTTTTTCTCTCTCAGATGTAAATTTTCTACTACTTTTCTTGAAGGTATTTGAGCATTTCAGTAACTACTATAATTTTGTATCAAATCTCACTAAAATACCTTAAGTAACTGTGTTGCCAGAGATCCTTTCTGAGTGAAAATACCAAGATTGATGTCCCATACTTCTGTCTTCAAAGTCCAGGAGACGAAGCACAAGGAAATTCTTAACATGATCATGAAACACTTAAGTTACATTAAATACTGCATGCAGAGCTAAGCATCTGATTACAACAGTTTGTATAAAATCTTTAAAAGCTCTTTCATTTTAGCTTTTAAAAGTCCTGAGTAGTACTTACATTTGTATGGATATATATGTGCAACCTGCTTGACATCTGGCCCCAGACATTTGTTTCAACACTGTCAGTGTCCTTGGATCCAGTTCTAGAGATTCCTACACTTTATGTTAAAGATTCCTAGCTAAACTTTAAGGAATTACTGTCATGAAGACTTGCTTCAACTTGTTTCAAACTTATGATGCAGGAGTGTCACGAAGACACATGTGAGGTTATTCATTTCAATGGATGCATGTTACTGTTTAGCAGGCATATTACATTATTCTTTATGCCTTGCAGGAAGTGTAAGCCAAGCTCTTTGCTGTAGAAACTAATTCATTAGCTCAAATCATGGAGGATTTTGTTATAGTGGGTTCTGAGCCAAATATCATGCATATGCTAATTTGGTATTGAAGTTTTTCCCTCCTAACAATATGATAGAGTATATTTTGTCTGAATATGCTCTTCAATCTGGAATCATGAGTAACTTTCATTCAGCAATTGTTGAACTTGTGAAATACAATAGAAAATTGTCTCTTGCAGAATTATCTGTGACAGTCATCCATATCAGATTCAATAGAGTATGGCTAATTTTCTTGATCATCATTGCAGCAAAAACATCATTTTAATTCCTAAATGGGGGATAAATATGGACAATTTAATTACAACATACCATGTCACTAGAAGCTTGCTCAGTGATGAAAAAAATACTGGTTTTTTTCTTCTTTGAAACTCACTGATATTGATATTAGTGTCCCTCCACAGAAAAGGGAGCTGGTCATATTTCCAGCAGAAGTCAGCTCTTCTCTTACCTGATACATAGCAGTCTTACCCCCTAGATACTTCAGAGTCCTAAGTACTTTTCTTTATTCTATAAAGAGTATTCTAAAATAAGTTGTACTTTTTCATGCTCTTAACTCCACTTTGGTTTTTTAACTCTTTAACTACTTCTTTGCTCTTTTACCTTATTGTGAAATTTCACTCAGGTTTCAATGCTTAGTACATTGCTTTTCTCTTTTCCAGATGCATAGTGTGGGGAAATCTTACAATCTACGTAAATGAAAAATTTCAGAACTTTTAATGTTTTTAAACTGAGTGAAACTAATCTATTTAAAACTACATAAACAATGTAATTCTTTTCACTGACTTTAAGTAGTAAAAAGGACTCATGAACTTCCAGCTCACAAAATTAGTTCAATGAGGCTGCATGTTCTACCATTGCAAATTAGATTTTTTTTTTCTCTCTCTCACATTCTTCTTACAGAGTATTTGGAAAGCATCCTATTTCATTTAGCCATATATGCTGTGTGAGAAGCTGTAAATGCCAAAATAGTACCGTAAACATTTATATAGCTAGTGGTGGTGTGTACAAATGTAAACAACAGGCTGACATTTTTGTTTGTTTGTTTGTTCACATTTCTTGATTTTTTTTTTTTGAGAAGAGGAGCAATTAAAATATAAACATAATGATTTCTTTTCCCTATAGTTGAAAAAAAAAAAAAAACTAGGAAGAAGAAAATAAATTTCCATGCCAGTCTTTCTTTTTGGAGACAGTAAATGCTGGCCATGGATTTTTTTCTGTAATGTCTTAAAGCTGACGTGTCTTACAATTTTCTGTGTTACAGTAATGAGGAATAAACTGACTTTTTCTAAAGCAAAGATACAAATGATGTGCAGAAGTAATATTCTCTACCAAGTCATAACTTTTAGTGAGAGAACACAAGATGACAATTGTAATTTCCTTATTAAATCTTGTAAGAATGTAGATTGTTAAAAAACAATCATTATACTTCCTGCTTTCTCATGTTATCTGTTGAACATTGGATTTCTTTTCTTGTACATCTATTGTAAAGTGTATGAAACTTTAAATGAGTAATTGTGTTTATGAGAACTATGATATCTATGCTATGGACCATGAACCATCACATGGATTTTAATCAGAAATATATGGACATATAACAAAAAAAATCAAATTAACAATTTACTAGAAAATTTAATGCCTATTAAGCCCATTTAATATCATTATTCATATTGAAGAACAAAAATTTTATGGAGATTATCAACAAAGGATTATCAGACCTGACACTGATGAATTGTGAACTGATGCCAAATAATCAGGAATTTTATTACTCTCTTATCCACTCAAGCAGTTACTTGTGTATCCATAATGCTTGCATAAGCATGTCCTACTTCCCCACCATATCCCTGGGGCCTGGAGTGTTTTACATATCTAAAAGTAATCAAACTCTTACTGGTGTATCCCAAAGTGGCGAAATAGGTTCTGTGTTTGACAGAAGCAGTACGACCTATTACACCAATTGAGAAACCTCCTCTATAAGTCTACCTGCATCTTTAAACGTTAAAAAGAATAATAAATCTGGCCCTATAAACCCATTCATGGTATAATAGAATATTGCCTAAATGGATGAGATGTCGCTGCCTTTTTAACAGAGAGCTGTCATCTATCTAAACCAGTCCATTATATGAGTTTGTAGTCTATTCTGCATTGAGCTGTTCAACAGAAGGAAATGGCTAATACACTGCCATAACTGACCTCAGTGGGGAGCTGAAATCTGTTGGTACTTGGCAGAGTCACTTTCGAGACTTGGGAGAGGACATAGCCATAGTGCCAGTGAAGCCTCAGTATTTCCCTGGAACCATGATGACAGCATATAATGCAAAGTCCCCTCCCCATGCTGGATCTCTTGTAAACATACTCCCATGAGGTCAGGAAATGGCCATGCTTTTAACTGTCTGCATAACAAGATTAAGGACGTGACCTGGGTGGCATCTGTGCAGACAAACATGCTGCCTAGCTTTAATCCTGCTTGACAAAACCGGTAAGCTCTAATCAAAGGAGAAAAAGAAAACTCCAGCACTGATTAGAATAGAATTTAAATTCCCCTAGACATTAATTTCTCCAGGAAGAAAGAAGTTCCAATTGCTCTTTATGTTGCATCTGAAAACAGTGATAACACCCCCCCACACACACAAAAAAAAGATGGTGTTACTGTATGCACTTCTGTTGAGTAGAGGAGACTTACTATGAAACTCTACTCTGCTGACAAAAAGCATGTGAAAAGCAGTAACTAAAGGAGGCTGAGATAAACTTAATTCATTAGAGATTTCTCTAAATCATTGTGTTAGTTTATTGTTTGTATCTTTCCCCATTCTGACATTAACAAAAACATATGCATTCAGACATGATATTTGAGTTAATGATGTTTTTCGTTTTCACAGAGATACAATGAATAATGTAACAAAATTAGGTTTCAGTTCAACAACATGGCCATGTGCACTTTTCAACCTAATAACTGATTAAGCCTCATTGATTTCTTTAAACATAATTTGTTGTACCAAACTGAAGTAATCATTTTCTTTGAAGTTAAATATTGATTATTGCAATGATGTGTACTATATATTGATAAATTGTTATTATGTCGATCATTATTCTTTTCCATAAAAGTGATCTATCAGAGAAGCATAAAGAAAACAAATACTAGAAGTGAACAAAATCTGTAATGTTAAAGAATTAGTTTATACAACATATAACAATTATGAATGGTGTTAAAGAAGCATTGCCATTCATAGGCTATACAGTAGGCTAAAACCTATGGCAATAAAAATTTTAAAATTTAATTTTATCTTTTTCTTTTTTTTTTTTTTACCATGAAGAGGAACCATCTGAAACATAAACCTCATAATGGCAGCAATAGGTTTGATTTCATACAACAGGTTGTAAAGGCTGTGAGGACATTTTAACCTGTTTTTAAACACCTACTCAATTTTATAAAAGAGGTAATCTTTAATATTATTCGAAGTTACTGTAGTAAGCAATTGAATGGTAAGAAATCTGTATACGTCTTTGAGTGGCTGAGGTATAAATAAAGCAGGAAGGAATCTGGCAAAGGTATAGTACTGCATTGTGTCAGCCATACTATACACCTAGCCATCTTTTCGTGATAGTTGCAATACTTCTAATAGTAAGATATCTGAGATATGTTCTGTAATGGTCATTTTAGGATGTATTTATGGGGGGGGGGGTTTGACTTGCAATAACTGACTTTTCCGTGATTCTGCTGGAGCTTGATAGGAAGGATAGATCTTCATCTTGTGCTGAAGTCACTATTAATTGAATAGAATGAGGCATCACCTGGAAATAAGATAAAAATTTCTACATTATGAACAAAAGTCTCCTTGTCTGCAGCTTCACCCTTGAGAGTAATGGCTTAACTGTTCCAGTGGAATGTAGTTATCAGGGGAAGAGAAAAAAATTACTGGAAATAATACAGGAAATTTTGGTAAAGATATTGAAGATAGAAAGTGAAACTTTGCATGTAATTCAGAATTAATTTGGGGAAATTAGTAAAGATAGCGAAACAGAGACTGGAGATTTCTGATCAGATGAGCTATATCCATCCCTCATCAATTTTGAATTGTTTAGGAGTCTAAAGACAAAGCTTCAGTTTATCAGGCAGGCAACTGATTGGGCTTTAAATGTATTTGGTCATGTCTTATTAGAATAACATAGCTTGATAATTTTTAATACTGTCAGTATTAACTGATAATCTAATTTAAGATTGAAATGGAGGCTTCTGGTGATGATTGTTTATCTGAATTGATTTTGCTCTAATTATTTCTTTAAGGTTTTCCAGTTTGCAATATCACATTAGGTAATTCATAGATTTAGAGGAACAGAAAAATCATGTCACTTCGTTGAGCTTGTAATCTCATTTTTACATACAGACAATGTTGATTACTTGTCAAAGATTAAATGTGGACATTTTATTGGATATAATTGCTCAGTCTGGATAGGCAACTTTTTGTGACTTTCACTTAAATGTTCCTTTCACAGTTTTGTTAGAAGGATTTAGGCCAGCTGTGATGTTATGTTTGAATGAGTGGGTAGTTACACAAAGGTCAGACTTTCAAGTAAAATGTTATTAGATTTAGCAATTACCTTGTACTTTACATTACGTTTGTTACTGCTTAGTATTCTCACCACAGATTTCAGAGCAGATATTTCTATATAAATCAAAAATATAAATTGCATTCTTCAGCTTGAAAATATTACATTGTCACATGCCAATTATATTTTCTGGAGTAAAATATAATGAACATGAAATGAGGAAGATAGTTATGAGGGAGATGCTATGAGCAAGTGTTCAGATGAAAGCTTTTCAAAGTTCAGCCATATTAAATTAGTGCTTGGACTGAAGCCTGACTTTAGCTCTAACTTCTCTTTCCCCATGAACTACTGAAGTTTGTACATTCTCATCAAAGCAGCATGCTGGTGCACAAGTGTCATAGTACCTCTCTCATTTCCCCAAAATTAAAAAAAATCCTGGCCCAAGAGTATGTGCCTACCACCTGAAGCCCTACTGATGCTTTAAGAGTCCTTGACAGAAAGGTACAGGCCATAGGCTCATAGAATCTCTCTGGTAAGATACAAACAGATCAAATTTGATTTTTTTTTTTATTATTTAGACAGTAAAGATTTATGTGAAGTAGTATTTTTGAATTAGCACAACAGTATCTATAAGATTGGGCACTGAATTTCATTGTGGTCTAAAAGGATCCCTTGAAGGATCTCTCTGCTTTCTTGAATTCTAAATAATTCCCTATTTTAAAGGACATTCTTAACTAAATGAAGTCTACAGCTCTGGTTAATGTGCTGTTAAAGATTTCTGAATCAATTATCCAACAATCCCTTAATGTACTCTCTCTGATGATGCAAACATATCCTTTTCCATTAGTGGCTCCAGGCCATTCATCACAATAGTTAATGTACAGACAAACATAAAAAAATTTGTGTAGGAGGTAATCTAACATAATTCCTGAGTGTCAAAAGCACAGCTTTACTGAACAAGGGGCTTTTTAGACAGAAGAAGTATGTGCTGCAGTTCTAAACATCACGACACAGAAATTTTAGTCATGGCTAACAAGGAGGTCTGAAAATAAGGAACTTTCCATGACTTAATTCCAAAAAAAAACCCTGAGGGAACACAAGATTTCTTGCCAAATTGTTCCTATGTGTTTATAACCATTAGTAATTTTCTGTTCAGTGGGATGTATCACCAGGCCACTCTTCTGTCTGGCTCAGTCCTCTTGCAGGCTGAGCTGCTACACCAGAATTCATTTAGAGATGTCTGTTTGCAGACACCAACTTTTGATGTAATTTTGACACAACGATTTAGTATTGTCTAATTCTTCATTGCAAGCTGTAAAGACCCATATCTGGCAAGGTTTCCTACAGTCAAATAAATCTAGGTGAGTTTAGACATAATCAATGTAAACAGAGTAATCTGAGTTACAATGTTGCTGTAGAATAAAGTTATCTTATGTTCCCTGACCCAAAAATAAATATCTGTTGACCTTAAAATAAATATCTGTTGACCTTTTGTTTTATTTACTTATATTTCTCCTCCATGTATATTACAAAAGACAGGCCTAGGTGGTAGGCCTAGAGAGAGAGCAGTTGCTCTTAAGTACTGTTAGAGCATCATATTCTGTCAGCATCCAGATTGTGGTAAAAACAGGTTACTTTTTTTTTTCCCCAAGGCTTTCAGCAGCTCAGCTGTATTGCAATGATTCAGTTAGCCTATTGGTTCTTACTTAATATTGCCTACTACATATTATTTTGTGTTATTATCTCTTTAGTTTCTCCTTTATTTTTTCATCAGTCACTATTTTCAGATCTTCATGCACTAGTGCTCTGGGAAAAATGAAATTATATCTTTTACTGAAACTCTGTCAACTCTTTAACAGAAAGGAAGAATATACCATTACATCTAGGGCATTTCCTTGAGCATCTTCCATTTTGGCTCCATAATATCTTTCAAAACATATTTCTTAGTTCAGTAGTAGATGTGCGTTATTTGAATCAACACCTACTTCACATATATCTCTTGAAAGACAAATTAAATAAACAACCAAATATATACTAGTAGTATTATTGTTATATGAGACTTCTTTTTCATATGATACTCTCTGTCAAAAGATTTTGAAAGCTTAAAACCATAAATCCCTATAATATTTATACACAGCAGTCAAAAAAAGTCAAGGTCACATGCAAGCCTTTGTAATCTTATCGCTGTGAAAATCAATGGGGTGGTTTTGAATCAAAACTGTACTTGAATGTAAAGGAAAAATGTAGGAAATCAGCTACAGAGCTGACAAGAGAGAAAACAACTGCTTAGGGAAAATCCTTAGGAAAGCATAGAACAAGGGCTACCCTGTCATTTTCAGAACTATATTTCTGAGAGACTGATGGTGCATACAAAAAGAACCATTTCATCATCTTAATATGATACTTTATATTACTGGATGATCTTTATGCAGAAACAGAGTTTAGAGTGTTAATAACATCATACTATTTTTTTCATTAATACACAACGAACACAATACAATTTGACTGCTTTCCAATGAAATGATTTCACAGTGAAGGGTGTCTGCTATAACAATGCTTTCCTAGGTTTGCATGGCTATTTTGATGGCAGTAGTCAACAAAATAGAATAAAACGTCATGGAAAGTCACTGATGACTGTAATTACAATCCCAAAGTGCAAGGCTTACAATTCCTGAAAACTAATGTTAAAACTTTTTATTATTGCTATTCTCTTTCATTTGCCTTGTTAGGTGTTTAAAATAATGTAGGTATAATTTTGGGGAAATGTCACAGTGAGACACCTTGAAGATAAAGGGATACTGAGACACTAAGGTAACTGAATTTTGTCTACCAGAAGTGATGGCAGTAATTCTTAGACAGTAACTGAGGGTAGTCATCCTTCTTTCTTCCGTCCCAGCATCAGAGTTTTTTCAGCCTGCTGAAATCTGGTCTGAAGAACTTCAGTGTAGCAGAAACTGCTGTATGAGATGGTGACCTCCTTCTCTCAGTCCTCTGGAGTAAAAGATTTCCTATACCCTGTCCATGGGAGGTGTGGGATTAGCCCTGTCCCTCACCACTCACATTTGGCTTTCCCCTCAGCATTTGGAAATAATCATAGCATCATTTTCATTGTAAAAGACCTTTAAGATCATTGAGTCCAGTCACTAACGTAACACTGCCAAGCCCATCACTAAACCATGTCCTTCGGCACTTCATCTACGCGTCTTTTTAGTATCTCAAGGAAAAGTGACTTCAACACCTACCTGAGCAGCCTGTGACAGTGTTTAGCAACTCTCTCAGTGAAAAAGTTCTTCCTAATAGCCAACTAAACCTTCCTTGACACAACTTGAGGCCATTTTCTCTTGTTCTATCACCTGTTACTTGGCAAAAGACAACAACCTCCACTTTGCTACAACCTCCTTTCAGGCAGTTGCGGGGAGCTATCATGTCTCCCCTCAGCCTCCTCCATATTAAACAACCCAGTTCCCTCAGCTGCTCTTCATCAGACTTGTTCTCCAAATCCTTCACCAGCTTCATTGCGTGTCCCTGGATGTGCTCCAGCACCTCAAGGTCCTTCTTGTAATGAGGGGCCCAGAACTGAGCACTGTTCCAGGTGGCCTTCTTAGCTGAACCCAGGCACACTGCTAGCTAGGAGTCTTGTGTTACTAGTAGACCCTGCTTTGGCAAGAGAGATGTCCAGAGGCTACAGCAGGTCTAGCAAAATGCAGCAGTGTCCAGGGGTGTTTGTAAACAGGCACAGGACTTGTGTTACCCTGTCGTGGTTTAGGCCCATCTGGAAACAAAGGAGCACAATCAGCCATAAGTACCAAGGAACCTTGGAACTCATTAAGGACAGGGAGAGCTCAATTGCCACTTATTTTCCCAGGCAAAACAGACAAGACTATTCAACTTGGGGAAGAAAACATATATTAATTTAATCCACTACCAAACAAAAATATAAACAGAAAAAACATAGTAAACAGAAAATACACAGAGTGGTAGAGTGATGAAGAGCATAAACAGTCCTTTAAGACCACCTTCCTTTCAGCCCTCTGCTGATACTGGTGTGTTTACCTTCTCCTCCTGAATGTCACAGATGGGGAGGGAATGGAAGTTTCAGTCAGTCCTTTCCTGACGGCTGCTGCTGGTGTCTTACCTCAAGGCAGGTAGGCTTCTCACCATTCCCCTGCTCCAGTGCAGAGTCCCTCATAGGCTGGGCAGCTCTGTGTATTGTTCATATTTACTGGGATAATATACAAACAGTAAGAGGGGCTACAATAACTCCGCAAAGACTTTTGCACAGTGATCATTTTTGTAACACAGAATATTGAACTTTCATGCAACAAATATAAGCAGCACAATTAAATTAAAACATCAAAGAAAGGTCTATGATTTACTTAAATTACCTCTGAACATTTCCGTATGAGTCCTGTTATATAGGTACCAAAACATATCACAATGTACTGCAATAACATACCACAAAGTATTGCAATAACAATGACTTAATAGGCAAATAATGAGTGATGTTTTAGAGAGCACTTTGAAGAGGCAAAGAAGCAGCAACTTGGATATATTATTATCTGCTATTAATAATATACCACTTTTGGAAGAGGAATATTCATCACCATAGCAATAGTTGGACAACAGCCTACTAGCAAAGAAAGTCACAGAGGACTGGACAGATATAAACTATATGCCTTTATAAATACACTTCTCCAAGTTTTATTAGTATATTGTAATTAATATGATTTGTATAATTTAATGAATATAATTAGTATAATGCAGCACATAGTAACCATGAGTGTAACTTTCCAGTTTTGAATGTATCTTGTCAGGATAACTTTATTTTGCTTTTATCACACCTGTTCATGAGACAAGAAACAAGGAGGAGAAATTATATCAAAGATGGACAATTGAAACCCATCTAGAAGTGATGTTTGAGAAGAGAGGGAAGTGGAAGTTGCTTGCCTCAGAGAAAGAAGGAAGGACCCAGACTGTGGATGGAAAGGGAAGAATGGGGCAGGATAATAAGCAGTATGCAGACCTCTGCAAGCAAATCTGAAATGAGGCAATGAAGAGCCATAATAGTGGCAGTGCAGATAAGGATTATAAATTACATATGAGATTTTTAAATTTATTTTTTAATTGTACAGAAATTTTCATCTTGGCAATCTGTATGTGCTGTGATGCCAAGTTTGGACTTGTACTTGATGCATGAGAAAGACTCAGACACATCAAGTATATTGTGAGTTAAACTGCATTTTAAATGGAAGGCAATTTCTGACAGCCGAAAGGCAGCAGCTTCTCCAGCAGTATCTAACAGCAGGAGTGCTGTTGTACCCCTTCACACAAAATATAGCTGAAGATAAACTACCTGTGGATGTAGCTTAACTGTCATCTTGCACATTCCGCCAAGACTGTTGGCCTAAACAAATCAATATAATTTATTCATATCTGTATGTACTGTTATTAAAAATTAGTCATAGAGCTTTTCCCCTTACTTGGATTGTTAGTGTTGTTAAAAAAAAAAAAAAAAGCTCAAATTGGATTTTTTATACTCAAGTCCAAGCCATGATCTGAAGTAGGCAGTTTGATTCCTCATTTAAAATGTCAGGAAGGCCTTAATGTCTGAACAGTATCACCCAGGCACAGACTCAAGGGGGAGGGGAAAGTAACACCTTTTGCAAAATGAAGTCTTTCTGACTTAACTCCCAGATCTTGTTCCTGTTAGTGAAATTAAAATTTTTTCCTGATTTTCTAGGGGGAGAGAGAGGTGCTGATTCTGTGACTGAATGCCTAGAGTGTTTTTCACATTAATTGCTATCAGTTGAATCAGCAACAGTTGAACCAGGGTAACAAAACATATTTGATGAATGTAGTTGCTTTTTTCCCTTCCTCCCTTCAAGTTCATCAGTTTTTTTCTTTTACATCTGAAGTAATTTCTCTTATAATTGTGAAGGGAGTGGAAAATGCAATGCAGTTTGGCAGCCTTGAAGCTAATTATATATAATTATATATATAGATATTAGAGATCATCTATAATTATATATAATAATGATATATCATAGAATTATTATGATGAGGTATAAATATCTCATAGCGTAACACCAAGAATATTTGCAGTGAAGCCTCTAAAATTGTGCCACAGAGTCTTTCCTTGCATGTGGATTTGCAATAACATTTAAAAAACCTTTCTCTGTTTTTTTCCCAGAAATTAATGTTGGATTTCCAGTGACATTAAGGTCCCTGAGAACCTATTCCTATTTCAGGCACAAAACTGTTCCTCAAGACACAAACTGTCCACAGTCAGATTTCTCATACAAGGCAAATTTTTTATGAACCAGCCATAACAGTCCTACTGTGTATTACACTCCATTGCTTCACTGAGGTAAAACATATGCTGTGGTATTTGTATTCCTAGAGCAGAAGGTTCAAATATAGATTGTTAACATTAGGAATTGTTACTACTCACAATGTTGGATACGTCATTAAGGAACATAGTTTGAGTAGAAGCAAATCTGTAGTCATGTAGTGCACTGAGTCATAATGGTTATATTGGATCATTGACTGAAATTTACAATATTAGAGCAAAAATCTTCAAAAAGGCATGAATGTTTCATTATATTTATACACAGTGTCATATCTGTTATACACAAATATTTATTTGTTTTTAAAGTCTATATCAAAGTACCTACATTAAACATACAGAGTAAGCAAGAATGCAAATCCAGTTCTGAATTTTTGCTATTTTACTATTTTATATTTTTATCTTCCAGAACTTTAATTAAATTTAGGAGTTTTCAAGTATATGCTAATTAGCACTGCAGTTTGGACACTAAACAAGACTATTAAGCTGTTAAGGTGGGAGGTTAGTGTAAGACAAACTGAGAAGGTCACAGTTATAAAGATTGTGACAGTCAATTTTGTTTTTACTAGTCTTCCATAATAGCTCTGTGCTGTGAAATATTACAAAATTTACTGTCTTCACAGGCAAAAGTACTCAAAACAAAAAAATTCCAATATGTTAAACTTCTGCAAACAGTAAGGCTTTAATATCTTTTCTGTGAAATATTTGGATGTTCTTAACATTTACTTCATGTTCTGTTTCTTCTATTTCTCATATCTATCTCTGCCCTTTGTCCTTCTTTTAAATGGATTCTTTGTATTTTTTTATGTTTATTTTTGTTTACTTATCTTCCATTTTTATAGCTATCTATGTTTGTCATATCACTTAGCTATGCATTATTGTCATATCACTTAGCTATGCATTATTACTTATACTAATGGGGTAAGAGTAAACTAAAATCTTGCAACAACAAAAGGAAAGTGATAAGAATTCTGTAGCCATCTCAGTGTGGTCTGCCACCACCTGCTGCTTTACTGCTACCAGTCATTGCATCCTGCTTGTGACAAGGGCTCAGATACCTGTTGCTGACCAGTGCCTTCAACTATGGGGTTTTTTATTAGCTAGAGTGAAACAATACCAAATGAAAGATCTTCAGGAACAAATAAATGTATTCCAGAGGGTATGACAGAGAGAAAGAATGCAGGTATGTCTACGATTCTTCAAGACAGTCCCTCTTTCCTCATAAACAACTATTTTTTAATATATTTTAATCAGACATGTTTATTCTATTTAAATGAGTAGTTTAAAAAGGCCGGGGGTGGGGAGAAGGAAGGATGGAAGTCTATCTGAGTGTGACCTCACCTGTCAGGAAGCATGAATTACTGCTTGCAGCAAAACTGACTAGAGATGTGTCTGCTGCACTGAAACTCCAGGCTAATGATTACATGCATTTTAAACGTCCAAGTGGCAATTGGACTTTGTACTTAACTGTACATTTGGGGTGTTAATTGGTAAGAAAGTGGAACAAACTACAATTTTTTATTTTCAGATCACAGAATCACAGAATCTTGAGGGTTGGAATGGACCTTGAAAGATCACCTAGTCCAGCCTCCCTGCCAGAGCAGGATCACCTAGAGTAGATCACAAAGGAACTCATCCAGGTGGGTTTTGAATGTCCCCAGAGAAGGAGACTCCACAACCCATTTGGGCAGCCTGTTCCAGTGCTCTGTCACCCTCACAGTGAAGAAATTTTTCCTTGTATTTCTTTGAAACTTCTTATGTTCCAGCTTATACTCATTGTTCCTTGTCCTGTCATTGGACATCACTGAGAACAGCCTGGCTCCATCCTCCTGACACCCACCCTTTACATATTTGTAAACATTAATGAGGTCACTCATCAGTCTCCTCCAAACTGAAGAGCCCCAGCTCCCTCAGGGAGATATTCCACTACCTTCATCATTTTTGTGGCCCTGCACTTGAACTCTCTCCAGCAGCTCCCTGTCCTTCTTGAACTGAGGAGCCCAGAATTGGACACAATATTCCAGATGTGGTCTCACAAAGGCAGAGTAGAGGAGGAGGAGAACCTCTCTCCACCTACTGCCCATAGCCCTTCTAATACACCCCAGGATGCCATTGGCCTTCCTGGCCATGAGGGCACATTGCTGGCTCATGCTCATCCTGCTGTCCATCAGCATCCCCAGCTCCCTTTCCCCTCCACTACTCTCTAAGAGTTCATTCCCCAGCCTGTACTGGTACATGGGGTTCTTCTTTCCCAGATTGAAGACTCTACACTTCCCTTTGTTGAATTTCATTAGATTTCTCCCCACCCAACTCTTCAGCCTGTCCAGGTCTCATTGAATGGCAGCACAGCCTTCTGGTGTGTCAGCCGCTCCCCCTAGCTGAGTATTCTCAGCAAACTTGCTGACAGTGCCCGCTGTTCCCTCATCAAGGTCGTTAGTGAATATATTGTACAGTACTGGTCCCAGCACCAACCCCAGAGGGACTCCACTAGACACAGCCCTCCAACTAGACCCTGCCCCACTGATCACAACTCTCTGCCTTCTTCCCTTCAAACAGTTCACAACCCACCTCACTAACTGATCATCCAGCCCATGCTTTCTCTGTTTTCTAAGATAATCCACATCATTGCAAATCTGTAGGTAGGCAATTACTTGTCAGTCCTGCTGATTAGCTTTAGATGCCCAAATTCTCTAATATTTTGGGTTCTACGAACTTTTTGGTTTGGAATGGGTTTGTGCCTTTCAATATCCCCGCTCTGGCATTCACTTTTCTATAACATCTATACAGCACTGAACCATAGTTCCCTAAAGGCCTCAGAATTTGTTAATACTCCTGCTATTTGACCAGTAAAACTGACACTCTTCTCATATTTTTTGTGAAGGCTTTCCTATGAAGTATATCACATTTTCCACAGTGATCTTCAATCCAGTGTATACTAAGAATGTTCTGCTCTGTCCATCTGAGCCCTCTAGGTACGTTCAGCAATGCTTTGCAGCATCTGGGCCCTTGGACTGAGTTTTCTCCCCGAGAGCTTTTGCTTTATCCTCTAACTGGTTGCTATGGAAACAGTGAAGCACATATTGCAACTCTTTACAGCATTAACCAATTGTTTTTAGGTCTATCAACTTGAAAAAGGCTTCAAAGGGTTGTTTGGGGTTGGAGTCTTTTTGGTTGGAAAAAGCAAACATCAAGTATCAGCCACAGTTCATTAGAACAAAGTATGTAACCAAATGGTAACTTACATATATCTGTCAACACAACCTGTGTGAGAGACTTTAACAAATAAGAAGTTAATAAAACATTTAACTGTCAGAAAGTTCACTTTACTCAGGCAAATTGTGTCCTGGGTTTCTGTGCACAGTTCTGACATGTCAGGAACGATACACTTCAAATAGAGAATTTGGCTTCATGGGAACAGACCAGTAGCCTCACTGTGAGCAATCAGTTCAGTCACACCTCAGCACAGATGGAGCTCTAATGCTGTGTAAGAAGGCAGCTTTTGCAGCCTCAAGAAAATTTATGTTCATACAAGATAAAGAGTTTTTCAGACACCTCAGCTGAGTTTTTCTTGGTGGGAGCTGCTAGAGACTTCTTGTTAATATTGAACGTACTTTGTAGCTAGATTAGACAATTTTCTTCCCAGTGAGACTTCTGGCTGTGTTGACACAACTGGATAGAGTCAGTACACTTAAAAAAACACTTTTTTTTGGCTTATTTTGACACAATCTGTCTATGATGTGCAGTCATCTTCATATCTCTAAAGGAAATCTTTTTGTCTTAAATGTCTGTATTTTTAGTAAAAGAAAAATATTTTTATATTCAAAGACGTACATTAATTGTGAGTTCTGTTACAATGCATCCCACTCCAGTCTCCTCTGAGAACAGAAACAGTATTTAACACTGAGAACAAAAAGAGTTTCTGTTTGAATAAATAAAAACTATCCAAAAAGCCAAGAGAAATACGATTAAAGCAAATTCTCTATATGTCAACAAGCTAAGGTTAGCTAATTGAGGATGTAATTTGTAATATTATTATCGTGGGTACAGTTCACATCCTTGTAGTTAATTTGCATCAGTTTGGATTATGTTGTTGGGACATAAAATTACCCATTCAAACTTGCTCTGGGCTAAAACATGGCTTACAGGCCACCATTTAGTGCCAAATGTATGTTTTTTCTGTGGGCCCATAATGAAAGCTACTTCTTTTTCAGGACATTGTGTTGTGTGATTGGACCATATGTAGGAGACAATGGTTTAATTTGCAACTGACACTGAAAGAACCAACTACTTCAGAATTTTACATTAGAGTGTAAGAGTAAAATAGTAAGAAAATATGACAGGATTGCATGCAACAACTCCTTAAAATGTGATTCTACACATCCAGATTCACAAACATTAAGGCAAATGAAAAAAAGTTTGGTGCCTGTACAAGCACAGATCAAGACACTTTTGTAAATGAGCAAGAAATAGTTGGAGTAGGAACCACCTACCTTATTCCATCCTTGTAAGTAGAGGCAGTGACAAGATGAGTATAAAAGCAATAGCCCATATATCAGTGTAAATTAACACCAAATGTGCATCTGGATCTTCAGAAGATTTGCATTCTGTGCTAAATCCCACCCATCTAGGTCTTCTTCACACGATTATGTAGGCTTGCCAGAGGAGAACTGACGAGGGAATGGGTAACATGTCCATGCCAGCAGTAATTATATGCAAACTAGATTCAACTAACAGCTAAGGCTCCAATACAACTGCAACTGGAAGGTCCTCAATTGCAGAATCCATGCAGCAATGCCCAGAGGAGGTGATATGCCTGGTGGCATGGCACAGCACAATAAAGGCAATGCCCCACAGGACCTCACTGCCCCATGGGAACCTGGTAGACAAGACTACAGTATTGCTTCTTGCTTATGAGAAGCCAAAAGAAGATGTGGTCAAATCTTTTTATGCAGAAGGCAAATATTTTTGCTTTAAGATTCTGTTTTCTGTGATCAGTTGTGAGGATTCATAGTGAATGTTGACACTACATTGACAGGAAATTGAACGGAATGGTTTGCTATCACTTTCTAAGGCTGCCATATACTTTTATGTCATATGCTATTTCTATAATCAACATAATTCATACAGATAGATTTTTGCAAATAACTACAACTTAACTACATGCCAGTCAACAGTTTCGTCTGCACAGATAGAGGGTGTGGTAGTACAGCCCTGGCTGAACATAACCAAACCACACAGTTACTCATGAGCAGAGAGAGGAGGGATGGGGAGAAGAATCAAGAGGAAATTGTAGAGCTTTGTGGGTTGAGATAAGGACAATTTAATAGAACAACACAGAGAATAAGGAGTTATAATGACAGCCAAGGGATACAGAGAATGAGCACTTCCTGGTGTCACTGCTCACTGCCTGCAGTCCAACATGCAGCTCCCTCACACCTCTGCACCCTGGCAACTGCCCTGACAGCCTGAGCCAGATGCCAGCATGGCATTGAATGGCCTGGCCACGGTCCCTTGAGACATTTGGGGAAAGTTAACCCTATCCCAGCCAGCACAGGGTGTTAGGACAGCAACATGTTTCTCACACAGTTAAAGAGCTGTTTCAAAGGTAAGCAACATATTCACAATGACAGGATGATGGAAGCATCATTAAGTAATTTATAAGTCTTAGGGAAAATTTTTAAATTACTTGGGAAAAAAAAGAAAGGATCTCAAGGGAGAGGACATGAAATTGCTGTGGTGTCTTGAAGCAACCACGCAGATGACAAGCAGGAGTGTAGTGAGGCTCAATGTTCAGCTGGCTGCTTTAATGTACAGCTATGGCAACACCACCATCCTGTGGTTGCATCTCCCCTGGGTAACTCTCAGAACCATTGCTTTTGGAAAAAAAACCCAAGAAGAAACAAAAAATTGGTACTATTTCTATGGATATTTGAACCAATCTTGCTATATTGCTTATTCATCCCTTTACCCACTGGGAAAGCTACCTCTTGTCTCAGACTCAATATCTGTTTGATGCTTGTCCAGATTTCTCTCTGCCTTCATTTTTTTTTTTCATGAAGTCCTTTCTGCTGATTGAAATAGCTTGTCTTTAACACGATTATAAAAAGGACATATAAAGTACCTTGATTTGGTGTGCACTCTGCCTAATTGTGGGATTGGTGTCTACTCTTCAGCTACATCTCTCAAGATAATTTTAGCTTTAACATAAGTTGAGCTCTGATCATCTTATTAGCTAAACAATGAGTCAGAAACTATCTGTGTACATGTCAGTTTGTTCATGATTACCATGAAGATTTAAGCATTTCCACAATTAAGCATTGTGCCTGGTATCTTTTAAATGATATGTCAGCATTTGACTTGTTCACTGAAATAAGTGGGAGCTGTAGTAAAAGTCAAGTGCACAAATCTCCAGCCTTTTGAAGATTTTAATGATAGATTCATTTTCATTTTAATAGCTAGCAGATATTTCAACTGGATAATTGATTTGAGGTAGTGGAGAAATGAAAAGAAGGACTCAATTTTTCTGCATGTACCAGAGTCTAGAGATCTGGGGATTTTGGAAGTCATAGAATAGCGATTTGTAGGAATGAAAAGATCAAGTACTGATTCAGGAGAAGATTTTATCACAGTGAAATGTAGACAGTAATAGGCACAATAATATGGAGACTGACGGGTAAGTTCATAAGGGAGGAAACGTGGGAAGTGAAAGAAAAGTATAAACTCAGAATGAAGTATAAGGAGAAAGTCAAATGCTATTATTCATAGAAATAATTGACATTAAATGAAGTTAGCGGTTTCAATGATGTATATATGCAGGTATTGCATCTGATGTTTAGAATTTCAGGTGCTATATTATTTATATAATCATAATCTGTATTGATAATATCTCAGGGCAAAATGGAAACATTTGGAAACTTAGATAGGGGAAGAAGAAAATCTTTTTGTTAGATGCTACTAGTTGGAGTCAACTGAATGGAAATCACTATCCAAAGTTAAAAATGAGAGGGCAATAATTTAATCAGAGGAAGTCTGTACCCCTTCAGGTTAATTCAAAATTGTTTTTCCTGGCAAAAACCCTCATATAGTGAGATTTCTCTCCAGCAAGAATAAACCAATGTCTTTAGAGTCAATATTAGTAAAACCTCTAGTGTCTCTGTTCATTGCTTATGCATTTGATGGTTATCAAACTCCTGCCAAAAAATTAGTTATTTCCATTTTTAAGATGATCAGTTGAAGTGTCCTGGACACATGCATCTGAAAGTCTTGATGCTCAAATTGCTTCTTGGACAAAATGACATGCAGCTGAGAAGCATTTTGATTCAAATCACATATTCTGGCAAGACAAAACCTGCCTGAAATCAATAGGGCACCACAGAGTATAAGCAAGCTATACTCCCACTACTGAATTACTCCCTGCATTTGAACCTTGTTTCATAGAAAATTTATAACATATTCTCAGAAATCTCCAGCAGAAAAAAACAGAACTCACCATTACTTTTTTTTTTTTTTGTAACTGAGAACAAGCTTGCCATTCTTGCACTTTATAACCATGGAACAAATGTTACCTCTATCTAACATCTTTCCTGCAACTTAATTTTTTATTCTCTTTTGTTAATAGAAAGTTCCCAACTGCAAATATCTGCAGTATCTTTACACTGTGAAAAACGGTTAAAAACATTGATGATTGTCACAGCAACTCAGTTAAAGCCAAGCTATTACAGTACTTCAGCATCTATGGAAGGAAAGGGAGAACTCGGTGTTCTTCTTCTGAATGCAGGGGAACCTTTCGATCTTGCCTGCTAATTTACTCACTGTAGGATGAGGTATTGGCAGTCCCTAATTTTAGCTTAACATAGCCTGGTAGCCTGGTATATTAGGAAGGCTTTCAACAACACCAAAAATATTCTCAGAACGTTGCTGCTTTTTGCTCCCCCTTGTGAGAAGATTTAGCAAATTGGTTATATTAGGTCATTTCATATAGTCAAAAGCAAAATGTATTCAGTGTCATGGCATAAAATTGTATAATTATCAAGTCATTATGTCCGTCTTGTACAACCTATCATAAACAGATAATGAGCTTGTAAGATCTGAACAGGAGCAGGAAATTGTATTATCTTTTATTGAAAATTATTTTGTACTCATTATCTTCCAAGGTTGTTATCTCATTCTGCAACTAATCCTTATTTTATATTTTTGCCAACGCCAATATTTAGAACCTTTAGATGTCAAATGTATGCTGCATAGTGTAAAATAGATCATATGTCTTGAAAGCAAAGGATAATAAAAATATACATAAAAGGCATGATCAATAACCTCTTTTAGGAGCATTCCTTAATTATGGGCTTTTCAAAGAAATGTATGACTTCAGTCAACTCACCAGGACTTTTCTGCTAGATGCTGTCCATGATGCTTTCATTGTGAATGACATTTGATTGGGAAACAGAGATGTATATAATGAGATACATATGCTCTGTGAGGCATTCAAGTGAATGTTCAAACACAAATGAAGAATTTATGTCCTTTGTACTGCTAGATAAACCCTAGACACCTTTTTGACAGCATACTCTTATTCATTAAATACCACTCTGTGGAGCTTAAGAGAGTTTCTGTCAAAGTCAAAAACCTTTACATTAATTTGGAGTGGCAATAAAGATATTCTAAGGATTAGATTCTAACAGGGACACTGTGGGAATATTAAACCAGCTGGGGATACCTATTGTGGTACATAAACACGTTAAGTTCAGAAACTACAACACATACTTCCTCATTTGAATTATGTGTGCTGATCTCCCTCTATACCCAGAGGAGGAAAAATGAGCCCTTCTACAGCATTTATCAGACTAATTCTAAACATTATTATTAAATAAATTGTGTCCTAATGTGTGAGGTAACTTAGTGAAAGTCTTGCACAAGGTGAAATACATGGATTTGGCTTTTTCATAGAATAATTATTGTTGGAAAAGACCTTTGAAATTATCGAGTCCAACCACTAACCTAACACTGCCAAGCCCATCACTAAACTAAACCATAACCCTCGTCACCTCATCAATGTGTCTTTTAAATATCTCCAGGGATGGTGATTCCCCCATCTTCCTGGGCAGCCTGTTCCAATGCTTAATGACCTTCTCAATGAAAAAGTTCTTCAGAATGTCTAATCTAAACCTCCCTTGGCACAACTTGAACCTATTTCTTCGTATTCTTTCATTCATTAATAGAGAGAAGAGATTGACTACTCACTACCCATCTCACTACAATTCTCCTTCAGATAGATGTGTAATGGTCTTTTTTTTTATGTCCTCTGCTGTAGAAGGAATGTGAAGTAGGTAGTTTAGAAGCAGGTGACCATACTTCTAGACAATGACAGTTGGTCAGATAAAGAAAATCCCTTTTGTCTGACTGTGAACAATACCTGTCACTGAAAAATATTAAGAAAGATCAATTTTCATGAAAAGAAAAAAAAAATTTAAAGATTCTACTGGGACAGGGGAAAACATCTGTGATTCTGTAAAATGTTGTTAGAGCAGTGCCGTTACACAATGTTAGCTTTAATTATTTGTAAATGTTTACAAATGTAAAATTGATGTAATAGCAGATTCTCTGTTCTTATTTCTTTTCTACTTACTGATTAAATAGGTTGACTAAACTGAATACCAACAATGAAAAGCAAAATGGTCATTCTTTCATACAAGTAATTTGATTGGAAGAAATAATTGCAGTATGTGTGGGTTAGTCCAACAGCATATTTTACTTCAACATTGTTATGCACACAAAATCTTTTTTGCTTATCACAGGTTATTTACTATTGAAATACAAATAATTTTCCATAGCAGCAAGTAAAGTGATTGCATTCAAATCTTGTAGGCATAAATAACATGACCTCCTGTTTCTTTAAAGATTTCAGAAGAAATCACTCAATAGCCTTTTCACTGTAAAACAGTTTTTCGACTGTGATAGACTTCATGGACTGAATGATGCTCATTGAATAGAATAGAATCTCATGAAACAAATTGCCTTATTTTTAGTTTTTCTAATATCTGTCTAATTATCCATCTCTCTCTCTCACACTTGTTCCAGAAATAAGCTTCTTTCTTGGAAAAGTATCTTGGGGTCAAAGATAAAACTGGGTAAAACTGGGACTTTCAGCTGCATTTCAAGAAAAGTGTAAATGTCTATGTGTGTGTGTGTCTGCAAATCTTCCCAAGAAAGCCAAAGTGCTGCTTCCCTTGAATAATAAAACCATGACTTGAGTTAGAAGAGTTACAAGCAAACTCTTAAAGTTAACTCTGTATGCACTTTGCAAAATTTTCTATATTAAAATTCTTAGGTTAGAGAAAACAGTAATATGGGTATAAATCTAAATATTTACATGTTTTTTCCATGGACTTAGAAATGCACTGTGGGTATACAATATAAGATCATGAAAGCTGGAGGGTGACTTTCAATGCTATTTGTTCCTAAAATTAGCAGTTACTCTTACTACTAGGGTGGGAAAACTGAGGAAATTCTGTCTACAGTTACATGTGCTACACCAATCTCTCTTGAGTATTAGATTCAGTAATACCAAAACCTTGTCATTATTTTTCTGCAGATTTATATTAAGTGCTTCATGGAAGACATCACTGCTGCTGGTAATAACAAGCATGTAGTAAGCACCATAGCAGGGAACATTTTTGAGGGATAAGTTCCTACCCCTGTACAGCCAGATGTAACTGCTTCCTGGAGCTCTAGAATTAAAGAGAGAGTATATGGAGAGCTTTCAGCACTGAGTCAGTCTGATGAATTTGCAGGCTGATTCTACTTCCATTTTGTTTTGTATCCTTTAGAAGAGTAAAAAATTTCTTTTATTATTTGGGGAATTAGATCTGGTATATGCCATGACAAGAATTGTCCTAATAATGTGACATTGCATAAACAGTCAATATAAAACAGGAAAGGACTGCTACTTTCCACTGAGGAAAATCATTTTTTCCAACTGCAGTGTAAGAAAAATATTGTGTCAGGAAAAAAGGAAATTATAATTGGTGTCAGAGCTGAAAGGGCTGGGAAATAGTGAGAAGTAGTCTCAAGAATGAATCTCCTTTGTCTCTGTTAGCCTTTCTGCAGGCCTGGTTTTGGTTTCCTAGGCAAGAGTTATTCAAGAGCTACTGATAGTGAGGAAGGAGGCAGTAACAGCTTTCAGTCTCTTTGGCTTAAGAGCTTATTTTTCTTCGCTTTCTTCATCCTCCAATATGATCACCAGTTAGCCAACTATATGATCCATATTTGTTCGTCGTTTTTGCATGAAAACCCCACATCAGAGCTTCATGACTCTGTCTCCAGATGTGTTTACTACCCATTCAACTGTTGAAAGACTGGACTTCTTCTGTCAAATATAGCAGTATTTCTTTGGCTATGAATATACCTAGACACAAGAAAATCCTTTCCTCCTTTGCCTCATTCTTTCAGGAAACTCGCAGTCTAAACTGGCAGGTTAAAAATATCTCTTTCCTTGAACGGTTTCACAAACTTACAAATATTTTTCAGCAATGGAACTTTTACCAGGATCTATTTTATCATGGTTTAGTTATTATTATTTTACTAACAGTCATATTTTGGGGGTTTTTATAACCACAGATGATCGACTTGCTCTTACAGGACTAACCTTTGGGTGATTGTAAGTAGTTCAGATTTCTCTTCATTCAATGTTTTTATTTTTCCTATTTCAAATTACATTTGGAATTATTTTATTGGCTGAACTGTAATTCCTTTAAAGTGTTCTCTTCTAATTAATATAAATAGAGGCTAAGTAATTTAATAAGCAATTCAATTTTGGGGGGATTTCTTATTTACACTTGTACTTGTAAACTGGGCACTGATGGTAAAAGTGTCATTTTGAAAATAAAGAAAAATAAACCCTGTAATTAAGATTTTACTTATAATCTAACAGGAACAATAGCTATTATAAAATCTCAGTCCATTAAAGGAAATAGTCTATTTTGTCTTTATTTTATTTTTAATTTTTTTTAAGTAAGATTGACACAATTAATTTTGACCCCATGTCCTCATTTCAGCTGGGATAGCATTAGTTTTCTTCCTAGCAGCTGCTACAGTGCTATATTTTGAGTTTACATTGAAGTGAATGTTAATAACACAGGAATGTTTTGGTTATTGGCACAGTGCTTGCATAGCATCAAGGTCTTTTCTGCTTCTCATCCTGCCCTGACAGTGAGTGGAACAGGAGTGAGAGGAGGCCAGAGTGTGAACAAGAAACTTTTAGGAAGCATGGCCTGCATATCTGACTGGAACTAGCCAAAGGGCTCTTCCATACCATAGGAAATCATGTCTAGTATATCAACCAGGGGCTTGGCCAGGAGGAGCAGATTGCTGTTCTGGCATCACTTGTCATTTTCTTGGGGTTTATTTTTCTTAATTATTATTATTCTTTTATGTTATTCTTCTTACTGTTATTATATTTTCTTTAAATTCAATTATAAAAGTTGATTTTATCTTAATCCACAAGTTTTTATTTTCTTTTCCAATCAATTCTTTGAGTCTTGATCTGTATCTATATTCATTTGCATCTTTCTTTATGTGCAGCCTAAACTCATCTTAGGATATCTTACTGATTGAGTTATAACACAGATGAATGTAGTCCACTACCTCCCAAAGGAAAATTTTATCTTTTTAGGGCTGACAGATTTACAATAGGCTTTTGAATATCAGAGTTTTTTGCCTTTAAAAAGTCCTTGACTTGCCTTCTGATGCTATGCAGCCTGGTTTTATTTCTTAGGTAGTGGGAGCAATCCTGATTGTTTGGCAGTTATCAACAGCTGCATTGAAGAGGGTTGCTGCTGCCTCACTCCTAACTATATTTTTTCAGGCACTAAAAGATGTGAGAATAGTGATTTTTTCTTACAATGTACTAATTTGTTTTTGTGACCTGAAACATGTAAAATCTTTCTTTTTTTTTTTTTTTTTCTGTAGTCAAGCATGCACACACAATAACTCCTGCAATCTTTTGAGGTCCAGATTTCCATAAGTGTTTCTAATATTTAAGAATTCCAATCATATAATAAGATTTTTTTAAAGTCACTAAACAGGTTGTATTCAGTGGGATTTAGGCAGTAGATTTTACCCTCAGTGGGATTTAAGGTCCTAAATTTCTGAGAGTAATTTACAAATCCAGAAAGATACATAGTTTCATTTTGAAACAAAAGCCTTTGGCTATTTGATCATAAATGTCTATATGTCTTGCTCTAATGCTTATCCCCTTGCTTCAAGACTTCACCCCAGTAATCAGTTATGTGTCTGCTACTGTCACTGCAAGACAGCCTTTAGATTTTTACCTTTTACCTTTGTTGAACTTGAAAATAACATTTTCAGTGTGAGTCTAGTTTGAGAAAAGTATTCTGAAAAACAGAGCATGTTTTGTGAAACTGAGACTTGAGTCAGTTGACTAATCAGGATCATAACAGATTCATCATTCTGAAGTGCTCATTAATGAAAAAGTACTGTTATCAATGTGATGGCTACAAATTACTTTATATATCCTTTAGTAGGACTAAATAATTCTGCCACATATTTTCCTTGAAAATATTGCATTTCATTTCCCCAGCAAAGTATACATTTTATATGTATATATAAAAATATATATATATGTAAAAATAAAATTATTGCAGTAAATGAACACAAGTTGAGAACCAAAGTTCACTACAAATACTGGTCACTTCTAGTAAGGAGTAGGTTATGGCCAGCTGGTAGTCAGAATCAAGAGAATGTCTCCTTATACCTTACATAAATATGAATTTCATAAGCATTTTGATCCTCAGAACCTGAAAAGTCCATGTTTAACACAAGAAATGCATGAAGACAAGTTGAAATATATGACATACTCAAACTAGTCAGAGTTGTGAAGGAAGGTATTGCAAAAAATACCCCATCTGCTTCTGTCTCTGGATTCACATTCCTCCTATAAAAAGTCAAAATTACGAGCTGGATAGGCTACTGTATCTGTTGACATCTCATATCTTATAGCTACTATAGCTTTTTATCTACGATAATTATTTTAAAATTTACAGAGAAATATAATTCTTTTGAAACAGTCAAATAACCTCTTATATGGCAAAGCTAAGTTTTAATTTTTAGTTTCCCCGAGGAAAACACATGACTGGTGAATCTTAAGCTATAAGTTTATAAATTAAGTGAAAACTGAGGAATTATTGTCTCATTAGAATATCTGGAAACTCTAGATTTTTAAAATTTAAATTCACAGTAGAATATAAACCTCTCAGATGTTTATAGCATTGTTCAACAAGTGATACTATATGGAAATAGAAAGTAGCCGTCTATGAGAGGTGGAAACAGGGGCTGGCTTCTTGGGAAGAGTATAGGAACATTGCCAGGGCATGCAGGGGTGCAACTAGGAAGGCTAGAGCCCTTCTAGAATTAAATTTAGCCAGGGAAGTGAAGGACAGTAATAAGGCATTTTTCAAGTACATCAGCAGCAGAAGGATGGTGAGGGGTAATGTTGGCCCGCTGCTAAACGCTGAGGGTGCCCTGGTGTCTGAGGATGCAGAGAAGGCCAAAGTACTGAATGCCTTCTTTGCTTCAGTCTTTACAGCCAAGGCTGACCCTCTGGAAGCCCAGTCTGGTAAGGATAACAGGATGGCCAGGACAGCAGAGGACTTGCCCTGGCTGGAAGAGGAAGAGGTTAAAGACTTGTTGGCCAAGCTTAAGGCTCATAAGTCTTATAGACTTATAGTCTCAAGACCCTCATAAAGGTCCTGATCGAATGCATCCTAGAGTGCTGAGGAAGCTGGCTGATGTGATTGCTAAGCCTCTCTCCACCATTTTTGAACAATCATGGAGGACAGGCGAGGTGCCTGAGGACTGGAGAAAGGTCAATGTCACTCCAGTCTTCAAAAAAGGGCAAGAAGAATGACCCAGGAAACTACAGGCCAGTCAGCCTCACCTCCATCCCTGGAAAAGTGATGGAACAACTCATTCTGAATGTTATCACTGAACATATGAAGGATAAGATCAGGGGGAATCAACATGGCTTCACCAAGGGGAAATCCTGTTTGACCAACCTGATATCCTTCTATGAGTGCATAACTGGCTGGCTAGAGGAGGGGAGAGCAGTGGATGTCATCTACCTTGACTTCAGCAAGGCTTTTGACACTGTCTCCCACAACATCCTCATCAGAAAGCTCAGGCAGTGTGGCTTGGATGAGTGGACAGTGAGGTGGATCGAGAATTGGCTGAATGACAGAGCCCAGAGGGTGGTGATCAATGGCACAGAATCGAGTTGGAGGCCTGTGGCCAGTGGAGTTCCACAGGGATTGGTTCTGGGGCCAGTCTTGTTCAACATCTTCATCAACGACCTGGATGAGGGGACAGAGTGTACCCTCAGCAAGTTGGCTGATGACACCAAACTGGGAGGGCTGGCTGATTCCCCAGAAGGCTGTGCTGCCATTCAGTGGGATCTCGACTGGCTTGAGAGTTGGGCAGAGAGGAATTTCATGAGGTTCAACAAGGACAAGTGCAGAGTCCTGCATCTGGGAAGGAACAACCCCACGCACCAGTACAGGCTGGGGGTCAAACTGCTGGATGGAGAACAGCTCTGCAGAGAGAGACCTAGGAGTCCTGGTTGATAATAAACTAAACATGAGCCAGCAATGTGCTCTATGGCCAAAAGGCCAATGGCATCCTGGGATGCATCAAGAAGAGTGTGGCCAGCAGGTCGAGGGAGGTTCTTCTCCCCCTCTACTCTGCCCTGGTGAGGCCTCAACTGGAGTCCTGTGTCCAGTTCTGGGCTCCTCAGCTCAAGAGGGAACTGCTGGAGAGAGTCCAGCGCAGGGCCACCAAGATGATCAGGGGACTGGAACATCTTTCGTATGAGGAAAGGCTGCCGGAACTGGGTCTATTTAGTCTGGAGAAGAGGAGATTGAGGGGTGATCTTATTAACATTTATAAATATCTAAAGGGTGGGTGTCAGGAGGTTGGGACATTCCTTTTTTCTATAGTAGATAGTAACAGGACAAGGGGTAATGTGATGAACTTAATTAATTAATTAATTAATATTAAACTTTCATTTTTTAAAAATATTATAAAATATATTCTTATATGATTGAATTGTGTTTAACTCCTTAGAAAATTAAAAACGTACTGTGGTCTATTGTTCTTTCTGTCCAAATACAGTGGTTTTTCTTGAACTAGCAACAATAATAATAACATTATTATTTAATAATGATATCATTATATATGCCAGTAAATAGCTGTTAATAACAGGGTAATTATTAAGTTACTGTCAGGGAAGTTATCGTCAGGTACGTTATCTTACAACTGCAGGTTACAGTAATAAGTAACAGGGAAAACCAGTTCATTTTATCAGTGGAAGTTAAGTAGTTCTACTGCAAATTGAACTTAACATCATTCATAAAACACATGTTAGAGCAGTGAAATATGAATGAAGGGCACTTTAGCTCACTTCTATAGAAATCCCTTCACTAAGTCCAACTCATGATTTATTAGATTCAAACTCACAGTGTTTCACATTTTAAAAAGTTTTAAACTCAAATAACTGTATGTTCATACATGGACCTCACTTATTTGTACACTGCAATGATAATGATACTGTTTTATCACTGCATGATAAAACATGCCCACACAAATAAAAGCTATAAGAAAGAAGCTCTAAAACTGTGGCTTCAGATAATCCTGTGTTTGGTTCACCTCTGAATGTGTGTCACAGCTAAAGCTGAGAAACTGCAACAAAAACATGTTAAACAATTTGGTTGCTTAAAGACAGTGACCAAAAAGTGAATGCCAGGAGGCTATTGAACAAGGCTTCTGGTTAGAACATTGAGTTGGACAGTTAGGCTGGTGGTCAATCCAAAATGTCCATCCAGGCCCTGGGTACTGCTGTCTGGAGACAAGTGAGCATGTTCTTGGCTGAGGGGTGCAGAGTGTACCTCAGTGCTGCAGATGACTGAGGATATTATTACAGAGTTTCTCAAGAATATGCCATACTTTTTTGATATCATCAGAAATAGCCTAATTTCTGTGTCTCTTTTTCCTCTTTTCCTCTGTTGCCCACTCTTGTGCTGACATAAAGAATAATCCAGTCTCTGCTTAAAGCAATGATAATAAGAATGATGTAAATATCATTAGAAGAAAATCATGGCTAAGCTGGTAATAACTTCAAAGGCAATTCATGTCCAGTCAATGCAGGCAATTTCCTGTCAACTTGATCTTCAGCAGTGTGACTACCATTAATTATTCTTATAATGAAAGTCAACATATGATGGACTCTAACACTAGATCATTGACTTCAATAAAAATTGAAGAGTGTGAATAACTTCTAGATTTTTAAGGTCAGAGTTGTAATTACACTGTATTAATTTAATTACTCAAATTTAATCTTTTAGACCTGCTTCTGCTATGTCATAGACTGTGTGATTCATGAACCATGAAGATGCAAGATAACTGAAAAAAACTATGTCAGTGGAGGCAAATTAAGCTTTGGGGAGTTACTTGAAACTAAATGATGTGTGGGTGTGTAAAAGTAACTCATTCTGCTGATAACCTGTTATGCAGTAGAATTTACTGCATTCATCCTTATCACACAGAAAATGTTTTACAGTTACAAGGAAAACAAGATAATTTATTTCAGGTTATATATAAAAAAATAACTTTTGTTTTGGATTATGTGTTTTGTCTAGTTGGGATTTATTTTTTCCCCTCTACTTTCTGAATTCACTCTTACTTACAAATTCCTATTTTTTCTTTCTTTGGTATCTCCTTTAGTTCGCTAGTGTAAATGACAAACTACAGTTCTGAGACAAAACAAGGCTTAAAACAATGAACATGACTCCAAGATAGACTTTCTATGTAAAGTCCTGGTCCCCATAAAGGGAGTCTAAAATTCCCATGAAGGAGGGTGCATTTTCATAATTGGTTGTTACTGAAGAGGGCAAAACTCATCCTTCCATCACATACTTTACTTTCTTTTTGTCATCCCTGTCAATCCTTGAGAAGCTTGTAATTGAAAATTGAGTAGATTACCTGCTCCTTGCCCTAAACTTCATTAGTATATCTTCATTGATGCAGGTCTCAGCAAGCTGATCTGACCTAGTACTCATGTAAAGGAGTTCACAGGAAAACAGAGAAAGAAAAGTCTGAGCAGACATCGTGTTGACTGAGCTGATGAAGTGACAGCCTGATTAAGTTCACAAGCATGCTGACGGCTTTCAGATTGTTTGATCCTGTGAGCAATTGTGCTGGTTTTGGTTGGGATAGAGTTAATTTTCTTCATAATATGAGTGTCTATTTTGTATTTGTTCTGAGAACAGTGTTTATAAAACAGGGATGTTTTGGTTATTGCTGAGCAGTGCTTGCAGTGCATTGAATCCTTTTCCACTTCTCACCCTGCCCTGACAGCGTGGGGCTGGGAGTGTACAAGAAGCTGGGAGGGGGCACAGCAGAGACAGCTGGTCCCAATTGACCAAAGGGATATCCCAGATCATATGACATCATGCTCAGCATAGAAAGGCAGGAAAAGAAGGAGGTAGGTAGAGGTTCAAAGTGATGGCATTTTGACTTCCAAAGTATGACTTCATGTGATGGGTCTCTGCTTTTCTTTGCAGAGGAAATGCACCTGCCAATGGTGAATTAATTCCTTGTTTTGCTTTACTTGCACGCATAGCTCTTGCTTTACCTATTAAATAGTCTTTATGTTAACCCACAAGTTTTCACACTTTTATTCTCTCCTACATTCCATTGGGGAAAAGTAAGGGAGTATCTGTGTGGTACTTAGTTGCCAGCTGGAGTTAAACCATGACAGCAATGACAGTGAGACTTCTAAACAAGATCCTGAAAAGAAATGAAAATCCTAACATCCCCATAACCTGTTTGTTTACTAACATATGCAATTAAAACCAAACTGAGCAGGTAGGAAAAAAATGTTTAATGTAATGGCAAAAACATTTGGATGGTTGTCTAAACTGTTTTTCAACAGATTATTTCTTGAATTCAATTATTCCTTTAAAAAAATTTAGAATTAATATAATTTTACCCTAATATTATCTAATCTTATAAATTAATCTTGCCAGAAGCAAATAAAAGTCTTCTGACATATGCGTACCTCTGGAACTACCACTGTGTAGTGTATTTTAAGACAAAGGTAGTTTATGAAAGCTGGGCAATTATTTATGCAAAAAAGGTTGATTTGGTCTTCCTTGACAGCAGTATAGATTGAATTCAGGTGTATCTCATGAACTTTTTCAGTGCCCCGGGAGATTTCATATCATTATTCTGTTACTTACTCTGAAGCTAACTTAATAATATAATAAAAGGACACTCCAGACATATTACAAATCCACACTGCTTTATCTCTAATCTAGTAAAGTTAATGCACTATGGTGATATTCTGCTGAATCTCTTGCTGAATTTCATCAAGGAGATTATTGAAGTTTCTAGGTCTATAAGTGTGCCAGTAAACCATTTGCTTGTATGACTATTCAGTCCTTCCTATCCCAGACTAATAGACTCCTCCTTTCAGTGGAAGAGAACATATGGTTAATGTCAGAAATTCCATAATGCCATCAAATGAAATGCAACTGTCCTTTGACCCTTTCATGGATGTCACAGTGTGGAAGGAAGTTACTGCTGGTTTCATGCAGAGCAATTACATATTTTAAAAGCCCTCAGTGCTGGTTTGGTTTTGATCTATTTTTCACAAAATAACATTTGATTACTTTGTCTGTAATTATAGGATAATAAATAAGTATAAATTTTAAGATTCTGAAATAATAGATGACATGTAAAATGTCTAACTCTTGCCTGTTGTGCAACTTCCAGGCCAGACTGATCAATCATGTCAGAAGTTTGAAAATACTCTTATAAGGACTATAATATAATAAGCTTTTATATTACTTAAGAAGCGAAAATTAGTTTTGTTTCTTTAGATAAGATTTACTGGATTTACATTCTTATCAGTTACAAAACTTACCTAGAAAAATCTCATCCAAAAGCATTATTTCAAAGCTTTATGGGTAATAGGTTTTTTTATCCACTGTGGCAATTATTATTTGGATCGTTTAATATGTTTTATACCTGAAGAAAACAGATCAACTAATTTTTCTTTCAGTGCTGATTTTTATCAAGGATTTGAATTTTTCCCACAGTTTCTTCAGGCTATTTCTGTTAATGTGTGCTTATTGTGTAGTCAGAAACAAATTTATCTTGCATTGACTGAACAAAGCACCCTGCTAATCTTTTTCTTACAGGCTTTAAGCAATATTTACTTCCTTTATAATAATTCATCACACACCTAAAAAAATGATTATTTTAAAAAGAATGTTCTATATATTGCAGACATGAGTAAGTCTTCCTTGAATCTTTTCTTGGCAATATGGTCTAATGTGACAAAATGTTAGATAACCACCCAGCTCCAGTACCTCTTACTTTGCTAAAATTGTAGCTCAGTATATATAAAAGAAAGACTGCATAGCTAATACTATTGAAAAAGAAATACCCATACGTTTTACACAGAGAAAGCCAATTCTAGCAAAGGAGAAATGGATAATACAGGTGTATCCATATCTCAGTGAATTGGGAATTTATTCTTTTTTCCATTTCCCAGTGAAAAGCCCTAGAGAAACCAAAATTTAACATGAAATGTGATAATAATTATCTAGTTATAAGTATCAGACTTAGATGATGCAATAATCCTTAGTTCTGGTGTTGAATTTTTGTTCAAAAATTGAAATCAAAAGTCACTCAAGTAAGAATGTGTGACATAACAATATACATATGTCTAGCAACTCTTTTTTGTAGCACAAAAAAAATCATACAACATTCATTTTACTTATAAGCTAGATTCTTGATTTTTGAAACTAGAAAAACTCATACCCCCAGTCTTGCACAGGTCTCTGAAAGACCTAGGCATCTGCCTAGAGAAGAGTTCACTGAGGAACAAGACCCTTAATGTCATGGATTAGCTAACAAATTAACACACAGATGTTTACAGTTGAAGTTATGTCTTTCTAAGGGTTACAATTCCTGTAGCAATCTGAGACTAAACAGTATGAGGAGGTGACACAGCAAGTGATTTAAGCCAGCTTCATAATTTGAAGGCATGTAGTAATGATTAAGTCTTAGATGATAAAAACAGTTTTATTTCAACATTACACATTCACAAATTCTTCGTGCTTTCAGCACATTTCCTCTGGTGTTTCTCCTCTTTCATGCACTAGTTTGGTAGAACTCATTTAAGTGAATTCCTCCCTTATCATCTTGGAAGAGGCAGAGCTGACAAACATTTGAGTACAAGATGTGAACAAGGTACATTCTACTCTGTAGCTGTCACACAACTCATAAGAGGTGCTGTATAATAAAAATGAAAACTGAGCTTTAGGGTAGCCTTAAAACCAGGTGCAAAATCTGAGAAATTGAGACAACATTGACAGGACCACCTATTTTGGCTTAGCTATATGGTAATAACTACAGTGTTTACAAAAATACATACTGCTGATGTGTAGAATCTTTCAAGTACTACCGAACTTTAAGAAGAAAATTCATTTGCAAGGTCAAACCTTTTCCATGAAGTTACTAAGTCCTAAAACAAGCTACATATTTTGACTGTGCTACTTAAAAACAACTATTAAGCTGTCCCAAACTTGATTAGAGCATGTGCTTTTTCTAACATATGAAAGATCATCAGCATCCTCTGATGTGTAAAGGCATGGCTTATTATCTGTGGCTTTACCATTCTAAGATACTCCTACATTTTTCATTAGAAAGAGGAAAAACAATAAATGCCTAGTTTCTCTGTATATATACATTAAATTACCATTATAGTTGCAGTTTCAGCTGCTACTATATAAAGGGAAAAAATACTTTAATTAGAGAAAACTAGTATATAGAAAATTTCTTATTCTATCCAGCGGGTTGTTGATTTATAGTGAGTGACAAGCCATGTCCACAAATTTTAATTCAACTAAAGTGTTTCAAATTTATGTGAAGGATAACTAGTACTGAGTAAATTCTTCCCAGCACAACTGCAATGATGCATGCACTTAGAGATTTCCCAAACTTATCTATTGCTATGATTTTCTATATTATTATTGAAGTACCTAATAAAAGCTATATAAATAATTACATTGATTAATACTTCTTTTATTCAGGAATTATGTTGCTTCAGGTGATTACTGCTATTCTAGAATTGTGATATATTTTGGATACCAGGAAATATTTCTTCGCCAAAAGCACTGTTCCAAGCACTGGAACAGGATGCTCAGGGAAGTGGTTGAGTCACCATCCCTGAAGATATTTTAAAATACATGTAGATACGGTGCTTAGGGACATGGTTTAGTGATGGATGTGGCAGTGCTGGATTAATAGTTGGACTCAATGATCATAAGGGTCTTTTCTATCCTAAACAATTCCACAACTCTATGAAAAATGTTTATGATTAATTTTTATATCATAGTATTTACTCACATACTGAGGTGATTATTAAAAAGACACTCTGAAGTGAGACGTTAATAGTGTTTATATTTGCTGTAGGAGGAAATGGTGTCTTTAAATGTCTATGACTCAAAGTTGCTTGATGGTATCTCACAAAAAAGTAGCAATTTAAACTGAAGGATGTTGTATTAAATATTTTGGTCTTCCTGAAACAATTTTTTGCTTTTGATTCCATAAGGTGACATTGAAAACAAACTGGAACTACTGTCTGTAATGTCCTCTGTGATTTACCTAAATCAGTCCACAGGAAGTAATATATATTTTGGGTGGCAGAAGGCAAGTGTTTGCATACCATTAGACTTCATATTCTGAAACTTTTGCACCTTTATGTTCATTTGCTTCTGAACGCATGATGCAACATAAGGAATAGATATACTTTTTTTGGTATCATATTTTTATGCTTTTGTTGGTATTTTAGAAATTTAAGTGGTTTGTAATTTTTATATTCTTCGGAAAACAGCATAAAAACAGTTCTTCATTTGCTTGCCATGTACTTCTCTACTAGAAAAATTATTTAAGTGCTGTTCTCTTAAATTATTTTTAAAAATATAGTAATGATGTCAATTTAAACTACTCTTCAACAATCAAATATAGTTTTCTGTCTGCAAAGTGAAATACATGGCTTTTAGATAAATTGAAAAACTGACCTGATGCATCACTAATTGTATTAGCATATTTCCATGATGAAAAACACTTGAGAGTTAGCAATACACTATGCATGTTTTCTCAAGCACAAATAAAATATTTGAAATACTGGTTTTGATGACACTGATATGGGAAAGGTTTCCAAAATTTTCCCCTTCATCATCTCACTGTAGTTACAGCATTCTCCAAATCCTACGATTTTTCATAAATACCTCTCAGTGAAGTTATCAAAGGCTGCAGATACCTTTTAGTAATAATTACTGTAACTTAATTTCATGTCCTGAATAATTAAGCTATGCTTTCAGTCTGTATCAGCACAGATAGTATAAATAGTATGTCCATATTCTACCAGAAATTTTAGTTTCCCTTATATTAAAGCTTATATACACATAAGCTGATTGTTGTACAGAATTATTGATCTATTGTACTGACAACACGAGTCACCACTTGGAAGACTAATTTTTTACTGTGCTTCATATTAATTAAAAATGATAGCAAATGCATGTAACAGAAAATATAGTTTGCCCTAATTAGTAATAGTCTGTAATAAGAGCAGGTATTGAAAACTTAAAAAACAAATTATAGCAAAGCTTCAAATTACTTTAAATACGCCAACATTACAAAGGCCAGCTATGAGAAAGACTATTGAGGAATTAAAAATCCTTTTGAAACATCAGACATACGTTCGATAGGCATTTTACATGGTGCTTGAAATTTTACAGTACTAAACCTTTGAAATAACCACTTGCAAGTAAATAGCCATGGTTATGCAACAGCTTACAAGACTTCATAACGTTTCAGTGTCTTTATAGCAGAAAAATACCCCCATATAAGGATACTTTTTCAGAAAATTCATGTGACACGTATTGCATTTGTGTGATGACTTAGAAGACAATTGCCCTTTATTTTATTGTCACTTGAATTAACCTTTTCCTTTCTGAGGAAAAAAGCTTCTAATTTCTCTTGCTAGGGTTAAATCCCTTCATTTTATGTCCTAGGATTACATTTTCAATTTTCAATTTATAGTAAACCTCCATGGTGTAAACAAATTAACTTCCAAATGAGGGTACATTAATTTAAGAAGTTTTCTTGCCTTGGGTAAAGGGAGAATGATTATTCCATACCCTATTACAGTTGTGTCAGGAAGCAAGATAATATCATATGGTAAGTGAAAGCAGAAAACAAGGTAATCAAAGACAAGCAAAATCAAAATGTCAGAAATATCTTTTCAGGAAATAAATTTTATTCTGTAATCTTGCATCTTGGCAATGTATAAAAAACCTGCTGGAAAATTGTTTGCAAGGAATCCTAGGAGAACAAACTGTGTACAACTACACAGTTTGTCATGATTAGATGAGAATTTAACTTCACATCATTTTGAAAACTACAGACAACATTACTGATTTTAAAAGAGTTAAATAAAATGAAGTTTTATTTCTGTTACATTTCAATAGAATCATTGTGTGCAGTTAATACACCTAGGGTGTCCAAATAATCACAGCTGCAATGACAACAGGTGTTGTTCTAAACCGAAAACATTGATTCCCAAAATATATTTTCATATCAGAGAAATGAAGATTTGTTTCATGTATGTGTTACTTGCTTAACATATCTTTTGATTTCTATTTATTATAATGGGGAGCAGTTGTAGATATCACATAAATGTTGCAAACTCAAGGAATATTAAAGCTGCAAATAGGCTTACTGGTACCTATCCTATTTTGGTGCTTGTATGCAAGGTGACGTACAAGTCTTAATTATGTTGGTTTGGGGTTTTTTTTCCTAATAATTGTTTCTTTATTCAACATGTCAAATAGATCATAATATTCCATAGCTTATTTTTCTTTGCTTTTCACAATTTTGGCAGCCCATTTAACCCTCGCTCTAACAGATTTCTGGTGACATCTTATTTATGAGCATCTTATTCCATAGTATCAAAACCCAGAAAATCTTGCTTAGGTAGCTTGTGGAGTGCCCATCATTGGAAGTTGATAAGAATAGTGTGTACAACGTCTGCCAGGTTCAGTTCTGATACAGTGATCCTGCTTTAGGGACACGGGCCTAATTTCAGCAATTGTGGTCCCATGTAATATGTCCCATTAGCTGCCAAGTAAAAAATCTTTCACAGGGGCTTCCAGTGTCACACAGAGGACTGGGATGTCTCGGATACCAGCATCAGAACAAATCAGATCTGTTTCAATTTATTGTCACCAGGGATAATCTTGAGGATACCCAAACGGTGTTTTTACATACTAATTACATGCCACAGGAAGCATTGGAACAGAGTTATTAGAATATGTAGGCATATGGGACCACCACATTTTGAAATAAGGAAGTCTTCAGCACAATGATCAGCCAATTGAGAGAAAGAATTTTTTTTATTTATGTGTTGATATGAAAGCTTTTAACATTTGGACGACTAAGTTTTAAGTTTTACAGTGACAAGCAGGTATCTAAGCTGAAAGGCCTTGACATTTGGCAGCTGAGTAGTCAGAGTAATTTGATAAAGGTTGTTTGGTCCTTTCTATCTAGGCTGACATGTTTGTTTATTTTTTTCCCCTGGCTAGTACACCTTGAGCTAAATCCAGTCTGTAAGTTCCCAAGAGCAGCACAGTTCAGAAGCAGGTTGTGGACAGGCATCTTGTCAGTGAATAGTCCTCATGCATTTTCTTAGAGCCTTGCAACAATTTAATATGCCACCATTGGTTATCTGTAAATTGGATTGATGCAGGGGTTTAGGTGGATTACACAGTAACTTTATGAGTGTGTCAATTAGAATTTTATACAGGGATATAACATGTTTTATTTACAGTGCTCTTAATACATTTTAGGACCCAAAATAGCGTCACTCCATTTAAGCCTTTTTTTTTTTTACCATTTTTTCCAGATGAGTTTTTAAATAAGATTTCTTCCTTTCAATAGCTCTACTGTACTGTGAATAGTATGCAAAGTATAAATGCTGTTGGATTAAAGGAAAACTTTAAGCCTTCTCTTTAAATGTAATAAGGCCATTCTACTTTGGTGGAAAAGTATGTAGATGATACTTCAATGCATGTCATCTTTGAATTACTGTTTGTATATTCAAGTTCTAAATGTAGAGCTTTGTACATTTAATAAAACTTTGCTTCATATGTGATAATGCTCACTTGATTACTTTGTAATGCTTGAAAATCAGCTCTTTTTTCAGATGTAAGAGAGCATGGGAGTGGAGAAGGTGCAAAAATAGTAATTTTACATTTATACTAAATATTTCTTTGGTAAATATTTTTAGATATTTGTATAAACATCTTTACCACAATTAAATGACAAATCTTCAGCTTTAATGTACTTCTCGTGCTATAGAAACATTTTTAACACTAAATGAATTGATTATTGGCTTACATCTTTAATGGTGCTTTGTCTACTTACAGGACAGATCCTTTTGAATTTATTTCTAGGAGGACATAGGCAATGCAATTCATCAAGGAGTATTTGTCTTCTGCCAAGGAATGCAGAAGCTTCGCTTTGTGTTTAAATATAAGACAATCACATCTTATTTGATATTGCTTTCCTCAGACCAACCTTCTAGGAATTTCTTTTTTTATTTGTATTTCTTTTTTCCCTTAGATAAACATTTCCCTTTGCTAGGGCTTAATCTGGAAAGCCATTCCCTTGAGCCTTCTTGGTTTTACCAGGGAAGTTTATTTATTGCTCACTGTATCTGATCTGTCTTACAGGCATGTTTCGTTTGTATAAAATTACGACTCTTTTCTGCATGAAATAAACATTTAGAAAACAGTGTACTCATAACTCTAAATGCCACAGGCTAGCATAAATACAGATAATAGCATATATCAATGTAATTATTTCCCTCTATCCTAGAGTTGTGAATTCCATGATCTTTCACAGTTTTTAGACCTTCTGCCTCTCATATATACTCCTTCATCTATGCTTAACTTTAAGTCACTGAGCAGACAAATTAATTAATGAATCCAGTAATAGTAAGTTGGTGGGCAGAGGTATTTGTGTGAATCCAGAAAAACATACTATTTTTCATGAAGGATATCAAAAAATGTGATGAGAAGATGAGAAGTCTGAATACGTGTTCACTGAGAGTTTGAGCTGGTACAGGCTAAATCAATTTAATTTTATCAGTAACTTCAGTGGAAAGAAAATTGGGCCACAGCAGAAAAGATAACACAAGGAAAGGAGGAAAAAAGTCAATTAAAGAAAACTCTAAAGCACTGAAGTATTAATTCAGTGTGGTTTTTAAGCTTTGACTGGAAACAACAAGGGCCAAGTTAAAATTTTAAGAATGCCTACAAAACACTTGCTCAGTCAGCAACCTGGGCAACATTATCCGATCCTCCCAACTTTCAGCCATGTTGGTTAGATATTTAAGGGAGAAAAAGATAAACCAAGAGGGTAGATATACCATCAGAATAGGTAAACAGTCTGTAAAATACCTGTAAACCTATGACACAGGTCTCAGCTTAGGTGCTCTTGGGAGGCAAGAGCTGAGCCAGGTATTTTGCCTTACTCCCTGTTTGAGGTTAATCCACCACAGGTATTTCTATGCATCTCCAGTTGGCTCTTTGTATTGGAGATGTTAGAATAGTTACTATTTTAAGACTTTCTTTGTATGTAATTGTACACTTTGCTTCACAAAGTGCAGTAACTTGTGTGCAGGGAGTTGAAGGTGTCTTCTGAGAAAATGCTTCTGCAATCTTTTTGTTTTCTGGAAGATGTCGTGTGGTCTTGCAGCATAAGGGCTTCATTTCACTGAGGACAAAAATGAAACTGGTTTGTCCACTTTCAAGAAGGTGAAAAAGGTCAGTCTGTTTCTTTGTGAAAACTGAAGAGGTTTTGCTTTAATATTTTCCATGCAATGGATTACTTCATGCATATTGTGGGAGACTATGGTAATACAGGAAAATCAGGATTATTGAAGAAGCCACAGTGGATTTCACAGGTCTAGCCCAGTGGCCTCTGACAGATACTGGAATAATCAAGACTCTAGTGAAGAAAGTTCCTTTAAAAAATGGAAAAATGGTGTTTTTAAAAATAGGTACTTGAATGCTTCTCCAGCTTTTACCACTCTGACTAAAGACAGAGCTTTCTTTAGACAAAAGTATCTGTTTAAGGACATAAAGTGAAAAGCTGTTACTCAGGGAAAAAAAAACAAAACAAAACAAACAGAAAAATATTTTGAAGAACTGTAAATGATAAATAAAAAGATGTGCAGTTTGGGCTTAATGTTTTCATTCAGATTTGTGCAGCTATCATATCAACACACATATTTCTACATTATGTGCTCAAGTGGTCATGCTTGATAAAGATTAGTTGAGATTGAGAGATCATGTTACATTGATTGGAAAAAAGATCTCAGAAAATTAAAGCTATTTCCTTGGAATTTCAAATCTTTCAAAGCACACTTTGTCAGCACTGGAAAAGACATACATCTTTCTATACTTTTTCTAAGTCCACAATGCTGTTCTGCAAAAAGAACAAGGCCGAGAAGATAGAACTTGTCCTTCAGAACTATCTATGTAGTTATATCTCTTTTTAATTACAAACAAAAATCTGTGTCTCTGATTTATACATATTCTTTCCCCTCTATAGCGATTCTTTTCCAAGAAAATTTTTAATGTTTTAAATTCCTCATATTTAAAACCCATTTCAGTATTTAGCACAAAAATTAAAATAGCATGTACGTGTATTCAGAAGCAAGTAATGAATGTAATCTTATTTAAATGGCAAGTAGTGTTTTCTCTGTAACTTTTTTTTTCCATAACTACATGCCAAAAGATACATTAGGAAAGAAGGTAGTTAATTTCCAAGATAGATCAGTATCCATGGTGATGTGGAGTGCAATGTTTCTTAGCACTCTAGATTACAAAAAAGGATTGTTGATTGGATTTTTTTATTACGTGGATAGCTGTATCGAACATTAGTCTTAAAATCACTAGTAGCAAAACACACTCTTTTCAATGTATTTTCATCCAAATCCAATTTAAAAGGTAGATATTTAATTTTAAAACACTAAAAAATGCCTGAAAAAACAAAATTATTGTACTTACATTAGGATGATAATAAAATGTTAAATAGCATAAAAGATTTACATGGAATGGATCAGAAGCAAAGACCTTGAGATTTAACAATTGTGAAGTAATATCAACTGACACAACATTGCAAATGTACAATTATTCTCTTTTTTTAAGTTCTTTTTTTTTCTGCTGTGAAAGCAGAAAGAACAGAGTAACTGTTCATTCTTGAAAAATGGGACTACAAACAACTCCAATGAGTAATGCTTACTTGAAAAATAAAGAGATAATATCCAAGAGAAAAACAGTATTGCAATCTGTGACAGGAAGTAATAGAGGCAACATCAAAATGTGAGGCATGATAGCTGCGTGATATAACGTCATCTGAAATACACTGGCTTTTGGATTTCCTTAGAAAAAAGCCAGAAACCCTCCAATAAGCCAACTCTGCATCATTCCTAGAAAGCCCTTCAATATCCCTCCCTTCCTCAAAGCTCCAAAACATTACATATTACAAACAAAACTTCCTGTGACAAAATATATTTAGGTTTCAAATTATCTACATTATTATGTTACTTATTTGGTCTTTTGCAAAGGACTATGTGACCTTACCTGTATCTGCATTGGGGTTTTTTGATAGTTTTTCAAATTTTAGCTCAGTCTATTTTGTTATTTTACTGTATATCACTGTCAGCTTATTTTGTGCAGCATCTAGTCTCTGTCTTATAGGATTCATGTTCTGATGGGAAATAGATACAAACTGGAATCAGAATAAAAAATAGATGGAATATACTTTAGGAAACATATCTGCAATGTGTTCTGTTGGTAAATACAGTTCCCATCTGATTTATCTTTGCAAGATCTTGCTAGTGGTTATTGTCAGTGGAAAAAATAGTCAAATATGTTATAGATAAACATGTAAACATTGTTATTTCATTGTGACTTAAGCGATGTTCACAGAACCGGGATAAAGAGATGTTAGTAAGTAATGTCTTTATTTTTTAAAGAGAGATCTGATATTTAAAACTCTGTGCTGTTCTGTTAGGATACCTTTGATGTTTCTGAGAAATGGAATTTTTTGTACCATTATTCATTGCTATCAAAGTTTCAGGATACATAAGATAATATGGTTGATTTCACTTGTTCTGTTTCCTCTTCATCTGACAATTGAACTTCTACTGAATTCTCTCAGTAACTCATCCTACCACCTGAGAATAATAGGTTCATAGGAAACTAGATTTGTATTCTGAAGAAATATTTATCCAGTAGCAGCAATTTCTGCCAGTATCCATATGTCTTGCCTCTTCACTGAGAAAATAAGATTTTTCAAATGCAACAACCTGAAGGATTAGTATGCATGCTCTCTGCACCATTTACTTTAAAGTAATTCATGTTGGAATTGCTTGCCTGTTTCTTATCACCATGCTATGCCAGCATAACACTGACTTAAGGAGTCAGAACTCTAGTAGATTGTAGTTTACCTTCTCAATGTGTATTTGTTAAGACTTAGTCATTTCTCAATTAAGATCAATGTTTACTTCCAGATATTTTATGTGACTCTTCATCTGACAGTTGTGTCTCGTTTTGTTGAAATATTTCATTTGTTTTTAAAAGTAAGAAGTATGTGACCTTTCTAATTACTTATTCTACTAATGCTGTGTTTCTTGCATTTTCAATTAAAGGAAAATTTTAACTGTCTACTGTGATTCATTTTGATTCTGAAAATGAGATGAGTTTTAAAAAATCTATTAAATTGCCGAATTATGTCAAGCATTCTCTACTGGAAGGATCCCAAGAATCAAGAACAAAGTCTGTTTCTCTTTTCCTAAGATTCATGTTGACTTCAAATATGTATTTTTTTCTCAGCATGGAAACCTATATTTTGTTAATCCAATGAAGTAAGGAAGTGAAGAAATACAAATAGCAATACAAATTAAGTAATCAGCTGATTTAAAGAACTTACATGTGCAACATTGTTGCTCTTAAAAATAATATAAACATTGGCTGAGGTTTTTGCTGTAGAAATTAGCACTAATATAATTTGAAAGAGTGTGAAAATGTATTAAGCTGGTTAAAAATTAAAATAATAATACTTCTCCTCTGTTTCTTCTATTAGGTTTTAATCATGTGATTGTATTTAACAGAATACATTTATGTGCCTGGAGGAGAGACATTGGCTTGCTGAAGCATCTTCGTATTTATCCTATGATTCATCCTTAGCATATCTGTGTTGACTTCATTATGCAGTATAAATATATTAAAAATATCTGAAATGTAGCTATTTCAGTCCATTAATTATGAAATTCATGGTCATAGCTTATGAAGAATGATATGGTATTGATGTTAATAATAAACTAAGAGTGAACGTCATGTGGGATTTGGGCACGAATTTATCTCAGAAAACCTCAAAGTTACCATACTACATAATAAAGTTCTTAATTAGCAGCATCTGTCACTTCCTTCATAGCACGCAGAATTTTTGTGGAAAGACTTGCTGGTGAATGGTACCCAAAAATCACTGAGCATCAGGAGTTAGAGTGCAGTGCTGACAGAGGTTGATTAAAGGGTCATTTCTGTATGTAGACTCCCATGTATCTCACACCTTGCTCAACTGTTTCTGATTCCTGGATGCACATTTTGGAAGAATGAGCAAAGATACAAAAATCCTACTGTCACTGCAATTGCCTCATATAATGAGACTTACAAACTTATTGAAATCCTTTTTTAAGTGTAAGAAGGAAATGTGTTTCTCTGCCCCTACTGGGAAGCTGGTTTAGGACCTCATCGCATGATGATTGGAAAGTATTTTCTAATCTCTAGCCTAAATGCAATCACAGTCAGTTTCTGCCCAGTGTTCTGCTGCTAGCATCATTTTTCAATTTAAAAATATTTTTTTACCTCTTTGGAAAATATGACAAGATAAAAAAAGCAAAACTTTCCACTGGTTTTTGGAGGGCATCATGAAAATCAACATCGGCCATTTTTTCTCTCTACCATGAGGGGAGAATTCTCCTTAAAACCCTCTTATGAAATTGCAGTTTAGAAGGGAAATACATATTGGAGTGATTGGACACTAGACTCCTTTAATATATCACTTTGTTGGCATAGAAGTTTGATGGATTTGATTATTCTTCCTTTGGAATAAGGCTCTCAATTGCTTTACTCCCTTACTAGAGTTGTGGGCAGAGGTCTCCTGAGCAAATACTTTTTAATATTTAAGTTCAGCACCATGCAAATTTTGGAGTAAAGACATTTTTACTTTTAATTAACTCCCTAAAAAAATGTAAACAACCAGTAGATAAAAATAAAAGAAGCACTGAGTCTTAACAGTGAGAGTCAAAAGCTGACATCAGCCAGCAAAAAATTCTCAAGAGATTATGGAGAGGATCAAATTAGCCAGTGTTGATTCCTCGGTGAATAGTCACCTCTACAAGTGCACCTACACCAGGAGTTTTGTGCACAGATAGATTCCTTTCACCTCTGCAGTTTGTGCTTGACATGTTGTGCAGCCCATTTCTCTTCACCACCAACACATAGGTAAAGATTTTCATGATTTCCCATTATATCAAATACTGGTCAGTATGTGCTGAGGAATTGGTAGAGAAAGATAGTGTTTCTAGAAATTTCCAAAGAGCTTTGTTCAAACAAACCTGGATTAATGAGGTCCTTCTGTATAAATGCTCCTAACAAGGCAATTAGATTGAAAAATGTCTTAAATTCATTAGCCTGACTGATCTGTATTGTCGAGTAACTGAGTCATACATCCAGTTCTCCAAAACTATGCATACCTGGGAGTGGGGGGCAGTAAGGGGGCTTAGGGGGGAACATTTTGTCTTTTGCTTCAAAATCATCTGAGTGTCTAACTAATTGCACCATATTATCTGCAATTTTAGGCTCTGTAGCCTAAATTGATTTTGTACAGGGGCAGGAAAAGAGGCTCATGGAAATAACGTCTGTGATGTTGAACTACTGTTTTTTTCTAAGTTATTAAAAATATCAAGGTCCTTTATATGTACGTATTTATATGTCAGAGTAAAGGATTGGATGCTAACAGTAAATTGTATTTAGCATAACATTAAGTTATAATCAAGTCATTTTAGGTCTTTTTGTCTAACGATATTAGAAATTGCTTACCTCACACTCTCTGCAGTCAGCACTGCTGCTAAAACATCTCAATCTTATAAAACTTTCCTATCTTACTTCAATATTCCTCTTCAAATTTAAATGTGGTACTAACAGATGGCTATACTATAACATCTTCTTGGTGCTATCTGATTTAGAGCAGAAAGAATCCATGGGATGGCCTAAAGTACTGTCATTTCTTCTACTTGACAATATGATCACAGAAGGGCATAATGATGTTGACATATATTCAGCTTACAAGATACTAGAATCTCCAACCCCTCTTCTACAAAACAGTTGTTCTCGATTCTGTCTTTGTGCAGACAATTGTTCCTGCTCTAAATGCCAAAGCCTGTACATGTCCTAACTCAAAGCCACTTCTTTCATTTTGTAAAAATCCATTTGGTCTGTTTGTTGGTGGAAATGTAGCACCTCCCAGTTCAGAGCCTTGAACCCACCCTATAACATAGAATCATAGAATCATAGAATGGTAGGGGTTGGAAGGGACCTTTAGAGATCATCTAGTCCAACCCCCCCCCCACCCCAGAAGCAGCTTCACCTAGATCAGGTTACATATGAACATGTCCAAGTGGGTCTCAAAGACCTCCAAGGAAGGAAACTCCACAACCCCTCTGGGCAGCCTATTCCACTACTTCGTCACCCTCACAGTGAAATAGTTTTCTCTTATGTTTAAGTGGAACTTTTTGTGTTCCAGCTTCATCCCATTATCCCTTGCTCTGTTGCTAACCTCCTGACACCCACCATTTAGATATCTGTAAATGTTGATAAGCTCTCCCCTAAGTCTCCTCCAGACTAAACAGACCCAGTTCCCATAGCTTTTTCCTCGTATGGAAGATGTTCCAGTCCCCTGATCATCTTGATGGCCCCGTGCTGGACTCTCTCCAGAAGTTTCCCATCCCTCTTGAGCTGAGGAGCCCAGAACTGGACACAGGACTCCAGATGAGGCCTCACTAGGGCAGAGTAGAGGGGGAGAAGAATCTCCCTTGTCCTACTGGCCACACTCTTCTTGATGTATCCCCGGTTGCCATTGGCCTTCTTGGTCACAAGAGCACATTGCTGGCTCATGTTTAGCTTATTATCAGTCAGGACTCCCAGGTCTCTCTCTGCAGAGCTGCTATTCTTTTTGATATCTAAAAGCTTACTTATGAGACTACCAGAAAAGATTTTATTTAAATGTTAAAACTCTGATTGAGATTTTGGATATGCATATCTACAGCTTCTAATCCATCCTCAGGACTTTCATCCTGCCACAGGAATTTTGATGTTAGGAGATTTAGGAGATTTGTTAGTCAAGTACGTATTACTCTTCAATTTTGTTATCTCCTAGATATGGATGTCTTTTCTATCTCATGAAGACAGTTACGTAGCAAGGTCTAATAGCCATATCAATGAGGAAAAAAGCTTTATTCCGTGTCATTTTTGATAACCAGAAGTTTTGAAAATGAGATAAATTCTCAAAATGGGAAAGATTACAATCAATACTAAAGTGATTGATTGCTATTTGACATGGAGGAATTGATGAAACCTACTATTGATTTAAAAGATTAGATGAAAACCAGATAGCTAGTATTTCTAACCAGTAATATATACTTAAAAAAACCAAAATGAACAAATAAGCAAAAAAATCCACCAAACTCCCAAAGTTGCAGTGGAATGTGAGTGCAATTGACACAAACTTATGCAGTAAAAAAAACCTGAATTATAGAAATATGACACTGACTATGAGAGCAGCATGATGGTATATAGTTGCTAAGAACTCTCTTGGTCCTGAATGTAGTGCCTGTTCAGCAGAACTTGTGAACTTTAAAACCTGATCTTGAACAACAGTTTTAACCCAAAAGTTTACTGTTTTGAGAAACCTGTTTTGCATGGCAATGCAAATATGATGCAGAATGATCAAGTAGTAACTTTTTATATAACCATAACAGTATGAAGAAACAATGTACTTCCAATACTTTATTTCCTTTTTTGTTTACTCAGCTGTTTTGTGGAAGAAGAATTTCTGTCTGACAAAATTTTCTCAATTACTCTTTCTTCTTGAAAGTTCTACATGGTGGTGGTGGCAGTGTTGTTTTTGTTATTATTATTATATTTAGATGGTAAATTAAACCAAAATCTCACTTCCAAAGAGTTGTAAATTTGGAGAAAAGTTAAACTCGTGCTTCACAGTGAAAGACACATCTGTTAGTTCATGTTCAGTAGCATACCTCCTTCATTTCTCATCTTTCCAGATTTTTGGATGATATTAATGTTCATCTTATCTCCCTTCTTCAGTGTTAACTTCCATTAAGATTGATCTTGTGTGTCCTAAGATTGGTTCCGTAACTTGCCTCAATTTTTCATATTGCAAGATCATCCGTTAATTTTATCTGTTACAGAACTTATTGAAGTCAGTCAAAGGGAGCTAGTTTAATTCCTGAATTCTCAAAAGCTGTAGAAATACAATCCCTTTTATATTTAGACTCAAGTGCACTGTTGAAATAAACAGCTTCATTACTGACAGCTGTTTTTCAAATATCACTTAGAGACTTATGTTTGTAAAGTGTCATGTTATATAGAGGGAATTTTGTGAAAACAGCGTGGGACTGTAGTATATCTTGGTCTCATATATGACAGCTGCACCTGGTAGAATACTATCCAAACTATATACGGTGTTTTAGACCATACAGTTATACCTAGATTGTCATTCTGTTTGCCATTTCAGACTGGGCACCTAAAATCCATGCCAGAAGATTACAACAATGTGAGTCTGACTATGTGATCAGTCAGACATATTTCAAGACATCACTCTGAACAACACTGTGTGCTGTTACAACTCCATAAAATACCCCAGAGAATTAGCAGTAAAAATAGATTTAAACAAGATTTTTATTTTTAATCTTAGATGTAGTGGGAGTTGGTTTATGTTCTAAAGCAGTAAAAAGCATATGGTCAGCAACACGCAGTCTTGATTTGTTTCTCTGTTTCTTATGTTGAGGCCAACTGCATAATTGAATCATAGAATCATAGAATTGCAGAATCGTAGAATCGTAGAATAGTAGGGTTGGAAGAGACCATTAGAGATCATCTAGTCCAATCCCCTGCTAAAGCTGATCCACCTAGATAAGGTCACAAAGGAACATGTCCAGGTGGGTCTTGAAGACCTCCAAGGAAGGAGACTCCACACCCTCCCTGGGCAGCCTGTGCCAGGGCTCCCTCACCCTCAGTGAAATAGTTTTCCCTTATGTTTAAATGGTAATTCTCGTGTTTCAGCTTTTATCCATTACCCCTTGTCCTGTCAATAGATACAACAAAAAAAGTGATGTTCCAACCTTCTGACATCCAGCTTTTACATAATTGTAAATATTAATAAGGTCCTACCTCAGTCTCCTCCAGACTAAACAGCCCCAGCTCCCACAGCCTTTCCTCATAAGGAAGATGCTCCAGGCCCCTGATCATCTTGGTGACCATGCACTGGATTCGCTGCAGAAAATAAAACCAGGTGCCTTGAAATGCAGCTAGATCATTAGAGTATGCAAGCAAAGAACCTGATTGTTAAAGGCTGTAATTGTTACTGGTTAGAAGTTGAGACAGAGCTAGTGTGACGCTGCTCCCATTTGATTTGAAAGAAAGGTAGACATTTTGACTACCAACGAACTTCAGGTCACCAGTTCTGCCACTTAATCATTAATAGTCATTTTAAATAAACAAACCTATGTTTTGGATAACACGCCATTGTAACAGCTGACAATGTGTTATCATAGGAACAATGTTATATTCATCCTATAATTAATACAAGTGGAGCAACCTCAGTTAAACTTGCTAAATAGGAAGCAAAAAAGCTCTTACACACTCAAATCTGAAGTGCATATTAGAACATATGAGAAGTTCCTTGATAATACATATTATCATCTCCTTCAGTGGTAGTTATTTCTCATTACCTTTCTTTTACTTTCTTTCTTTCTTTTTTTCTCCTCTGCTTCAAAGTATTTCAAAGTCCGGCAGGTTTGCCAACTGAGTGAAAAAATTATGAGAAACACAATTTTCTTGTCCCAGAAAGTACTTTCTGATATGAGAATTTCATCCCATGCTTTTTTTTTTCCTCTGTTACAATATTGAATGAGGCATGTGCATGTAATGAATCAGCTGGGAGGACAAAAGCTTTTTGAAGCTTTGCCAGATATAACCAGAGATTCTTTTCCTCTGGATGTGATAATTGGCCCTGCTGTGAAACACTGGGAAAGGAATAAAATAAAATCTGGGTTTTAGACTACTGGAAAGGTATTTGTACCATGGCAACAAAAGGCATAGCTGTAGTCAGCATCTGGAAATCAAATGTTCAAAACAAAACTTGCCTAGAGACAGCAACAAAAATTTTACTACTTGTGACATTAAACATTTAATTTAATTTTCACTTATTCAGTCCTTTTGTTGATCTCCTAATTTCTCTTCACGATCCGGTAGCTACTGCCTTAAAGTGATATTCCTCAAGTAGCTTATTGAGTCAACTTCCTTAACTTATGGCCTTGTACAAAATTCCAATAATGTTATGGTCAAATTTGGTCAAATTTGAAATAAAAGAATATTCTTAACTACTTTTCATAGAATTATAGAATCACAGAATGGTACATTTAGAATCACAGAAGGGACATTTAGAGATCATCTAGTCCAACCCGCCTGCAGAAGCAGGTTCACATAGATCAGGTCATACAGAAACATGTCCAGGCAGGTCTTGAAGACCTCCAAGGAAGGAGACTCCACAACCCCTCTGGGCAACCTGTGCCACTGCTCCGTCACCCTCACAGTGAAATCGTTTTTTCTTATGTTTAAGTAGAACTTTTTGTGTTCCAGCTTCATCTCATTACCCCTTGTCCTGTCACTAGCCACTACAGAAAAAAGGGATGTCCCAGCCTCCTGACACCCACCCTTTAGATATTTATAAACATTAATAAGATCACCCCTCAATCTCCTCTTCTCTAGACTAAACAGCCCCAGTTCCCGCAGACTTTCCTCATATGAAAGATGTTCCAGTCCCCTGATCATCTTGATGGCCCCGTGCTGGACTCTCTCCAGCACTTCCCTGTCCCTCTTGAGCTGAGGAGCCCAGAACTGGACACAGGACTCCAGATGAGGCCTCACCAGGGCAGAGTAGAGGGGGAGCAGAACCTCCCTCGACCTGCTGGCCACACTCTTCTTGATGCATCCCAGGATGCCATTGGCCTTCTTGGCCACGAGAGCACATTGCTGGCTCATGTTTAGTTTATTATCAATCAGGACTCCCAGGTCTCTCTCTGCAGAGCTGCTCTTCAGCAGTTCGTCCCCCAGCCTGTACTGGTGTGTGGGGTTGCTCCTTCCCAGATGCAGGACTCTGCACTTGTCCTTGTTGAACCTCATGAGGTTCCTCTCTGACCAACTCTCAAGCCGGTCAAGATCCCACTGAATGGCAGCACAGCCTCTGGGGAATCAGCCAGTCCTCCCAGTTTGGTGTTATCAGCCAACTTGCTGAGGGTACACTCTGTCCCCTCATCCAGGTCGTTGATGAAGATGTTGAACAAGACTGGCCCCAGAACCGATCCCTGTAGAACTCCACTGGCCACAGGCCTCCAACTCGATTCTGTGCCATTGACAACCACCCTCTGGGCTCTGTCATTCAGCCAGCTCTTGATCCACCTCGCTGTCCACTCATCCAAGCCACACTGCCTGAGCTTTCCTATGAGGATGTTGTGGGAGACAGTGTCAAAAGCCTTGCTGAAGTCAAGGTAGATGACATCCACTGCTCTCGCCTCATCTAGCCAGCCAGTTGTGCACTCATAGAAGGATATCAGGTTGGTCAAACAGGATTTCCCCTTGGTGAAGCCATGGTGATTCCCCCTGATAACTATCTTATCCTTCATATGTTCAGTGATAACATTCAGGATGAGTTGTTCCATAACTTTTCCAGGAATGGAGGTGAAGCTGACCAGCCTGTAGTTTCCTGGGTTGTTCTTCCTGCCCTTTTTGAAGACTGGAGTGACACTGGCCTTTCTCCAGTCCTCAGGCACCTCGTCTGTCCTCCATGATTGTTTAAAAATGGTGGAGAGAGGCTTAGCAATCACATCAGCCAGCTCCCTCAGCACTCTAGGATGCATCCCATCCCATTGACTTATGAGCCTTAAGCTTGGCCAACAAATCTTTTTCTTCTAACTTTTTCTTCTATTTATTTGGTGAGAGTCAGATGAAATATATTACTTTGTATATTTTCCTGTATTTCTTTGTTTCACAATAAAAGAGAGTACATAAATGCAGTAAGAATGAAGGGGGAGTTTTGGGAAATTCAAGCTTAATTGAGTAATTTGATAATTCTAAGGTATTTGGGCACTTTTTTTTTTATTTCTAAGCTTCTAACTACCTAACAGAAGAAAGTGTAATCATGGAATCATAGAATGGTAGGGATTGGAAAGGACCTTTAGAGTTAATATTAAATTGATTCCTTTTGTTTCAAAACTAATCTATTTTTCTGCCTTATAATAGCAAGTTAAGTTATTTCTTTCTTTTGTGAGACCCTGAGGCTTCTTCAAATGAAATTCTCATTTCAGTTCTTACTTCTTTTTCTTTCTCTCCATCTTGGTAATAACCATTAATGATAAGGGAAGGGGGGAAGATATATTTTTATAGAATTTTTAATTACTCTTTTTAAAATAAAAATCATGAAAACAGTGTTTCTGTTACAATACCAAAATTTTTAAATTTTCCATTGACATAATCAATAAAATTTCTGGTAATTCTTCTAAGGAAAAATATTCCAAAAAGTAGCCATATGAAAAGGTGGGTGATATCTTTTGAAAAATACAAGACACACACACAAATAGAGGAAAGCAAATCTCAGGCATCACCACATAATTTGGAAAAAAATCTTAACAAGTTTATATCCATTGGAGTCCAGGTTTGTTATACACAGGAGTTCTTTGAGGCCATATGAATTTTCTAGATATATTACTGTGTATGCCAAGGAAAAGAAATAGATCTTCCCTAAGAAGAGACTCTCGGATAACAAGAAGATGCTATGAATATGAAAAACACTCAGTAAACACTGAAAAATCGCAATAACAGTCACATGATATTGTCATTCATTTCAGGGAGGGAGATTTCACTGACTTTTTGGAAAAAAAAAAATATTATATTCACAAGTGGCAATGTGTCTTTTATTCTTACCACGTAGTTCTAAAATAAGTGTCTACTTGCTTTCATCAGAGTACCATAACCATTCTGAAATCAAGATAAAGCTATGCAGAGAAATCTTCAGGGTATGCAAAACATTGACCAAGATTAAATCTCAGAAACAAGGTCATTTAAAAGATTTTTTTTCAGAAGGTGGCTCACCATGTCAATCAAGGCAAATCCTATTTGTTCAGAAACAGGTAGAAGATTAAATGGCAACTGTGTAATTTTTACTTACCTGCTGAAATTCAGCTTTTTTTCTCTCCTTATTCTATACTGGTTATGTGATGGTGTAATCTGTTGTTCACATACAGCCTGAATTCTCAGGTTTCCACAGTATGGAAAGCAAATAAGCAGATGGGCTGCTGTGTGATTGAATCCTTCTCCAAGATGTTAGTTAGACTGGGGTAATCATCCCAGGTCTTTTTTTTTCTACTAAATATACTGATAAGAATGTAACAGGGTGTTCTGCCTATCTGTAACGTCAGAAGCACTTCCACGTTCATCAATGTAACTCTACAGTATGTAAGAAATCTTACATGAATCAACAATCCTTTGATTCCCTAATATAAAATTTCTGTGTAATATTTTCCTAAAGAAAGCTGATATAGTACTACTACCTGCCTGGGTTTAACTTCAGACATTTTGTGGCTGGTCATACCATCAAGGAAAGAACTGAGGTTGTTCTCCTGCCTTACTGGACCACCCATAATTCCTGTTGACTTAAATAACCAGTACATTTTTTGACAAATGCTAAAATATAATGAATGTAAAACCTATTTAAAAGATACAAACCTCGCAATATATACACTTTATATGCCACTAAATCAGGAAAAAAAATAAAAAGGAGTTATTTGAGTTTCCTTGGTTGTTTGTTGAACAGTTTTACAGATATACTCTCTATCAGGGTGCCTTAGTTTCCAATCACAGCAACATCATTTAAACAATGTCCATTTGACAGCTTAAGTCTAAGCTTAAGTGACACACAGGCAGTCAGACAGAAAACAAGCAAGCAAGAAAGAAATGTTTTAAGTACACTAGGGAGTAAAATTTATTTTGAAACAAGAAAGAATTAAAAATGGTTGGAAAAAAAGGAAGATAAACTACTCACACATTTATGAGTTTTCAGTTGGCTATACCTGTTAGTAAAAACAAATATGGCATTTACTTTTTACAGCTCAATTAAAAGAAAAAACCTTAAAAGCTAAGAAAACATAACTATTTCTTTAAGAAAAGAATAAAAGAAGCACAAAAAATGTTACAATGACATATAGATCAAGCATCAAATTTCCATTGTTTCCTTTCAGAAAGATATGGCAAAATTATTAGAGATGTAGAAAAGGCGAATTTCTAAATATCACCATGGCTCAGTTTTCAGAAAACAAAGATCTGAGATGGAAATGTCATTAGACCAGTTCAGAAAAGATACATCAGAGCCATTCTTTGAAGGGTAGTCTTCAGAGGATTTTTATCAACTTGAAATGACTTAAGAAGAGGCAACAGTGCAATTTAATACAATCAGTGGTAACAAACTGCCTGGGACAAACTGATCTTACCTAGGAGTCTGAGGAGAACTCAAGGACAGAACACCTGAATTGTTAATGAAGGTGACTTATCTCTTACTTAGAGCTACTTCAGTACCTATAGCCTGAAGTGTACCCCTTGTACGTTGCCAAAACAGCTTGCAGCCCTCATCTAAAGAATTACAGTCCCACAAGCCTATACTGGGACATCCAGGCAAACCTATAGCGAAAAGAAGATAAATATATATCTGATAAACACAATCCACCTGAAGAGTCAACATGTTAGTTTTGGGTTTGTTTTTTTTTTTTTTTTGTAAGATGTCCTGTAACTCTATTGGATATATTTGAAATTCAGAGAAAAAAAAGTGTGTGGGTAACAGTGAGTTTGGTTGAGGCAGTTTTTACAAGAAAAGTTCTGGGAGAAAAGTCTTAGACTGAACATTAGGAAGAATTTATTTACTGAGAGGATAGTCAAACACTGAAACAGGCTTCCTAGACAGATGATCAATGCCCAAAGCCTGTCAGTGTTTAACAGACATTTGGGCCATGCCCTTAATAACACGCTTTAACTTGGTCAGCTCTGAGGTGGTCAGGCAACTGGATTAGATGATCATTGTAGGTCACTTCCAACTGAAGTTGGAACAGAACTTTCTATTCTATTCTATTCTATTCTATTCTATTCTATTCTATTCTATTCTATTCTATTCTATTCTATTCTATTCTATTCTATTCTTTCTACTGGCTACAACAGTTTTAAGGAAAATGAGTATCCACAGCAGAAAAGGGAGAGCTCTTGCATGGATAAATAGTTGCATAAAAGAAACACAGAGTGAGAGGGAGGAGGTGGCACCCCCAACAGCTTTTCAGTGAAATATCACAGACATCTGTCCTGAGATATTTGCTGGTTAACAACTCTGTGAAAGACTTGAGTAATAAGATGAGTAGTGAAGTAAAAATGGTTTATTATGGTCCATAGTCATCCCGGATCCCAAGGGCAATGAAGAATTTGAAGAAGGCTTTAGAAGACAAAATCAATAAATCGGCAATAAAATGGTTCAAAATTCATTGTGGATAATTGTGAAGTATATGAGAAAGGAAGAACAACAATCTCAACTACATTAGCTGGTACCACATTAAATGGGCAAAGAATATAAACTTTCATACCTCATGGAATAAACCAAATAGTAATTAAAGAGGTTTGAAAAAAAATGCTTTGAACAACTGACTGTCAGCTCTGTTTTGAAGGCTATATACTTCTAATTTTTTATTGTTACATTTTTAGGTTTGTTTTTTTTCTGGGATAATGGAATAAGTACAAGTTCTGTGTGGTAGAATTTAGTGAACAATAATTAAGTAGACTAATACTTTTCAAATTTTGGAAAAGGTCATTAACTCATTTTTCTACTTTTGGAAGCCTTTCACTGAATGCTATCTTGCTTGTGTCGATAGATTTTTATTGAGCCATATATTGAGTAGGAATTAAGTTGCTTCAAACCATTTTTTTCTGAAACTTTGTTTTTCTCTTTCCTATAAAAAATATTAATCCACTGAGGAAAAATATTAATCAGACATTTGACTTGTGAGTCACATTTATAAGAGTTAAAACTTTCCAGTATTAATTACTTCCATAAAGAAGCAATTAGAAAATGTACTGTTTGCTGATCAATGTGTTATTTCAAGCAATAATAATCTCTGGGTAGCATAGATGAACAAAACACAGTAAAATGGGTAATACATATTTTGGCATCCAATGAATTCTTGCTACTATACAAGCTAATCAGCTAAAATGCACCCATAAATCTTTGTACTCTAAGCCATTGTATTTTTCAACAGGAAATAGAGAACTGGCAAGCAAAAATCTCATAATCTGCCCATTTTGTATATTTGGGAACTACAGTATTTGACTTCCTGGGTTTACAGAAAGAAACACTTTTTTTTCAGACATAATTCATATGACATCGCTACACACCCAATTCTGAATTACTTCTGCCATAAATACACACACACACACACACATGTGTACATATATGTGTATATACAGATGATAGTACTACACTGTATACTATATATTTAGTGTTCTTCTATGGTCTCACAGCCTTTATGGTCCAACACATATATTTTTTTTCTGGTCTAGAACAGATTGGATCAAACTATGATACATACAAATTTCTTTTTCACTATACAAGATTCTGTAGAGAAGTGGGATTTTCATTCTTTTGTTCTCTGTTTTGTTTGTTTCCATCACAAATCTTAACTCCTACTGAGATTCCACAGTCAAAGAAAGCACTAAAGTTTATGACAGTGCACTACAGTGCATACTAGGCTCTTTTTCTCTGTTTTTGTACTGAGCTTCTCTGCATGCTGATAGCTGTTAAAGGTGTGAGACTGATCTGAAAGACTTTATAAATCTCAGGAGGGATTCAAGGATATATAGACTTCATAAATCATGCTGTTAGAATCTAGCTTAAGCTTACCAAATACTAAGACAGTAAAGCTAATGTTGGTAGAGGGGGAAAAGGACCATAGATAACACGTCAGTCAGTGTTATGACTCTGATGGTTCTGTCATTAGGCTAAAATAAGCAGACATGTACAATGGACCTTGTAGTGACCCAGTCCAGGTGTTTTGCCTAGATACATCTTAGAGATTTCATGAATTGTCTAAAAATTAGATGTCTGATCTAAGCCAACTGTCCAAGCTTCCTTAGTATTCAGCAGAGAGAAAGGCACTTCTTGAGGGTGATTCATCTGGCTTGTTTTACAGAAGTGTTTATTGCATGCATAGGTTGGTTTAGCTTAATAACTGAGATGCTAGCGTTTAAATAAGCAGCTTCCTAGTAAACATGGCAGATGGTCATGCGAATTCTCAGTGCTTTTCATGGCCAATTCACAATGTGGAAAGCAACTATGATCAAATCAACTAGGATAAGTAAATTTTTGAACAAACCATGTAGTTTTCATGTATGACTACAGGAAATAAGGAAGCCTAGTTTCCCGCAGATCTCTGTCTGATGATGCACAAACACTGGCTGCGGCGCTACTCACAGCCGTGGCTAATGTGATGCCATATTGATCTCCTGGGATGGGAGATTATGATGGCAGTCACCTCTGTAGTTATCTTTTCTGCTGTGTCTTGGCTGTTGATTTTTTATTAATTTATTGGCAATTTGGGGGTATCTTAACCCTGGCAAATTGAGAAGAAACCAAACTAGAGGTTCAAATATTAGTGAGGAAGTGGAGCAAGGAAAGCTAGAGATATAAGCACAAAACTAAATGCTTGTCATAATCACATAAAGCTCACTTTCATAAAAGCCCGTGCTACAAAAGCAAACAGTACTTCTCAAAAAAATGAGCTATGCTAAAACTACAGTCTAGTGTTTAGTCTTTTTCACCCACCATGCTAATTAAAAATACTCTACTGGCCTACTTTCATCTTCAAGTAAGGCTGATGTTAAATAGCAGCTATCATAATCTCATTCACGAGACCACCAACATTATTCAAGGAGAAAAATTAGTACACCAATACCAGAAGCAATTATATCAGTTATATGCAGAGAATGATAGAAAACTGATAAACAAAGCAAGAAATATATAAATCAGAAGCATAGGATCAGTACAAAGAAACTATCATCAATTAAGGAAAAAAGACAGAAAAGGCTAGGAGCATTGGCGTGTCATTAGGTAGGTATTGCGGAGATCTCAATAATTCCGAGAGACTCGGGTTTTTCAGTGAAGTTTATGTTCTGCATTTGGGAAAAAACAAATAAACAATTCCTGTTGAAGAAGACTCATGAATAAACACATTATTTAACTATTAACTAAACTGTCAGTCAGAACAGTATCATCAATAAAAAGTTTCTAAATCAGCAACTCCAGGGCTTCCTCCAGCAGCTGGCCAAGATCCCCGAGCTGCCAGAACATTAACACTGCAGCGCTAGACAACAAAGTTGAGTAAGACAGCATAAAAGGTGATCAGTCTATCAGCTGAGACATCGATCCTGTGCAGGGATAGAATAGCTGGAGTGAGGAAAGATGGAGCTTAGAGGTCTGAGGAGCAGAATATTTACAGAGACTTTTCTGGCAAAGGAAGTTTGATAAAAGCACAGCCTCTATGTGCTTTCACAGTTTTAAAGGCTTTTTTTTTTCCCTATTGATAGTGGAGTCACTTCTTAATGAGATTGCAAGTTTAGTTAATAAAGATAATATTTTTAACATAGCAGATTTGTTCCTGTAAGGCAATAGATTTAGTGGTGTGTGACTTCTTGATCAGTTATTCAGCATGGTACAGTATCAACATAAGGAATGTAGGGCAGATTAAATTACAAGTCTCAATAGTAATTATAAATAAGAAATCATTACTCAGTGATTGTGTTTCCTGTGATACTCTGCACAGATCTGTTTTTCAGCATCTGACACAATGATTTTATCCATGTTCTGAAAGAAAGTTGAGTATCAGTGATCAAGTTTGCAGTTAAGCTGGAAAATTAAATGTTGAATTAGAGGGGTTTTGGTTGTGAAGGGAACACATATTCAAAACAGTTCTCTGTTTCTGGGAGTGCTGTGCAATACAGTTTATCAACATCTAAAATAACATGGAGCAGTGGCTTGCTCTCTGCAGATCTACAAAGGACGATTTACAATTAGATTTCTGGTATGGTTGAGACGAAACTGTGAATATTGTGCTTGATGCTCTAAAGCTCATTTAAAGTCTTTTTGCATCTCTAAGCACTGTAAATCTAGCTACAAAGAATAATGATGTGTTTTCTGCATGGTTAATTATCTGAAATGGCACACTGCTAGCTGATGAGTGCTGGAGCCAGCATGAAGAGGGCAAGGTAAAATCTTGGCAGAGAAAAGGCAAAGGCAGGACCATGGTGATCAAAAGTCACAGCAGTTCCTGTGAAACTGTGTCATTTGAGAAGCTTCCTCAAAATCACATGCCCAGCATAAACTGTATAGTCACATAATTCTATCTTATTTATTTGGGGAAATAAATGTTTGCAATAAGTGCATGAAGAACTAACCTGGTTCTCACTTGAAAGCAATGTGGAGAGCATGGATTCAGACTGGAGTGCAAGTGTAAATATGGCACAGTGTGCTCTGACACAGTCTATCAGAGGATGCTAGCAAAGCTTCAAGAGGTGTCTTCAACACCTAGAAATTTCTGCAGCATCACTATATTTGTTCTCCCATTTCCAGCTGTTGTAGCTCTGCTAGCTGGCATCAGTGGAGGACAGAGAACGGTCACATTGAATCACAGGCGTGCAAGGTCAAAACCCACTTACATGACAGTCCTCGGGGAGCCTGTTTTTTCACTTGTACAGGGCTCCAGCTGAGCATATGGCCTGAAATAATTAAGCTAAAGGAGCTTGATTATGTTCCCTTTTGGAAGCTAATCTCACTTGATTTTTAAAATTGTGCCATTTTCACAACAGTTCAACTCTGTTGGTTCCATTGGAGTTCTTCCCTGAGAAAAGATACTGTGTGAAATGTGATTCTAGGTCATTTTGTCCCTCATTGATAAAGTAATATGGCCTATTAGTTAGAGCTACATGGGGTGCCTTCTTTTGCAAAAAAAGCCATTTTTAAGGATTCTTAATTTTTCTACTGTACCTGTTTCTATATTTTCTTTTGCTGACCCTCATTTGCACCAGTTCAACTGGGTTTTGCACTAAAGGAAAGACAGGTGAAAACAACTGTTTTCTTTTTGATTATTTTAACTGAGATCATTGCAAGAACAAAGTGCTCCACAAAAGTTGAACCACCATGTGTGATAGGGAAAGGGCCTCTGTAGGAGTTGGGAAAGATGGGTCTGACAGGACTTAGGAGTAGAAATGTCACAAACTGACTTGCTGGCAAAGGAAACATGATAAAAGGAAAGCCTCTATGTGTTTTTACATTTTTAAAGATATTTTGTCTGTTACTTTTCTAACATATCTGCTTAGTTATAGTATAATGGCTTTTGTGTGTTAAAATTAATATTTTGGCTGTTACAAATTATCTGCATTCTTACTATATCCTTCTGCTTTAATGTAGAAATGTTACCCACTTCAAAGCAGAAATATTATCCTGCTTTCTCCCAGATAAATCACTTGCTAGGTACTTTCAACATAAAATTTATTTCAGACTAGATCAGTACAGTAGAAATTCTTCCATGTGACTCTCAGCATGAGAATACAAATTAATTTAGCTTGCAGAAACATTTCAAATTAAGACCCCTCACTGTGATATTTTAATTATACCAATTAGTGAAATAAAACTTTAATGTATCAGAATGTCAACATTTCTAAATGATGATTAAATAAGACTCTATGATCTAACTGGCAAATATTTCTCTGTACTGAAAAGAGTATTTGAAAATATATCTAAAGTTAGGTAGCTTCACAAAGAGGTGTGGAAATTTTCCTGATTGCCTAGAAAATGGCAAAATATTTGCACTTTTTGAATAAGGCAGAAGATAAAAGGTATGTGTCTTCCTCAAAGATAAATAACCTTTATTAATAAAGTTGAATTTATCTCAGCAACCAATAGAAGGTGATAGTTTCATTTTTTACTCAAGCCACTTGTCCTTTGGACTTGCCTTAATAACTTCATAGTAACTGGGAGACAAGTGATAAGGGAGAATTGCTAGAAGCAATACTTAGTATGTTCAAAAGTAAAAATTTTCTTAGTAATGACTTAGAGCAATATTCAGTAGCACACTACCTACATTTTCTCTGGTTCCTCAGAGATATATATATATATAGATATATATATATATTTTTTTTTTAATTCATTGAGAAACAATAATATGGTTATTCCATCATCTGGCTTTTAAAATTATACTTAAAAGATCATGTCCAGAGACTGTTAAAGATACTTAAAACTTCCTGGATTGGTAGCACCAACTACAACACATTTACGTAACTAAAGCATAAACAGAAATGACATTTATTTTTGTATCATCATACTTTTACTGAATTACAGGTGTGCAGATGGAAGCCTGAGTTTAGGAATCATTATGACAATCTAGGGTAAGATTATTATGGCAATCTAGTGCAAGATTCTCATGGTATTGGACCTTTTGCTGTATTGCTTACTTTATTTTGTTTTCACTTTGTATTCCAATGGCAACAGATACATTGGCAAGTGAGAACCTTTCCTTACCAGAACCACTTCTGAAGAACGTAGAGCAGCCTTCTTCCCTCTCTCCCTGCTCTTTCTCCTCTCCCACTCTCCTCTGTCTCCCTCTATCTCCCTCTCCCCCTCTCTCTCTCCCTCTCCCCCTCTCCCCTTCTCTCCCTCTCCCTCTGCCTCTTCCTCTCCCTCTCAGGTATGCACTTTCACCCCTCCCTAGAAGGCAGGGATCAGATCCAGATTATTGTTCTGGTAGGTGTGCCTGTTTTCTGGCTTACTTGAACTAATCACAAATCTCCTTGCTTACATTTTATGTTTGAGGTGTAGGCAGAGAAGGATGGTAAGTGCTCAGCTGTGCTCTACAAGGCTTTTTTATCTGATGTGAATAATCCTCTCATGCTTGATGAGCTAATTTGAAAGTAAGTAATAAGACAAGGGAGAAATATTATTCTCTGAGGAACATTTGCAGAAGTCTGTGACTGGAAATCTGTACCAGATAAAGTCTGTCATTTCTGATATTAAAAATGAAGGCATAGAACTGAAAGTAAGAACTGAAAGCAAGAATATGACAGTTACACAAGCAGTAAACATGCCCCAGTGGGATTGCAAACACCTAGTACAGCCAGCTTGCTCTTTTTACAGTGGAAAAAGGGTACTAAAGCTTTAGAACTTGATTTCAAATAATGACACTTTGTGATCATAAATATGTCACTAAATTGAAGTAATTAAGCAGTATTTCAGACATATATAAATTACTTTATTATTAATGTTAAAAACAAGTGAAAAATCTAATTCATTTTTAGGGAAAGCATTGATCAGGATTATTATAGATAAATTACTCAGAGTATGAATCTTTGATTTGTTTTTTGTCACTGGAACTGTAGATGTTCTCAGTGGTAACTGGTATTTCTTTATTCCATACTAAGTTAACTCTTAATGTAACTTGTTAGATCCATCTCTCATTCTCCTACAATTCTGCTTAATCAAAGAAAGATACAACTAATAGCAAGCTGGTTTAATTCAAGAACTAGTTACATATTAGGCCAGAGAAGAATTGCTGAAGCTGATCTTGCATAGCTTGCTGGTTTTATCTGTGTGTGTGTGCTTGCACAGACCATAGCTGGATGTCCTCAGAACTGCTAAAATGGCTTACAGAATGCAGGACTCTCCTGAGTCTGTATCCAGTGGCTTCAGAGAGATATAAATTCAGAAGTAATCTTCCTGGATGTTATTGACTGTCTTTATTTCTTGGTCTGGCCCATAGTTGCATAGTTGCAAGAATGGCTCA